>NC_064633.1:438219797-438537003 GCF_023864275.1 Schistocerca cancellata | reverse complement strand
CGCGATCTTTGAAATTCGATGCTGTGAGTTGGTGTTAGTCAAGGGCGACAAAGACGCAATTATCAACATTTCAGTGAGTTCAAAAAAAGTTCAAATGTGTGTGAAATCTTATGGGACTTAACTGCTAAGGTCATCAGTCCCTAAGCTTACACGCTACTTAACCTAGATTATCCTAAGGACAAACACACACACCCATGCCCGAGGGAGGACTCGAACCTCCTCCGGGATCAGCCACACAGTCCATGACTGCAGCGCCTTAGACCGCTCGACTATCAGTGAGTTCAATTGAGGTCGTGTAGTAGGTCTACGAGAAGATCGATGTTCCTTCTGTGATACTACTGAAAGACATGGCAGGAATGCAGCCACTGTACATGAATGCTGACAGCGTTGGTCACGAGAATGTACGGTCCCAAGAAGACCGCGCTCCTAACGGCCACGTGGTGTACCAAGATGGGAAACCGTCGTGTTTGGCGTATGGCTCTGACGCATCGTCAGCAGCAATTCGAGCAGTCATTGGCACAACACAGAGAACCGTTACAAGTCGGTTACTTCATGGATACCTTCGAGTCAGACTTCCTGTGGTGTGTGTAGCGTGCATTTCACTGACCCCAAACCACCGCCGTTTACGACTTTAGTGGTGTCAGGCGAGAGTTCATAGGAGGGCGGAGTAGAGGTCGTTGAGTTTTCTGATGGAAGCTAATTCTGTCTCGGTGCCAGTGATAGCCGTGTGTTGTTTAGGAGGAGGCCATTTTAGGGCTTGCAGCCGACCTGTTTGCGTGCTGGTCTCACTAGGCCTACACCTGGAATTATGGTCTGGAATGCGATTTCGTATTTTTTAATGCTAGGATTACAGATCTAGATCAACTTATGCTTTCACGGACATTCTCTGCAAACCACTGTGAAGTGCGTGGCAGAGGGTACTACTCACTGTGACGCATATTTGGGTTTTTTTCTGTTTCATTCGTTTACAAGGTGCGAGAAGAATGTCTGTTTAAATCTCTCTCTGCGCATTGTAATTAGTGTAATAACGTCTTCGCGATCCCTGCGGGAGCGAGATATAGGGGTCTCTAATTCATTACCAGAGACCTCACTTAGTAATGCTTTATGACAGTTTTTAAGTAGGCTTTTGAGGGATAACAGACGTCAAGCTTCATATGTATGTCAATTCAGATTTTACGGCATTTCTGTGAGTCCCTCCTGTAAGCAAACAAACCTTTTATCACTCGTGTTGCACATCTTTCTACATGTTTAATGACCCCAGTCAGCCCTAGTTGTTATGTGTCCCATGCACATGAAGAATATTCTAGGATGGGTTGTAAGGGTATTTTGTAAGAAATTACGTTGCAAACTGTATTTTCGCAGCATCTCAATATGGGAGACTACAACCTTATTGTCTATGACGTAGCCTATGTGATCATTTCACGTTATCTCACCAGAAGTTGTTACGTTCATGCGTTTGTGTGAGTTGACTGGTTCGAACTGTGACTGACTGATATTGTAGTAAGAGATTAATAGATCTACTAATATTGATGATTAATGCGAATCACCATATTTTACACTTTTATTGTCTACACGACTCATTTCATTATTTAGAACATTATCAGATTGCCAAGTTGTTCCAGTATGATGATTTCCGATGTTTAGTTGTCATACGTAACGTTAGAGCCAAAATCTGAAGACGACAATCACTAAAGTGATCTCGTGGCAGTTTCATGGCGAGCAACAGCGCAGCGCATTCGGCATGCGGTGTTGTAAGCACTTACTGCTCACCATGGTTCTGGCATGCGATCGACGCCATGTTGTGACGGTTTTCATGTTCCGATTTTGTGGCTAACGTTTCTTATGTACACTAAACACCTCAAATAACCCTACTACCACAACTCGGAGACCTCATAATACTCTAACGAACGAAACCTGTTGTGTGAAACAACAAAAACGCTACGTCTGAATTACTGCCGTGATGACTTGCATTTGTCATTAATAATAATTTTACCAGCTGTGCAGCTTAAACTGACCAAGTTTACAGATTAATACCTTTCAGCAGTTTCTGAAATGCACAAGTTCACATTCAGGGTCATCTGAAGCAGTTCAACAATCTTAGCACGACTAAGAAATCTTACCAAGACGTGACTCAGTGTTTGTGTATATAGTATCTATGACTTCAAAATCCGGATTGGGAGACGAGAGTCATATATACTGAAGACCAGATGCTCCCTTAATTAACATGTTATTAAAATCTGGCGGAGAGATGAACGTGCGGATCAATTCTTCTGCATTGTCTAGAGGTACCCGCACACCGTCGCAGTTACCTGTTCCTAAAATTAGCAGCAACTGACTGAAAATTCTATAAAGGAGGAAGCAAGAGAAACAAAAGTTAAAGGAGAGTAGGGGCTTGATAGTAAGAATGAGAAAGGAGAAAGACTAAGATCCGCAATAAATTTCAGATGGTAATACCAAAGACACTGTTTAGAAACCACAGTAGAAGGAGGTACCCTAGGAAAAGATCCAGAGACACAGGATGTTTCCAGCTGGATTACATCACAGTCAGACAGAGGTTCCAAAATCAGATATACCATTGTTAAGGCGTACCCAGGAGCAGATATAAACTCAGATACCAATTTAGTAATGTTGAAAAGTTGACTGAAGGTTAAGAGTGTCGTCCGTAAGGATCAACTGGAAAACCAGTGAGACATTGAACTGCTGAGCAATGATGATATATGTTTGAAATTTTCTAAAACTGTACATACTGCAGTACTGAATACCATAGTAGGCAGTTCACTTGAAGGGGAGTGGGGCAGTTACTGAACTTGATCAGATAAACGTACGTACAAGAAAGGCAACGGCAAAGAAATACAATATCTAAGCAAAAGCGTCCTCACACTTATTAGTGGATCTTAAAAGGGATTGTGGCCACCCTTCCTCTTTATTATGGGTTGATCTCTCCTGGGAACACTGCTGAGGTGTCTCAATGCCCGAGGAAGAATGACAGCTGAAAGGTGGCTACACTGAGCCACAGCGCCAAAAATCGCGCCAGAGAGAGTATTGTTCCGCCGCCTCCACTGGCAGTGCGTGTTCAGAGGTAGCGGCAGACAGTTCTTGCCGAGAGTTCTTGCCGAGCAGTTGTGGTGGACACTGCTTGTAGGGGAAGTTGAGATGAGATAGTGCAGAGTGTTGTTCCATGTTTTATGCAGTGGTTTGATGGGAGAGATAGCAGATGTTGATCCAATGGAGATATTGTAATGATCTGAGTGCTTTTCGTCAATATAAATTAAGGTAACTAACTACTGTTCTTTATTTTCTTATTATTGTGTGTCCTGAATAATGTGCCATTACAGGTTCAGTCAACAAAACATCTGGCTTGTGTTCTTGTATTAGAGTGTAATTCTGCTTTCCTTACGCAATTGTAGTATTTCTAATTTTCTTTTATCACGTCAGTATAATTGGTATTTAAAATTTCTTGTCTTGTTGAAGAAGAACCATGCCAGATGTGTACGTTGAGTCACACTCCCACACACAGAACAGTTATACTTGTGCTTTGTTGGATTCGTAGATTTTATAGTTGCTGGGGACTTAATTAATTAACTGTGTTAACGAAAATTTTCTTACATTCTTTGTTATTGTTCTATGCAGTCAGATAGCGTAATAACACTAGTCAGGGCCAGCCGTTTACGAGACTTGCGTAATCGGACATACAGCTACTAAAATTATTTGCATTTTAATTTTTTATTTTATCAAGCCCCCATGCACGTGGCGGCCGCTGCTTCGGATCGTCCCTTGGAATTCTTCTGATTGTAAAAATAGTAGACAGTAGTATTGTAGAAGTAATTTGTAGTTTAGTAATTGTAGTCTATTTTGCATGTGTAGATTTGGTAATTGTCATTCTTCGAATGGTATTTTCTTTGTTTTAGAATTTGATTTGTTGTCTTGTATACGCGTTGACGATTTAGTGCAATTATTTCAATTGTTCGTCAATCGTGTTTGAGGGAAATATTTCGTGTGAATGGTATTGTTGAAGATAAGGAGTCATTGCGTATAATTTTCGTACAGTGACGAGTTTTGTACATTTTGTAAATGATTACGCGATCAATGAAAAAGGCAAAAATGTTGAATAGTGAGAATAACGAAATTGTTAACATGGCGAACTCGCCAACAGAGGAAAACAGTATGATGGATAATGAAGTGGAAAACAATGTAATAAGTCGGGAAAATAGTCCGGAACCATTTCAAAATTTTTCTCAATCAGAAAATTCACAACAGAATTCGAGATTAACGACAGAAGATTCTGGAATAGTATCGAACACAGATGGCCTTATGGCTATGCAGAAGGAAGTTGGTTTTGTGGGAAATGTGAGGGGTGAAAAGAATTTTGAAACAGTTACTTTGGAGCAGTTGATGAGTGCTATATTAAATATGGAAACACGGTTTGGATCTGAATTAAAAACAGAGATAGGTACAATTAAAACACAGATGGGAACAATGGAAACACGGTTAGACTCACTTGGATCACAGATGGGAACAATGGAAACACGGTTTGGATCTGAATTAAAAACTGAGATGGGAACTTTGGGATCTGAATTAAAAAATGATATGGGAATAATGGAAACACAGTTTAGATCTGAATTAAAAACACAGATGGGAACAATGGAAACACGGTTAGACTCACGAATAGGGACATGTTTCAAAAACATGAAAGATGAATTAAAGAAAGAAATTCGAGAAGAAGTACAACCGATTTTGAATGCTCACAATAATAGATTAGTTGCAGTAGAGATTAGACAAAGGGAACAGGATAGAGAACAGGAAGAAAGAGATCGCGCGATAGTACAGAAATTTTCAGAGTTAAATTTACAACGTGCGAAAGATAAGGAAGAAATATTTGAGAGAATCGAGGAATCCGTACCAAATGTCAGATTAAATAACCTAACACAACAGTATGAACAGTTAACTAATAAATGTGTTAATACTGAAACCCGAGTCGCGACACTTACGGAAGACGTAAATAAACAGAAAGAACAAATTGGTGACTTATCGGAAAGAGTGGAGGAGATTTCAGATAAATTGACAAATCTTAGTTTAAATGGGGACAGAGATTCAGATGACACAGCTCCATTGCCATTTTCAGAAACCGAAGAGTACCAGAGCATAAATAAACATGTTGAAAATCAGGGAAAATTTAATGAACGCGTGAAAAGGGAATTTGAGGCATTAAAAAAGCAAGTCAAACAAATTGAAGGCGAAATCGTAGGAAAAGACGGCAAAAGAAATTTAGAATCACAGATACCAGAGGGGTTTGAAGAAAATAATTTGTTTCATTTACGGGATGCAACAAGAGAGCGCCAGGCGCGCGAACTTGACAATAATCGGCATTGGGACTGGGACAGACGCGGTAGGTCTTTGTCGCCACGAGGCGAAAACTTTGACTATAAACACTTTTTGACTGTTCGGAAATTTAAGATCTTCCGTAATTCTAAGAATGACATACATCCATGTTCATGGTTAGATCAATTTATGTACGCACTTCCACCAAATTGGCCACTAAGTCACAAACTGGAATTTATGTGTGGGTATTTAGAAAACGAACCGGCGACGCGGATGCGCGCAATCATTAGAGATTGTAATAGCCTAAATGATTTTTATCATGCATTTCTATCGGCATATTGGTCCGAAAACACGCAAGACAGAGTCAAACACAGTCTTATCATGCAGCGTAATTTCAAACAGTCTGAATTCCGCACGCCAGCGGAATATTTTGAAGACATGATTCGAAAGAATCAGTTCCTTTCCAACCCTTATAGCCCGACGGAATTAATTCGCATTTGTTTAACCAAGCTGCCACAATCCATAAGACAAATTGCTTTAGCCGGAAGATGTAAGGACGACATTGAGACTTTTAAGACTTTGCTACAAGAACTCGAGTACGACAATGACGACGGGACTACCTGTAATTTTTTCAGTAACAGTAATTATGATAGATTTTCAGAGAAAAGGGATAGTGATCGGAACGGACGTTATAGCGGTAATTTTGAGAATGACAGACGAAACAGACAGGACAATAGATACCAGCCTTATGACAATAACAGACGTTCTAACAGAAATTACACAGACAATTATAATAACGGTAATTCGTACCGGAATGATCAATCATACGGAAACAGTAATCGGTATTATCAAGACAGAAATTATTCAAACAGTAATAGAAATTCCTACTACAGAAATAATCCGGGTAGTAGATACAACAATAATTTCAGAAGTGACAGTCGAAATTACACAAGAAGTAGCTATGCAGACAGACAGGAAAACAGAAATTTTAATAACAGACACAACCAAGAATTTGTATCTAACAGACAGGAGGGACCTAATTGGCATCCTCCACGTGACAGAACTTCAGAGAGACATGTGCAAATCGTAGAAATGGATCCGCGGAATGACGCGAATACTCAAAGACGTGACGCAAACAATCGACAATGACTTGTAGCTTCGGCTTCTGGCAGCAATATAGACGGTTCAGAAAGTAATGACACTACGACTTTACACTACGTACGCCTGGAAGACATGAGAGACATTTTGTTAGAAGAAAAGGAAAATAATGTAGACGCATTTTTACATCCTGTTATTGAAGTATGTGTGGGTAAGAATAAGTTCACTGCAGTTTTAGATTCTGGGAGCCCATTGAATGTCATTAGTGAATCAGTTTTTCGTATATGTGAAAGAACTATTGCCTGTCCTGTGTTACCTATTTCTAAAACTACAATTCGAGGAGCGATTTCTGGAAAGGGTGTAGAAGTTAAACAACAGACCAACCTAAATTTCAATTGTCAAGGATACGAATTTTCTGCTAATTTTATTATTGTTCCATTACTCAGTACACAAATTATATTAGGTATGGAGTTTCTTAACGCACATAAGGCAATTTTGAACTTTAAAGAAGGAAGTGTGAATTTGACTGTTGCCGGAATGCCGATATGTTTGAAATTTTTCGAGTGTTTAACAAGATCTGAGTCAGATACAAAATGTTTAAGGTTTCTTACTTCTGATGTTTTCGTTGAGCATTATGAGGACAATGTGTTTATTCATGACAATGACAATAGATACAGAGACGCGATGGATGACATAATTAATAGCGAAGAACTAATTAATGAAAAGGTTAAGAAAGCTGAAGTGCCAGATGATGTTGCAAGAGAAGAGCTGCACCAAATTTTGACTTCACATGCTACAGTGTTTAGTCATCACACGGGAACTATACAAGGCTTACAATATTTATTTAAAGTAAAAGAACACACACCATTTCGCGGGAAAACGTACGCTATTCCTTTGGCTTACAGAGACAAGGTTAAGAATGAACTTCAGTACATGTTAGATCAGGGCATTATTGAGCCTGCAGTCAGTCCTTATACCAGCCCATTACACGTTGTTCTTAAAAAAGATGGGTCGATTCGTTTGGTTCTGGATTCCAGACAGATAAATAATATCATCATTCCTGAAACTGACCGTCCACAAAATTTAGATGAACTTCTTCAACATTTTCATGGAATTAAAGTTTTATCCACGATTGATATGCGCGCAAGTTTTTGGCAAATAGAACTCCACCCTGATTGTAGAAAATATACTGCCTTTTTAGCCTTTGGTAACTGTTACCAGTTTCGGAAATTACCGTTTGGACTTACTGTATCTTCAGCAGCATTCATTCGTAGTTTAAACAAAATTTTACCTGTTTATCTTCGTGACAATATTACTTCATATGTTGACGACATTCTTATTGCTAAACATTCTTGGGGTGAGCACAACAAAATTTTGGATTCATTGTTACGTATTTTTGCAAGAGTTGGCATTACAGTGAACTTAGAAAAATCCGAATTTGGTCGTTCTCAGGTGAAATTTCTCGGTCACATTATTTCTACAGAAGGTATTCTTCCTGATCCAGAAAAACTTGACGCTATTCGTAATTATGCTGTTCCTACCACAAAACGTGATGTTCGTAGTTTCCTTGGTGTCTGTAATTTTCTTAGACGCTTTGTTAGATTGGACGATTTGGCCACACCTCGTTTATGTGAACTATCTGGAAAGAAATCTAATTGGTGTTGGGATGAGGAAGCTCAGTCAGAATTTGAACAACTTCGTGATGCTTTAGTTGCTGCTCCACTTCTTTCACACCCGGATTTATCTAAAGATTTTTGTTTGGCGACGGACTCATCATACAAAGGACTAGGTGCACATTTATTTCAAGAGATAGAAGAAAACGGCGTTGTAGTCCAGAAAACTATTGCATTTGGAAGTCGTGTTCTCTCTAAATCAGAAAAGAATTATTCGATTACGGAACTTGAAGCTTTGGCTGTTGTTTGGGCTTTTACAAAATTTCGGACATTCTTGTTTGGCAGACATACTAAGGTTTACACCGATCATCGAGCTCTGGAATTTCTTATGTCAACAAAATTAACTCACGGCAGATTGTCACGATGGGCGTTGTACCTACAGGAATTTGATTTTAGTATTGTTTACATACAGGGTTCTTCAAATATTGTTGCCGATGCTTTATCACGTGCACCTATGGGTTTGAAACAAAGTGCTGAAGAGGACTGCAAGGAAAACAATTATTGTTTGATGTATATTCAACGTGTTGCGTTTGAGAACTTTATTTCATCTTCGCTCCAGGACATTGCTAAGGAGCAAAATAAGGATCCAATCTGGAAGGACATTAAGGAGAAGTGGAGGAGAAAGGAAAGCGTAGCGATTAGACAGCATTATTTAGTTCGCAATGACATTCTTTTCAAACGAAAATCGGTCGACAACTCTGTTTGGTTAGTTTGTATTCCTGATGAGTGGGTTAATAAGCTGATTTGGTATACGCATTTCAGTTATGCACACTTTGGTCCCAGAAAATGCTTTCATAAATTACGAGAAAATTGCTACTTCAATAATATGGAAAAACGTATTCGATTTGTTCTTGCCAAATGCAAATTATGTCAAAAGGCTAAACCGCCGACAGTTTCTCACAGAGCACCGTTGTTTCCTATCATTCCAGCAAAATTAAAGGACATGGCTGCAGTTGATTTGTTCGGTCCAGTGGTTCGATCTACTAATGGTTTTGCGTACATTTTCGTAGCAGTGGAGTTGACATCAAAATATGTGTGTTTTACACCGTTACGCAAAGCAACAGCTCGTTCAGTATCTAACGCTTTCATCAAACATTTTCTTAAAGAAGTGGGTCATGTTGATAAGGTTATATCAGATAATGGATCACAGTTTCGTTCTAAAATTTGGCTTCGTACTCTACAGCGTCGTAAAATTAAACCAATCTTCATTTCACTTTTTCACCCCCAATCTAACGCTTCAGAGAGATGGATGAAGGAAATCAATAAATTGTGTCGTCTTTATTGTCATCAGAATCACAGAACTTGGGATCAGTATCTTCATATTTTTCAAAACATTCTGAATGAACTTCCTAACGACTCAACTTCTTTACCGCCTATACTGATATTAAAAAACAAAGCACCGACAAATCGCATTTCTGAAATCGTTCCTTTTCCGCCTTCACGGAAACTGCGGCATTCTGAAGTTGTCAACCTGGCTCTACAAAATATTGCATCTGCGGCTGCTAGAAGAGAGAAATCAGCTAAGCGTCCTGGTCGTTTAAAAATTTTGTCAGTTGGTCAAAAAGTGTTAATTAAGGCTCATCGTTTGTCTCACAAAGGAAAAGGCTTGTGTCGGAAATTTTTTCTGCTTTATAACGGTCCATATAGAATTCGCAAAATTATTCATGATAACACTGTCGAAGTAGAAACTCTTAAATCACGACGCTCTAAAGGAATACATCATATATCTAACGTTAAAATTTTTGTGGAATGATATACTTTTGAAAGATTTTTGTAGAATGACATACTTTTGAGAAACTAACAGTTGTATGTAAACACACGGAGAGTACAAGGACACCGCGCTGTGTTTTGGCGGCGGCATATACTCAAAGCAACATTCAAGTCTGCGCGCCGCTAAAGGCAGTCGTTGACCGCAAACAATCACTTCCTACGTCACGCGCCTACAGCTGATCGAGCGCTCAGTGCGAATGCACTGACAGCCGTAAATAAATACAGTCTAATTTCTCCGACTAAATTCAGTATAAAGCTATAGTGACTTGTTGAATTCTGTTATTAACATTCAGTATTTTTCAGGATACGGTTCTATAAAATATTTAAGAACTTCAGGTAAATTCTGTGCGTGTCCGACGTTAAGACGACTTGCTATCGAGGAAAGTTCAGGAAAAATGTCATTTCGAAGAAGAAAGTAATAAACTAAAAAGGTAACTATTAACTGAGTTTATTTTTCAGGTAACATATTTCCACTTAGGTACGTACCTTAGACGTAATTTGCTGCTCGCGATTACGTGATTCATACTTTGTGCTAATTACATGTTCTATGAATTTACTTGTGAAGCGACGTGCTTGCGTATGTTAACTGATTTTGACAATTTTTATTAATGAACTGAGTTGTAACTTGTGTATATTATGCATCGCTTGGCTGCTATGCTTTTTCGCTGATGTCATATTTTTAATTATGTGCCTGCTGTGCCTATTATTTAAATTATAATTGTCACCTGATAAATTGTGCTGATGTGGTTAGGTATGTAAGTTATACTTTGTGATTTATCTGCTTGCGCCTTCATGTTTACTTATTTTGCTTGCGCCTTCATGTTTATTTATTAGATTACATATGAACATTTATTTGCTTACGGTTATACGATGCTGATGACCTGTTTATTACGTAAGATATGTTTGCTGCTATGCGTATGGATTGCATATTTACACATTTCTGCTTGTTGTCATAACTATACTTTAATTTGGTATATAGCAATGCTGTTGTACTGTGTATGAACATAGAGTTTAGGTTACACTATGGTACTAGTTACAGATTGTTCGCTTGGCAGAGCCTCGTTGTAAGATTTGTGCTGCATCCAGTTGTTGACATTCTGTTCTCTACTGGTATATTTACTCGCTATTGCTTGTTTTGCTTACGCTCAGTGCTTTATATTTTAACATAAGAAAATGAACTGCAGTAATTCGACGAACGACATTAGTACAAGAAACTTCATAGAAGTCACATGAGCTGGAGGTTTAATGAAAGCTGTATAAATGTATGCCAATAGGAAGGAAGCTAACGACATGACATACCAACACAGTTATTACACTGCATTTTTCGTGAGCAATTGAAATAGGAAGTGACACTTGACACAAGAAATACTCCACATGTTTGCTGCTGTTTGCCATAATTCTTGAAGTGGTGTACACACTGTGAAATATTAGGATCATTCACACTCCGTAATCGTACTTAATTACTGAGAGTTATTCGAACTAAGTCTGTTAGAGGTCATGTATGCATTCTTTGTTTATAATTCATAATGAGTAGAAGAATTTGGTCAGATGGATTACACAGAGGTTGTGTGTTGACAGTGTGTCTTCGGATTGTATGGGATGAGGAGGTTTGCATTAGGATTTTATCGACGAAACTGACTAGAGGAAAGAGTTATTATGGAAGTGAAATGAAACTGGCAATAAGGTTTATATGTAGCGACGTATTGAAGAGGTATTATAGAGGTATTGAGATTATATGAAGTTGATTTGAGTCTTAGTGGATAAGAGGCAAGTAAGTGAGGTGCATATTTTTTTGTTGTTGGTCTATATGGAACAAGGAGGATGAAGATAGCAGACTAGAACACTAAAATGGAAGGAAGATTGTCTACACACACTTTGTTAAATCACTAAGCAGTATGTATTTTTTTTTTTTTTTGGAGAGAGAAAGTTGCATATCTTGGCACACTGACAGTTGTTCAGTAACAGTACATTTTGATCTGGCTTGGCAAACATTGGTCTTGACATGATGACTATGACGTTGACTTAACAATTATTGACTGTTATACATTGCTGTCACTACTACTTGATACACATGATGAACATGAAATTGACAGAAGTGGATTCAGACAGTTAACACTATACAATTACACAGTAGTACTTAATGTGGATGAAAGATGAGTGAGTGTGTTTTGTGTGTTTTCCTTTCCTAATCCTAGCCACCTATCTCCTAAATATTATTTTATTTGTTTGTAGTGGCTTGCACTGACACCCATAATTATTAACTGATGTTTGTGTATTTGTAATAGTAATATAACAATTATCTGATATCATTTGTGTGTTGTTATGATTTGTATGTTTAGTGTAAAAGCATTGTAAAAGCATTTGTAAGTGTATTCAAACTATTGTTCATGCTTGAACTGTCTGAGTAGGGATGAAATTATGGACTGTTACTTGTACTGTTTCTACATGATTGGTGCCACTAGGACATGTTTAATTTGTGCTTAGGAACAGTGTAATCAGTGATAGTTGTTTAATGTCATTTGTTGGGGTCTGCATCTACTCCACAATGCTGGGTGCCATTGATGAACTGCTTCTACTGAGAAATGTGACTTGCTGCTGTCTGCACCTACTCAACATTGCTGGGTGCCACTGATGGACTGATTCTACTGAGATGATGTCACCTGTTGCTGTTTGCACCTACTCAACATTGCTGGGTGCCATTGATGAACTGCTTCTACTGAGAAATGTGACTTGTTGCTGTGTGTACCTCTTCAACATTGCTGGGTACCACAGATGGAACTGCTTCTACTGAAATGATGTTACTTCTTGCTGTTTGCACCTACTCAACATTGCTGGGTGCCATTGATGGACTGCTTCTACTGAAATGATGTTACTTCTTGCTGTTTGCACCTGTTCTACAATGCTGGGTGCCATTGATGGACTGCTTCTACTGAGATGATGTCACCTGTTGCTGTTTGCACCTGTTCCACAATGCTGGGTGCCACTGATGGACTGCATCTATTGAAATGATGTCACCTGTTGGAGTCTGCACCTGTTCCACATTACTGGGTGCCACTGATGAACTGCTTCTACTGAAATGATGTCACCTGTTGCTGTTTGCACCTGTTCCACAATGCTGGGTGCCACTGATGGACTGCATCTATTGAAATGATGTCACCTGTTGGAGTCTGCACCTGTTCCACAATGCTGGGTGCCACTGATGGAACTGCTTCTACTGACATAATGTCACTTGATGGTGTCTGCACCTACTCAACATTGCTGGGTGCCACTGATGGACTGCTTCTACTGAGATGATGTCACTTGTTGCTGTCAGCACCTATTCAACAGTGCTGGGTGCTACTGCTGGAACTGTGAACTACTTGTTGTGAATATTTGTATTAACTGATTTTTTGTGTATTACTGTTATAAGACTCTTACCTGCTCATATTCGTCATTGCTGACGTAATCGATTGAATTGTTTAACCACATGATATTTCTGTAAACTATTATGTAAAGTCACATGTATGAAAGAATTTGTATTGCTTAGTGTATTTTATATATTAGGCTATTGAAAGGTCAGTGCAAAGCCAAAATTTTATCTAGTTATATGTTATTTACGTATTAATATTATCTTTTATTTTTGTCTGTATTTTTTTTTTTTTGACGAATTTGGTGGTATTTTCACCACCAATGCTGGCAAAAATACCATCAAATTCTAGCCCGTGGAGGAAGGGCATATGAAAGGTGGCTACACTGAGCCACAGCGCCAAAAATCGCGCCAGAGAGAGTATTGTTCCGCCGCCTCCACTGGCAGTGCGTGTTCAGAGGTAGCGGCAGACAGTTCTTGCCGAGAGTTCTTGCCGAGCAGTTGTGGTGGACACTGCTTGTAGGGGAAGTTGAGATGAGATAGTGCAGAGTGTTGTTCCATGTTTTATGCAGTGGTTTGATGGGAGAGATAGCAGATGTTGATCCAATGGAGATATTGTAATGATCTGAGTGCTTTTCGTCAATATAAATTAAGGTAACTAACTACTGTTCTTTATTTTCTTATTATTGTGTGTCCTGAATAATGTGCCATTACAGGTTCAGTCAACAAAACATCTGGCTTGTGTTCTTGTATTAGAGTGTAATTCTGCTTTCCTTACGCAATTGTAGTATTTCTAATTTTCTTTTATCACGTCAGTATAATTGGTATTTAAAATTTCTTGTCTTGTTGAAGAAGAACCATGCCAGATGTGTACGTTGAGTCACACTCCCACACACAGAACAGTTATACTTGTGCTTTGTTGGATTCGTAGATTTTATAGTTGCTGGGGACTTAATTAATTAACTGTGTTAACGAAAATTTTCTTACATTCTTTGTTATTGTTCTATGCAGTCAGATAGCGTAATAACACTAGTCAGGGCCAGCCGTTTACGAGACTTGCGTAATCGGACATACAGCTACTAAAATTATTTGCATTTTAATTTTTTATTTTATCAAGCCCCCATGCACAGCCCATTCTTTCTCAAGAGCCAAAAGCAGAGAATGTTGTTATTTTGGACCATGGGGTCTGGAGCGAAATCGACATTCTAACTTATCCTAAAACGTATTCCAGTGGATTTAGTTCGTGAGTCTGAGAGGGTGACTCCATTTCAGGAATGTTAATGTTCAAACACAGTTGCCTCACACATGCTACTTTATGGCAGACTGCATTGTCGTGCTGGTAGGAACAGCCATCGTCCTGAAATGTTCCTCTATTGTACCCAGTACACAATAGTGTAAAATGTATTCATAAGTTTCTGCAATTAGAATTTTGTTACGCGCAATAAGAGGACCACTCTCCATTCACGAAAAACATGTAGATAGTGTGACACCATATCCTTTGTATTCCTCTGTCGCCGCTACATAAGACAGCAGGATACGTTCTCCAGACATTCAACGAATCCTAACCCTTGCATCGTATTGCCACAGGGTGAAGCGTGATTCATCAACCAAAATCTCTCGCTTCCAGTCATCCATCGTCCCGTGGAGTTCCTCTTTACAGTACCTCTAGCATATTCTGGGCATTAACTACAGAAATTTATGGCTGATGAGGAGCTACTCGGCCGTTGTACCCATTCTTTTTAACTCCAGACGTACAATCACCGTGCTTGCTAGACTGCTAGTACCGCTTTGGAACTCACTACTGATTCCTTCCGCTGTTTTCGCAAATTTTTTTACAACGACCCTCCGTAGTGTGTTTTATTGTCTCACTCCGTAAGTACTTCAGGTCCGCTGGGTCTTGGTTTACCAGTGGTCGTGCTTTCGTGTTTCCACGTCACAGTAACATCACAAATGGTCGACATGGGAGGGCTTAGAAGGCTTGAAACGTCCGTGATGAATCTGTTACTCAGCTGACATCCAATGACTAGTCATCGACCGACGTGACTGACCTCTTCTGATTGACCCATTCTGCAGTTACTGCTTCTCTGTTGACAACGCAATACTCCCCGCCACATTCTATACTGGAGAATCCGCCTCTTGTGGAATTTAGTGTCCAGTCCCTTGTTACATACGGATGACCAGATACTTTTGATCACGTAGTGCATTTCAACTGATCGAGGGAAGAAGAAAATACAAAAAACTCAGGAAGAGACAGGAATACAGCAATATAAGTTGTTGGGGAAAGAGACCTTATAGTAGCCGGCCGCGGTGGCCGTGCGGTTCTAGGCGCTGCAGTCCGGAACCGCGGGACTACTACGGTCGCAGGTTCGAATCCTGCCTCGGGCATGGATGTGTGTGATGTCCTTAGGTTAGTTAGGTTTAAGTAGTTCTAAGTTCTAGGGGACTGATGACCTAAGATGTTAAGACCCATAGTGCTCAGAGCCATTTGAACCATTTGAAGACCTTATAGGAAACGCAGGGTAGCCAAGAAGAATACCGAGAGGAAAAATGTGAAGAAATCGAAAAAGAAATGATATAGCGTATAGAAAAGGGAAAAAAAATCTTTCGATAAAATTTAAAGCAAGGGTGGTTAGGATGGGGGACATTGAGTGCTGTGGGAGCAGAGGAGAAAGCATGAGGTGTAGCTCGCTGTGAATATTATGATGCCCAGTAACCATTAACAATTAAGATGTTAATTTATTAACGAGAATGTAAGATCATGAATGTTGTCATGTATACGTTAACGGGGGAATTGTGACTATACAGAGAGAGAGAGAGAGGGAGTGAATCATATTCTCTCGGGAAACTTGTAAACTGTAATTCGCCCGTTTATTGTGCTTTGGAAGCTAGGAACATTTCACGATAATTCAGTTACTTTGATAGGGATTTAGTTTAATATTTTTGGATTTTATAAACTTTTTCTTTTAATAATGAAAATCTATTACATTGTGATTGACGTTTACTAAAACGCGGATTGCACAGTTTAATACTGAAATCTGATTGGCCGTGATGCATATCAGCCTCTGACGGGATAGTACGTTCGGGCCTATTTTGTGGCCAAAAGTACTGGCTTCTGAAGTCTTAAGAGATGTTCGGAGCTCAGCCTTCATCAAGTTCTTAGCCGTGCATTAGAAGCTCTGAATGGATGGGATAATTCTATGGAATTATGAGTAAAACTTGAATGAGTTTTACTTGACAGTGGAGTGCCACAAAGCAAATACGGCGAGAATATAGGCTTATACACGCCATTCAGATATTTTAAGTGTAAACTGTGACTTCCGCATTAACTAAAATCTGCGTGGCGTATTGCGCAAGACGGTACCAAGAACGCAGTTTTCAACAGGATAGAGTTGTGGAATATTTGAGAGAGCATTCTGTCACAGATAATCCGTTCTATAATCATTTTACTGACAGGTTTGGTTAATTATTATAAGCTGGCTATAATTAGTGACTGCGTTTACGTGTGAGTGTCAGAACTGTAACTTAAGACTAGCACAGACCTGATATAAAGGAAGCGACAATCTAGCTGTTACGATCCCAGATTACCTTTCAATTAATAGCTCAGTAATTCTGAAACAAGATAACATCTTTTTATTGTGTGACCTAAGCATTTATTATGTCAGTAGAACATTATACAGGGAATCAGTACACAGTATGCTCATTAATATTTTATTCTAGTCTATAAGCTTATTCGCCGGCCGGTGTAGCCGAGCGGTTCTAGGCGCTTCAGTCTGGAACCACGCGACCGCTACTGTCGCAGGTTCGAATCCTGCCTCGGGCATGGATGTGTGTGATGTCCTTAGGTTAGTTAGGTTTACGTAGTTCTAAGTTCTGGGGGACTGATGACATCAGATGTTAAGTCCCATAGTGCTCAGAGCCATTTGAACCATTTTATGAGCTTCTTTAGACTTCATCAATACATGTCCTAACGTTGCAGATGGGCATAAGTGGCAGCAGAAATGGTTTACTCAAAGCTAACATATATTCATATATAAGTCGGGACAAATACTGGTGAAGGAAATAAAGCCGCAATAAGCTTATATACCAAATCAAAATATCAGGTAGCCTACTATACACTAATTCTCTGTGTAGGAAACTTTGACTGAACCTTCTAGCCACAGATTGTGTGACTATCTCCCCCCATAGCCTTTCCAGTCGAGATACGTTGTTTTTTTCCAAACAAAGTAGGCGTGTGCTCCGGAAAGCAGAATAGGAAATTACGACAAGGTGAGTGGAACTGTTTTCTGTAGCACGATCCCCTCCTCCACTAACAGAGTCAGAGTTTGATAGAGCTTAGAAAGACTTGCTATCGAATAAGGCGCAAGGGGTAGATAACTTTCCTTCGAAGTTTCTACAATAAATGGAGGAAGCAGTAACAAAATGACTAATCGGTGTGTAGAATGTTTGAGAGTGGAGACATTTCGTCAGCTTTTCTGAACAATATTGTTCACACAATACCGAAGATAGCAAGAGCAAATAAGTATGAGCATTATCGCACAATCAGCTTAACAGCTCATTCATCTAAATAGCTGACCCGAATAATATACAGAGAATGGAAAAGAAAACTGGAGCTGTGTTACATTGCGATCAGTTTTGCTTTAGGGAAATTAATGGCTCCAGGGACTTGACACTTGATAACTAAACAAGACTTGAGAAAAGTTAAGACAAGTTAATAGGAGTCGATGACTTGGGAAAACTATTCGAGTACGTAAAATGGTGCGAGAAGTGATAGAGTACCTCGTCACTTCGAACTCCATCAGTCCACTTCTGATATACCCCATTCGACATTGTATAAGGTAAACTCTTTGGCCAGCGGATGATAAAATTCAGGTACTGCTGTTGACAGCATGTTTCACAATTCCTGTTACGTGCTTCTAGTGGTTCTAGAGGGAACATAATACAAAAAGTTTTGGTAAGTAGCCTGTGTCAGCAAATGTGCATGAGCACGTGCGGTAAGAAACAGCGGAGACAAGAACTTTTGCATGTGTGCTCCACAGGAGCCCATGACACGGGCAATATTTCGAGTACTCGTCGTCATGCTCTTTCCTACGCGACGAAGAACATTCTCTTCAAAATCTAGAATGCAGCATGTCTGTCGAGCATCACAATCAACTCTCAGCGAATCAGTCTATCGCAGCCGTTGTTCTAGTGCAGGGCCGGCCAAAAGCTCCACAGTGTGCAGACGTGCGGAAATGCTGCACATGTGCGCACGTGTGCGACAGCGAGCGACAGCGACACCGGTTATTAGACATGTGTCCTAAATGAATGGCGGCGGCTCCACTTCCCTGTGGTACAAGCAAGAGCGCAACATATCCAGTCTAGTTTATCCCTGGTGACCGTAACCTTAACACAGAAGTACTGAGAAATGGCAAGTACTGTGAAAAAGCAAAGTACGGGAGATCTATGTTCTCAGTCGTTTAAAAATGACTGGGAACAGCAATTCCTTTTTGTAGCCGTTGGTGAAAACTCACAGTGTTTGCCGTGCTGCCGAATAATAGGCGTCCAGCGTAAGTTTTCAATTGAAAGACATTACAATACATATCACAAAGACAAGTGTAGTGTACTCAACAGTGAAGAACGGCAAGCAAAATTAAATGTCCTTCAGAAAATGGATGAGACACATCAACTCGATTTTACTGTACGTCAAAGTAACTGATACTTCTTGAAGTCTTAGTTTCTTGTGTTACATTTATGTCTGTTTTACTGTACGCTGTACAATGTACTGTTTTCAATTTTCCAGAATGGCAACCACACTAAATCTTCACTGCGAGCAAGTTTTAAAATCGCATTAAGAATTGCACAATCTGGGAAACCCTTTTCCGAAGGGGAGTTTGTGAAAGGGTGTCTCATTGATGCTGCAGAACTTGTGTATCCCACGAACGTTAGCAGGTTTCAAGAAATCAGTCTATCCGAACAAACAGTGACAAGACGTATCAGTGCTATAGCCGGCGATCTGCACAGGCAGCTAATAAATAAGGCTAAATACTTTGTTGCTTTCTCTGCTGCGCTCGATGAAGCAACAGATCTTACAGTTACAGCCCAGGTTCTGATATGCAGAAGAGGTGTCGATAACGCACTTTGTGTAACAGAGGAGCGACATCTGTGCATAGAAACATTCACTGCATGAACGCAGACGGCTGCGGCGTGCACGCTGTCACCCGGAAGTTGCACAAGTGCAAGAGCACCGCACGCGTGCAGAATTTCTGGCCGGCCCTGTTCTAGTGGGACGAAAATGCTATTTGACGTTATAATTACAAGAGGGACAGACGGCAGCACAATCTTCTCGAATTGCATGCGCACCCTGAAGTGAGAGAAACGTATTTTATATCCAAAAAGTACATTTCCGGACATGGATTTCTTGTTAAAACTTTATCTACACTCCTGGAAATGGAAAAAAGAACACATTGACACCGGTGTGTCAGACCCACCATACTTGCTCCGGACACTGCGAGAGGGCTGTACAAGCAATGATCACACGCACGGCACAGCGGACACATCAGGAACCGCGGTGTTGGCCGTCGAATGGCGCTAGCTGCGCAGCATTTGTGCACCGCCGCCGTCAGTGTCAGCCAGTTTGCCGTAGCATACGGAGCTCCATCGCAGTCTTTAACACTGGCAGCATGCCGCGACAGCGTGGACGTGAACCGTATGTGCAGTTGACGGACTTTGAGCGAGGGCGTATAGTGGGCATGCGGGAGGCCGGGTGGACGTACCGCCGAATTGCTCAACACGTGCGGCGTGAGGTCTCCACAGTACATCGATGTTGTCGCCAGTGGTCGGCGGAAGGTGCACGTGCCCGTCGACCTGGGACCGGACCGCAGCGACGCACGGATGCACGCCAAGACCGTAGGATCCTACGCAGTGCCGTAGGGGACCGCACCGCCACTTCCCAGCAAATTAGGGACACTGTTGCTCCTGGGGTATCGGCGAGGACCATTCGCAACCGTCTCCATGAATCTGGGCTACGGTCCCGCACACCGTTAGGCCGTCTTCCGCTCACGCCCCAACATCGTGCAGCCCGCCTCCAGTGGTGTCGCGACAGGCGTGAATGGAGGGACGAATGGAGACGTGTCATCTTCAGCGATGAGAGTCGCTTCTGCCTTGGTGCCAATGATGGTCGTATGCGTGTTTGGCGCTGTGCAGGTGAGCGCCACAATCAGGACTGCATACGACCGAGGCACACAGGGCCAACACCCGGCATCATGGTGTGGGGAGCGATCTCCTACACTGGCCGTACACCACTGGTGATCGTCGAGGGGACACTGAATAGTGCACGGTACATCCAAACCGTCATCGAACCCATCGTTCTACCATTCCTAGACCGGCAAGGGAACTTGCTGTTCCAAAAGGACAATGCACGTCCACATGTATCCCGTGCCACCCAACGTGCTCTAGAAGGTGTAAGTCAACTACCCTGGCCAGCAAGATCTCCGGATCTGTCCCCCATTGAGCATGTTTGGGACTGGATGAAGCGTCGTCTCACGCGGTCTGCACGTCCAGCACGAACGCTGGTCCAACTGAGGCGCCAGGTGGAAATGGCATGGCAAGCCGTTCCACAGGACTACATCCAGCATCTCTACGATCGTCTCCATGGGAGAATAGCAGCCTGCATTGCTGCGAAAGGTGGATATACACTGTACTAGTGCCGACATTGTGCATGCTCTGTTGCCTGTGTCTATGTGCCTGTGGTTCTGTCAGTGTGATCATGTGATGTATCTGACCCCAGGAATGTGTCAATAAAGTTTGCCCTTCCTGGGACAATGAATTCACAGTGTTCTTATTTCAATTTCCAGGAGTGTAGTAAGCCCCCCCTAAAACCCCTAGAAGTCTGGAACAGAAATTGTGAAACAACCTGTTGGTTCAAATTGCATTTGGGCAGCGTCCAGTGGTGTCGCTAATGAAATTGCTGTGACTGATGTTCGATGGTTTATAGGATAAAGCAAAGACTGATGATTGGGATGTCGTAAGTGTAACTTGTTACTAAGCCATAAACATCAGTGGTTCACTTCAATGACAATAACTTTCAATGTCCGATTCCTTTCCACATATTTTTTTTTTTTAATTTAACTTTTGATCTCTTATTATTCTATCTGTCATGTATTGTAGATTTTAATTGGTTACTTGAGATTCACGTATTGCATATTCCCATATACCCCGTATGCCTACGTTCAGTATCAGCTGCTTGAAACACTGCAGCTACGACTCCCTTGTTAGAAATGTGTAAATGCTGTGACTGATAAATTTTGTAGTGTAACTGTAATGATCCATTATATCGATGTTACAAGCATAAACGTTACTAGTTCCTCGTAACCGTTATAAACATCCCTGCTCCATTTCTTCCTCATTTACAATGTTTTATGTTATTGGTCTATTTTTAATTCTGATATTGCCATACAATACTGTTTTTCAACATTTTGGCTGAAATTTACATACTGAGTTATTTCGATTTGTCACATCCTATGTTCATATTCCTGTAGCTTTATAATGTTGCAGCTACTGAATAGTTAACTCAGTTTTATTCATTTAATAAGATTTTTTACTTATATACATAACTGAATGGTACTGTACTCTTTTTTTAAACGTTAGTCATACAAAAATTACCATAGGCATTACTGTCACTAAAAATACCTGCGCCACCTGCTGGTGAGATTGTTTACCTTACACAATAATGATCTGGGCACTGGTGGTTTTACGGAAGAGAATAGGAAGTGATCAGGTACACTTTATCGATTTCTATAGGTACATTTCTCCGTCTGTAGTGGCGGGATTCTAGCAGCTAGAGCACTAGGTTTCGGCCCTCGAAATGTAGGGCTCAATCCTGTGGTGGAAGCGTTGGGGGGGGGGGGGGGCGTTTTACCTAGTTCCAGCCCCTCCTGGACGGCCCCAGGTCTCCTGACCTGGTATCAAATGAGTACCGGGGATCCCTCTCTGCTCTACATATAGTGAAGCAAACACGCCAGTCATGGACTTGCGCCACAGTTTAGATTCGTTATTGCAGTGTATTCCTATTAGTATCATATATGGTACACTACACGCCACAGGTCTGATGGTGGAATTCTCTTTTAGGGCTCCATGAGATGACAAATGAAATTATTTTGCCGATCTTGACAAATGTTTTACCATTTACTGCTAATACGGTAGCAGATGTTCTCAGAGGATGTTTGTGAGAAAAGGTACCTTAATTTCTTGTCAGTCTAAGAAAAAAGGGTAATTGTCTAAGCTTGCGAAGCTACAGTCAGTTTTCCAGTTTTCTAGGTTTATGGCATATAATTTGAAGTAGCAACCAGCCACCAGTAAGGTTTATGAAAGAAATTAAATCAAACCATTTCCGGTTCCTGATTCTTACACAGCTTTTGGCATTTGTAGTGGGATTTAGTTTTTCAGTCGTTATTGGTTTTGTGCAGTGGTAAATATTTCAGTGCTACGTAGTGGACGTGTATTTCTGTTCTATATTTTAAAATGTCAGCAGATTGGAACGTGCACTATACTCAGTTATGTTAAATTCTAGGAAAACTAGTGAAACGTTATAGCTTTTGCATGTTATTTGGAAACTGTGGGTGACAAAATCTCGCGCTAACAATGTGTGAGCAAATATCTTTGAAATCCGATTACCAGCGTCGTCCTTGTATTCTGATCTACAACAGCCTTAGCTACCTCACTTTTGAACACGAATATCACTCCGTCTACGGGCCACAAGTGGCCCATCGGGACCAACCGACCGCCGCGTCATCCTCAGAGGAGGATGCGGATAGGAGGGGCGTGGGGTCAGCACACCGCTGTCCCGGTCGTTATGATGGTATTCTTGACCGAAGCCGCTACTATTCGGTCGAGTAGCTCCTCAGTTGGCATCACGAGGCTGAGTGCACCCCGAAAAATGGCAGCAGCGCATGACGGCCTGGATGGTCACCCATCCAAGTGCCGACCACGCCCGACAGCGCTTAACTTCTGTGATCTCACGGAACCGGTGTGACCACTGCGGCAAGGCCGTTGCCCTTTGAACACGAATATATCTTGGCAAATTACTTTCGATGTATTTGATAGCAGTTAATGTAAACTGCATCAGTATCTCTGAATAATATTCATTGTAAAGTGTGAATATCAATAATAAACGAAATGGCTTTGTCATGAAACATAACATGCAATGGCTAATTGCTATGTATCGAAAATATGCACCTTTAGAGGAACACTTCTAGTGAATTTACATGAAAATTTTTAAAATGAAAACTGTTTCTAACTTTCTCTCAAAAAGTTCGTTTAGGCCCTACAAAAGATTCTTACCTTTGCAACGGATAACTCGACTGTAATCTATGCGAAAATGAGAAGTGCTGACTACATGAAAAACTGTTTTATCTGACTAAGTTGCTTTCGTAAATTAAACTTTTGTTTTCTTTCTAAATATGCAATTCACTGTCACGCAATAGTTCAAAGCACGACAGTGCAATTTTTACCGGATGTACCTTTCATTAGACACTGAAGATTAGCCTCTGTGAAATGTTTGCAGATGAATAGAAAGGTTATTTCGAAATTATATTAAAGTCCTTTTCATGATATAGCAATGACTCCAACTAATACGAACTATGATCTTTCCTTAGCATTCTCATACACCATAAAAATTACTTTCACTCACAGTATTTAAATTATTTAACATTTATTCTGTGCCTGTCTTAATGAGATACGTTTATCTAACAATGGAGAGGTAAGATAACTGGAATAATGGAAACATATGTGATAATTAACAATGGATACGAACAAGTATAACAACTGTTAAATACAATGAAATCTTTGCACTACAGTATTCACACAGCTAATGCCTGCAACAAATGAAGCTCAGTGCAAATTACCTTCTTTTGCAACAGTGTTGTCTCACTATAAGTCCTTTCAAAAATCATCGTTTATCCTCATTCATACAGTACGGAGCATCTCAAATAAAATTCTATTCACTGTGCGGCACGGCCACCAGCCAAGCTCGTTATTCTGCGACGACACAACTCCCTCTCTCTCTTTCTCTCTCTTTCTCTCTCTCTCTCTCTCTCTCTCTCTCTCTCTCTCTCCATATGAAAAAGCTTCTCTCGCTCGCCCAAGCTTTCTATTCAATAATACAACTTCTTGTAGAAACAGATGTATCACTCATGTGTTCATGCATGCTAAGACGCTTATAGTGGCAAACATATCAAACATACTGACACCAAACATACTGTTACCAAATATACTGTTACTTCTCACGGTGTATAGATCTTTCATAAACATTTATCAAGATAATAATGCACCTTTCAAATACACTCCATGTTTTATGGCAGCCCACACATTCAACAACCACTGCACATGCCAACATGACATCACTCCGGCAGGTAGAGATGTATTCCAATATCAGAGTATATGACTGTGAATGACATTGGCTCAGCAGAATGCATGCAGTTGACTTTTGGACACGAGTGCCTTGCAGAAAGCCATTGCTCACAGCGGAAGACAATGCTCCACCTCCTCAACTCGGCAGACAACACACAACCTGGACTGTAGCTGACTGGGAGCGTGGAGTGTGGTCCTACAGGTCACGTCTTTGGTTCTTTTCAAATGATCCAATGCGTCGAATGCACCGACGGCCCGATGAGACGTTTGAGCTGCAGGCTTTGGAGCCTCTAGCTCAGACCAGACATCGTATTTTTCTGTTTAGGGGGTATTTTTCGTACCAGGAGTTGGGAACACTCATTCAGGTGACTGTGATCATGAACAAGGACGTTTATTTTAACATTCTCCGTTTTGTATCTTATACATCTCCATGATGACTATGCCACAGACAGTTTCGTCTTCCCTTATGGCAACTGCAGTGCTCACAGGGCTGAATGAATTCGTTTCTGGTTTGACGGACACTCAGGCATCATATCACTAAATCATCCGATTTTAATCTCATAGAAAATGTCTGGCACTGTTCGGACCGGCGGGTGAAACGTAGCAGCTACACTGTCCAGTCACATTAATATGAGCACCTTTAAATCCTGCTTAATCTTTGATGCATGGAGCACTGGGAGGCGTGCAGATGAGAGTCAGCGAGGAATTGGAAGGTATCAATAGGTACGTGGAGCCATGAAGGTCAATGGCGCGAACAGCCAGATCGATGTGGTGCAACAGGTTTTCAATTGGGTTTAACTACGTCGAATTTGGTGGCCAGGGACGTACGGTAAACCCTTCTGGTGCTCTTCATTTAAAACTTCCGGGCTGACAGCCCGTGGTCGAGTTTTAAAACTCTCTCCTGACGTTTCGTCACTGACGGCGGGAGACATCCTCCGAGGTAGAGTGGTGAATTGCAAAGAGAACTCGATGAAGTGCTGATTATATAGGCAGTGGCGCGACTGTCCATCACGGGGTGTCGGCTATGAGACTGTCTCTGGTAATGCCATCATTCTCTATTGAAAGTGATGGATCGTCACGCCTCCGGTGCATCGCTGATATCCAAATTTTATCCAGTTTGACACCTTCCTCTTCCCTTTTAAAATTATTATGGTGTTTATCAACCTCGGTGGTCTCTCTGTATATACGCGCATAATAATACGAGGTTTTGTATATAACGCTCGTCTCGCTGAATTTTATTTCTTGGCTACCTTCCTGGTAAACATGTTGTGGTACGATTGATTTATCTGCGTGACCCAAGCGACAACTTTTCTTATGTCCAACAAGACGGGTGTTCACATTTCTCTTTGTAGTATAGATATAAACCTGTCCACAACTACAAGGAATTTTATATACCCCAGTGTAGCCAAAGGATGTCGTGCATCTTTCGCCGATCTTAAATATTCTTTTATTTTCCTGGTGGGTCTGAAACTAGTTTCCACCACATACTTGCTTAACGTTTTCCCAGTGCGATCTGTGACCTTACTAATAAAACGGAAGAAAAACCTTGACGTTGGGAGGATGTTGTTCGTCGCTGCTCCTGATTTTCTGCCTAGAGCGAAGTGCTCGATCTGTCTCCTTGCTAGAATAGCGACTCTTCACGAAAGTGGGCCGTAGATGTACAGTCTCATCTTTTACATAAGCAGGTTCACAAATTTTGTACGCCCTGTCTACCAAAGTTTTGTCTAGGGTGGTGGTTTGAATCATTATGCACATAACGATCAGTATGTATGGCCTTTCTATACACCTTATGGCCCAACGTTCCGTCCCGTCGTTTAATCACAGACACATCCAGAAAATTCAGTTGCCCATTAGTCTCTGTCTCCACAGTAAATTGGATTTTCGGATTAATGCTGTTTAGATGTGTTAGGAAGGCATCCAACTCGTCTGCTCCGTGCGTCTATACTACGAAAGCGTCATCGACATAGCGGTACAAACTGACTGGTCTCTCACTGGCCGTCTGCAACGCCCGTTGTTCAAAAGTCTCAAAAAATGGTTCAAATGGCTCTGAACACTATGGGACTTAACTTCTGAGGTCATCAGTCCCCTAGAACTTAGAACTACTTAAACCTAACTAACCTAAGGACATCACACACATCCATGCCCGAGGCAGGAATCGAACCTGCGACCGTAGCGGTCGCGCGGTTCCAGACTGTAGCGCCTAGAACCGCTCGGCCACAACAGCCCAAGCTAGCCACAGCAGGACTAAGAGGACTGCCCATATTTACCCTGTCATTCTGTTCGCAAAAGTCACTATTGTATTGAAAGCAGGTTGTGATGAGGCAATGTCGGAATAATGCCACAATATCGGTAGGAAAAATATCCGCTATGCATGAGATAGCTTCGTTTACTGGAATCATGGTAAATAACCACCCAATATCAAAACTGACGAGGATATCTTCCGGGTCCACGTTCATTTCCTTTAACTTGTCAATGAAATGAGCTGAATTTTTAATATGATTGTCAGTCCCACCAACACAAGGTTCCAACAAAGAGGCATGGTGTATAGCTAACTCTTGGGTGGGACCGCCTATAGCGCCGGATGTGTCTATGATTAAATGACGGGACGGAACGTTGGGCCACAAGGTGTATATGAAGGACACACATACTGATCTTTATCTCCATAATGATGCAAACCACCACCCTAGACATAAACCTAGGTAGACAGGGTGTACAAAATTTGTGAACCTGATTATTTAAAGGATGAGATTGGATATCTACGGTAGACTGTCGTGAACAATCGCTATTCTGGCAAGGAGATAGATCGAACACTTCGCTCTAGGCGGAGAATACGGAGCAGCGACGAACAATAGCCGCCCAAAGGCAAGGTTTTTCTTCCGTTCATTAGTAAGGTCACAGATCGCATTGGGAAAGTGTAAAGCAAGTATGTGGTGGAAACTATTTTCAGGCCTACCAAGAAAATGAAAGAATATTTAAGGTCGACGAAAGATGCAAAACATCCTTTGGCTACACCGGGGCATATAACATTCCTTGTAGTTTTTTGGACGGGTTTATATCAGTACCACAAAGAGAAGTGTCAACACCCCTCTTGTTGAACATAAGAAGAACTGCCGCTTGGGTCACACGAATAAATCGGTCGTAGCAGAACGTGTTAACCAGGAAGGTAATTATGAAATAAAGTTCAGCGAGACGAGCGTTATATATAAAACCCGTATTATTATGCGCGCATATACAGAGAGGCTAGCGAGATCGAAAAAACACTGTAATAATTTTGACAGGAAAGAGAAAGATGTTAAACTGGATAAAATTTGGATGTCAGCGCTGCATCGGAAGCGTGACGATCGATTTCTTTCAATCGAGAATGTTGGCATTACCAGAGAGAGCCTCATAGCTGACGCCAAGTGATGGACAGAGGCGCCCTCCGTACTGCCTATATAATCAACGCTTCCTCGACTTCTCTTTGCGGTTCGCCGCTTTACCTCGGAGGATGTCTCCCGCAGTCGGAGACGAAACGTCAGGCGAGAGTTTTATACATCGACCACGGTCTATAAGCTCGGAAAATTTTAAGTGAAGACATTACCGGTCGTGAGAGCCTACATTGTATGATCTTCCTGGTGCTCTTAGGACCACGCATGTTCACTGCGATCTTCGTGACACGTTGCATTGTCCTGCTGGTATATGTCATCGTGCAGAGGAAAGCAAACTGCATCTAGGGGTGGACATTGTTCAAATGGTTCAAATGGCTCTGAGCACTATGGGACTTACCATCTATGGTCATCAGTCCCCTAGAACTTAGAACTACTTAAACCTAACTAACCTAAGGACATCACACAACACCCAGTCATCACGGTGGACATTGTATCCAAGGATATATGCATACTATGTTGACCCATTGTCCCTTCCAGAATGAGATCACCCAGGGAACGCTACGAAAGCTTTCCCAGAACATAACGTTCCCCCCTGCGGCCTGGACCCTTCCTGCGATTGTTTCAAGTTGTTTGCTTACAGACGTTCCCGCCGTACATGCCAACGACCATTTGTCCGAAGTAGCATAACACTTGCTTCATCTGAAGAGGCCACCTGTTGGAACTCAGTGGATGTCCAGTTGAATGACTGGGTGTTGTGTCATGTCCTTAGGTTAGTTAAGTTTAAGTAGTTCTACGTTCTAAGGGACTGATGACCATAGATGTTAAATCCCATAGTGCTCAGAGCCATTTGAACCATTTTTTTGTCCAGTTGCGGTACTGGAGTAACCATCGACGCAGTCAGCATGGGTGCATGAACCAGACTCCTGCTGCAGAGGCCAATTCACAGAAATATTCGCTGAGTGGTCGTTGAGAAAACCCTGTTGGTAACCCCTGGATTCCTCTGGGCTGTCAGTGGCTCAACAGCTGCACGTCTATTCGCCCGTACACATCCCCGCAGCCGTCGTTCACCCCTGTCAACTATTGCCCGTGCTGCATCACAGTTGTTCCGCTGCCGGTTTTGAATAGCGCCCTTTACCATTCACGGTGTACTTTAATTACGGCGGCACGGGCACAGTTTACAAACTTAGCCATTTAGGAAATGCTTTCACCCTTGGCCCAAAAGCCAATGATCATGGCCATTTGGACGTCAGGTACATAACTTCTTTCCGCCTTATAACAACGAATGCACTGCTTGCGGGGGCAGCCCACACACTTTGTACGAGTAAAAACACAAACGGTCCACTGGTAGTGCTGCCACCTAAAGGCTGCGAGTGGTTATTGCACGTTGACGTCGTGAACAGACGGTGATTAAATAAATGAGACTGGGCCGTGAAAAATTCACGCGCTTTGATAGGCTTGTGAGATCTAATCATCAACGAGCGGGCTTCATCTAGGTTTGGTACAGCTGTAGGAATTGGTAGGTTATCCTTACCGAACTGAGACCATTACTAAGGCCGCAGGCGGTATTCGCTGTGTGTCATCTGAATATGACATACGTTTTGCCCCATACGCTTAAGTGTCACAGATCGTAACGCACCGTCTCTCGCCAGTGGACGATACATGACACACCCATGACGTGCCTCCCGCGTAACCGGAGTGAAAACACTGATGCTCGCCACTTGGTAGGTGTCTCTAATACAGTTCCTTGTGACTTTATTGCGAACATCGTACAGAATCGAATCCTGTAAAGAAAAAGCAGTTCTCATCTGATGTAACTGCTTCATTTGTAAATTGTCATTTTCATTCACCAGCTGGCTAACTTCGAAAGCTGCATGAGGCCGTTCGCAAATCATTCTGTTATGTACAGGAATGTTGCAACGCCTGGTGACTGTTGCGAAATTCAGTAGGATCTACAGAGAATAGACGATTACTGCAGGGAGTGACAACTATCGTCGAAACTTGACGAAATGTAACGTACTGCAGATAAATTCTAACATTCTGCGTGGTGTCTGTTGTTCTAAGTCGTGTCTCCCTACCACTTTCGCGCAACGACGCTCTGAGCGTGTTTTTTAGGGAATTGAGTAGTTTGAACCTGGGACCTGTTGCTGGTAAGGAGACGCCAGACCACACATGACATGTAGAGTTCAGAAGAGTTCAGTGAGACAAGTGAGGATATAATCATCTCCACTGCACTCCCTGTGAAAGAATCTTAATAGTAACTAAATTTAGTGGAAGGGGTTCAAGGCTTTCCTAATTTTAGTTAGCTGGTAAAATAACGTTGAAAAAGCAGTTATGTTTATTCTACTCACAAAACATTGTTTATAAATTGAACTATTGATAAAGGGAAATATTTTAATACAGGATGATAAAAACCAACTGCGTTCAACAAAAATGTGAACGAATATTCCCTGAATGTGTTTCCAAGTTCTATAATGTATCGAAGGATGACCTATGCCATATCACATCTATAATCTAGGTTTAAATTAAGTTTCACAAAAGAGAAAACTATCAAAATGGTCTACAGTGACCCTCAATTATCTTTAACTACTTATCTAACTTGTCGTAAATTACAGTGGCTGGCTGATGTGGCTTCTCAATAATTATATAACAGAAAATTCATCGCGTATCAGATTTTAACTTACGTAGCAAATGTGAATACCATGAGCTTCAATTGACAATCGACACTAGTATTATGTAAAAAGGGGATGTAACAAATAAGACTTCTGCAGTTCTGAGTGAAGCCTCATACGCTGAAAAATGCAGCATCGCGTGCGTTCATTACCTTGTCGGTGTTTGTCAGGGGGCGGCGGCTGGCGCAGCTCCATACAGCTAGCTGTCTCGGAAGCAACTCTCTCCTAACTTCTCCTTACTACAATTTACTGAAGTTGGTTTAAAAAAAAAACTATCTGGCTGTGTTTTTATCTGACCAATCAGGGTCTCAATGTTAACCTTAAGCTCTGCCTACAAAAATTCTGTCTATCCAATGAGAAACGTTATACTTTTCGTGGTGGGGCAACGTTTTTAAAGTTTGCAATGTAATAGAGACGCGAAAAAGTCTCACGCTAAAATTTGCAACTGGTGTGGCCCTTTTAGTGTTATCGTAAGATCTATACTGTTCTTCTGGAGGGCTCTAGATTTAACATGGCACTGGGGGGTGGTCCTGGTGGTTAGCTGGCGACGTGGGTGTCCGTCCCTTATCGCAGGGCCTTCTAGCTTAACACAGTTCTGCTCTCGGCTTCTGTTCTCGTTTCTCCCCTTGGAACTGCGTCTGTCTCACGGTGGGAAGGTATGACATGCATTTAGGCATTCTTGTCTTAGTCTGTGGTATTCCATTTGCTCACTCGTTACTCATATTACTTTGGTTAATTTAATGTCACGATTTTTTCAGAGCTATGTGACATACTACTGGATTTCCTTATCCAGTCAGGGTTTTCATGGAAGGTGTTGGATTTGCCTGACACCTTACATGTCACCACGCTCCAAACTTAATTTTTGAACTGAAGTTAGGCAATGATTGAATCGTTGTCTAAGTCAGTCATAAATTATTCCTTTACCTAAATTTTGTTGCCTACTGTTCAGCCACATTATTCTGGTTCTATGCTAGTTTGTATTACTAATTTATATTTTTATATGTTCCACATTATTCTCAAAAATATGTTTATATTGACAAGAGAAGAATATTTTTATGCTATTATTATTATTAATTTTTAATTATTTTCTTTCTTTATTTAAGTGTGAAGATTTTTTTTAAGAAGTTTGTTATCGAAAGTGAGGAGTCTTTCACATTGTATTTCTTAGAAATATTTTTTTATAATTGTAGTAATTAAGTAAAATCTATTCATAGCACATTTGCTAAATGTCATGTACAAGTAAAATGTTTTTGTTTCTAGACACTCATTTCAACATTGTTACACTAAAAAATAAGAATTATTTCCAAGAAATGTTTTGACAAAGAAAGATACATACATAAGTATTGAGATATTATCCTAACAAATGGTACAAACGTTAAAAAAAGGGAAAACATCCAACAAGATAATTTTTTATTCTTTGTTTTTATAAGGAGAAAATAAGTAAAATATATTTATTCTTTTATTTTTATGAGGAGAAAAAAGTGGCATATAGTTTTAGTGTTTATTATGCCTTACTTTTGTTCTTTGTATACTGTCCATTTCAGAACTAATGACTTATTTTTATCGATAGTCTATTTTTTACTTAAGTCCATAGTCAATGACTGTTATTTTGTAGTTTATTAGCTGTCTGGTGTGCTTAACTTATTTAGTTTTTCACATGTTTCTTTTGCACAATTCCTACATCACATAATTTGATTTCACACATTCACGCAATCCTATGAATGTCTAAGCATGAGGTTGGCGAATGTTTTTCCACGAAGGTGATGGACTTGAGCGAGATGGATTTGGGCAAGTATTTGATGTACAGTTTCTTTCGTCGTTCCTTGTTGGCTTTGCAATTGTGTGTTGCTGTTGTGGAGGTCCCATAATGGAATGGAGCTGTGAGTGCAGAATCTCGTGGTTTACTGGCTTTCAATGCATGAAAGTCATCGTTATGTGTCGCTGATAGCGGTCGTTTTTCGTTGTAATACTTTGCAGACGAGTAGTTTACAATAGGATAGGGATTTGGGAAGCAATGTCGTCTATTCTTCACCCATCTTCTTTCTTTGTCTCAATCTTGCGAATCTTGAACTTCTGTTATTCCTGCTTTTTCTCTGCTTCTTACTTGCTTCTTGGTTCTTCTCTGGGCAGGATGTGTAAATATTTATTGATAACTAGTCGCTTTGAAGTTCTCTTCTTAGTAACAGTTTGATAAATTGTTTGGGCATGTCATTTTTACCTTGTGGAAGTTTTCTTCAGTTTTGTGCATCAGCGTGCTGTTTAATAGCAGTATTGTGACTTTTACACATATTTTTTTGCCAGTGGTGGCTTGCCCAAGCGGTCTTCTCGTCGGGCCGATTTTTGCTCGCTCCACTGAGTCGGGGCGTTCCAAGACCTTCTTGGCCTTCCGTGTTCTGCCACTCTGTGGTTCCCTGTTCTGTCCCACCCTGTGGTTCAGCAGATTTACTGCCCACTATGGTTACAAGGGCCCTCTGTTGGTCTCGCTGTCCTTTCCCTTCTCTCGACGCTTCTGCCTTGTAAGAATCGTGTCTTGCTAATTACATCCTTTTCTTTCTTGATACTTCTCTTGTTGCAACTTGTGGGTTGTTGCATCTGGTCTTTGCTGGAGTTTTTGCAATGATTCTTACAATTGGTTTACGTATAATCATCTAACATATGTCTAGTACCTACATTGTTTTACGCCTTCTTAAAAAGCTTTACAAATTTCGGTGCCCTTTCCATGTTACGCCCGCATCTCGTGGTCGTGCGGTAGCGTTCTCGCTTCCCACGCCCGGGTTCCCGGTTTCGATTCCCGGCGGGGTCAGGGATTTTCTCTGCCTCGTGATGGCTGGGTGTTGTGTGCTGTCCTTAGGTTAGTTAGGTTTAAGTAGTTCTAAGTTCTAGGGGACTTATGACCACAGCAGTTGAGTCCCATAGTGCTCAGAGCCATTTTTCCATGTTACAATTCTAAGATATTTTGAGTCTTAACTTCTACAAGAATCCTCAAATTTGTTTTTTATTTTTGTGTAGTGTCGTGGTGTATAGCATTTTAGTATTTCATGCTGTTAGACTATCTGCACTTTATCCCTTCACCTTAATCTATGGTACTATTGGTGTTATTCTTGTTTTTGTTTTTATTGAAACTACTTTCTTTTTCCCACCTTCCTCTCTCTTCATTCTTCTTTCTCCTGACGATCTTATCTGCAACATAATCTTGAAACATTGTTCTGATTATTTACCAGTAATAAAATAATTCTTCAAACTTTTTGATATGGCTCACATGGTGAAGTCCTAAGGTTTTGCCTGTTTTTGGGTTCATTAGTTCCTTAGCATTATCATGAGCAATTAAGTTAATTATGACAGCTCCGTTGTATGCAGCGTAAAAATTATGTATTTTGTGTTTCTGTTTGCTGGAGAGATGGTGTGTTTTTACAAATACTTTCTGGCCTACTGAGAACGTTCTTTTAATTGCTGTTCTATCTCCTCTTTCTTTTCTTTTAATGGCTGCCTTTCTGATGTTGGAGAGTGCTGTTCCTATGACTTGTTTGTGCTGTCTACGTGGTACAATAGGAAATCTAACATTTTCTCTGGTTATGTTTGGGGGTTCAATAGTTTAAAGTACAGTAACTGGAGGTAGTAGTGTAGTGCTATGTGGCATTTCATTTATTACTTCTTGAAAATCTTGAAGATATATATCCCAAGTGTTGTGTCTTTTGCATGCATATAATTGGCATAAAGTGCCTATGTCCTTCATAGATCGTTCTGCCGGATTTACGCTAGGTTTGTACTTAGATATGTAGATGGGTTTTATTCTGTGTTGTTTTAATGTGTTCTGCCATTGCACTGATTTGTATTGTGGGCCATTATACGAAATTATTCGTTCCACTCGATCTACTTGTCTGAGAAAATCTTCTCTAAATGCTTTACTTATAGTAAGACCTGTTGCCCATTTTAATGGTGTCAAGGTAACATATTTAGAAGTAAGTTACAAAACGAAAAATATGAAAATATATCCATTTTTTGTGCGTGGGAGGGACCCCATCAAATCTGTTTTAATTTTTTAGGGATTATTGGAAACATAGGTGGTTTGGTTTGGAAAGTGACGTGTTTAGCCCTCATACATTTTTTGCATTTGACTAATACTGTTCTGATTTATCTTTCCATATTAGGAAAATGGCTTGTTTCTTTTATTTTTAAAAAGCGTTTCTTTGGTTCAAAGTGGCCATTATTTAAATGTGTATGCCATATGTACTTATTAATTAGTTGGTCTGGGATATAAATTAACCATTCATTCGTTGTAACATTTCGTCTAAAAAATAAAACATTGTTTTTTACGAGGTAGTGCTGTCGAATGTCTGGAAAATCCTTACTTCTCCATTAATGTTTGATTCCTAGTATTTCGGGATCCTTGTCCTGTTCTTTGCCTATGTTTTTCAATGCTGTCGTAATGTAGTTTTCGAAAGGTACTTGTTTCATATAGTACATTGTAAACTGGTCTTCTGCTGCTTCCAAACCTATGTTATTGGATGCACCCTGTGGACATCGTGATAAAGCATTTGCTAATACATTCGCTGGCCCTGGTATGTGTGTAATAGTGAAGTCAAATTCTTGTATTATTAACATCCATCAGGTTAACCTCCCATGAGTTAGTTTGGCGGATAACAGAAATTCTAATGCTTTGTGGTCAGTGTATACTTTTATTTTTCTTCCGAATAGGAAGTATCGAAAACGTTGGAAGCCACATACAATGCCCAATGCTTCCCGCTCCGTGACTGAATAGTTTTTCTCGCTTTTTGTGAGTACCCGACTGGCAAATGCAATTGTTCTCTATGATTTTAGCCCTGCCTATTCGTATTCTTGGAATAAAACAACTCCTAAACCTGTTTTCGCGCTATCAGTGGCCATACAAAAATTTTGTGTTAGATCAGGATGTGCTAAAATCATTGCTGTTGTTAGTGCGTTTTTCACTTTTAAAAATTCTTCATTGGCTTGTTGATCCCTTACCCATGGCGTGTTTTTTCCAGTCAATGCACATAGGCGTGGTGTTGCGAGAGAGTCGATCCAAATTAATTTTTTTTAGAATCCGATGAGACCTATAAATCCTGTGAGAGTTTTCTTATCATATGAAGTACAGAATTCTTTGATTGCCGTTAGTTTTTTTTCTCTGAAATTATGTGTCCTAGAAATTTGACTTCTCGCCTTCCAAATTTGGATTTTGTTATATTTACTGTGACCCCATGCTCTTTCATGATCTGTAAAAACTGATTTAATGTGTCGCTGTGATGTTCCCAAGAGGGTTCCTCTATAATCACATCATCAACATAACAAGTAATTTTTTGTAAAATTTCAGGACTGAGTATAGTATTAAATCCCCTAATAAACGCTGCTGATGATATGTTTAAACCAAATGGCAATCGTTTAAACTGGTAACATCTACCGAATACGGCAAATGCTGTAAATTTTCTACATTCTGGGGCCAATTCTATTTGCCAGAAACTACTCCGTAAATCAATTGATGAAAATATCTTAGCACCGTGGAAGTTTTGTATCAATTCTTCTAATTTTTCTGGGCGATCTGTCTCAGTGATTATGATTGTGTTGATCTGTCTGGAATCAAGCACTAACCTGATGCTCCCATCTCGTTTTTGTACAATATGGAGCGGGCTCTTATATGTGGAGGTAGCTGGTTCAATAATATCATCATCTAACATTTTAGATACCTCCTGGAATACTTTATTCCTGTAGCTCAATGGGATTGTATAGGGTGGCACTCTAAATGGTTTGTGCTGTTTTACTTCAAACTTGTACTGAAAGTGTTTAATACTGCCAGTCTTAGGTAAAAATACCTCTGCTTTATCTCGTAAAATACCCTCTAATTCTCTTTTACTGCATTCCGAAATATCTTGAACTTCTTGCAATTTTTCCTCGATTTCTTTATGGACTTCTAACATGAGTTGAGGCGATTCCCCCTTTTGTGCATACCATTCTAATTCTTCATCCTCTATATCTCGCGTCATTCTTAATTGTTTGTTTATAACTGTTATTTCTTCTAATTTTAGCTTTTGCTCAAAGAGAAGTGTGACATTCCCGAATCTTACGTTACCTTTCCCCATATCTATTATCGATCGTCTCTCATTTAAAAAATCTGCACCTATAATCAAATCTACAGTTAGTTTAGGTATAATCACGAAGTTGGCTTCGGTCTTTTGACCTTGACACAAAAGAGTTAACCTTGTATGTCTCGTAACTTCCGCTGCATTGTTTCTAATAGGACCTCTTACTTTAATCTTATGTGTTTTCAGAACTGGCAGTTCCTCATTGGCATTACACTGCATGAATAAATTTTCTGAGATCGCAGTCAGTTCACTTCCGCTATCAATTACAATATTGACTGTGATATGCTTTACCATGGCCTTCACAATTAGTTGCATTTGAAAGGGTTGGTTCTGTTCTTCTTCTTCTTGCATCAACGAATCCTCCACTGAATCATACATGAGTCTTTTGAGGAATTTCCCTTGTGAATTGGAACTTTCTGTAGGATAAGCTTCACCTGCTACTTCTCTCTCTTTTATTTCCTCTTCTGTATTTCTTCCTTCATTTACGCCTTCTTCAACATCCTCTACTTTTTCCTCATCCTCGTCTGTCTTCTCCTTCTTCGTCGCTACTTCCACATAATCGCATCTAAATGTTCTAACTATCGCTTCATGAGTTCCTTCATTATATACGTTGGGTTGTGTAACCACTAGTAACTTATTTTCAACTTCTGTCGACTGCGCATTATCCTCATTGAATCCGCTTTCCCTGGTTTCCATCTCAAATAGCTCTGCAATACTCATTACTTCGTCCTTTCCTCCTACATTCTTTGTGCATGCCTCTGGTAATTCATCTTCCTCGTCAGTACTCTCCCAATTAATTTCGTCCCAACACGATATTGTTATTTTCTTGTCTTCGTTTTCATCTGGTCCCTGCGGATTTGTTTCTTCCTTCTCCTCTTCTCGTGATAAGGTATTTACCTCTCTGTTCAAGGTGCTGCAATTGTCCTGGGTCGGTGCGTCATTCTCTTTGGCATGGGCGCTTAGCTGTCAATTCGAACGTTTATCGGGGTTTGGTGGTCTTACCTCCACGTCTTCTATCTGTATTCTCTTTTCTTGTTCAGCTTGTTGATAGTGATTTCTTTGTTGATAATTTGTCGGTCTATTAGCGCTCCAATACCCGTTCCGGTTGTCGTTATTCCCTCTGTAATAGTTGTTGCCGTTCCTGGGTGAATTATAGTTATTACCATATTCTCTTCTAAATCAATAAGCGGTTCTTTGTTGAAATCTATTGTCGTTTCTTGGTGCGAAGTTATCACGTGGTTCGAAATTATTGTTTCTTCGTACTTGTGGATTCCACTGCTTTTTGCTTTCGTTTTCACGTGCGCTTCGTCTTTTTCTTGCGTCGTCTTCCGAAAATATGAACTCTAGTTCCCTTAGAATACCTTTAAATGCTTCGACGTCATTGCCTCCGCGACCGACTAATGATTTCTGGTATTTCAATGGTAACTTCATCGCGCATAATTTAATCAACTCTCCGTCACTGTATGGTACATCTAAGCATTGATTTTTCTTTGCCATTAATTCGAAAAATTTCTCAGGACTCTTCTCTCCTGAATTTTCAAAATATGGGTTCTGTAATAATTCGTACTTCACTCTGTTCTGTGCTTCGCTGGACCAATATCGAGAGAGAAACTTCTCTCTGAAATCTTCGTACGATCGGCATGTCGCTGTAACATTCTGCTTGGTTTCTGCGACTGTTCCTGACGTGTGTGCACATATAGTTTAATTTGTGTGCTAGCGTCCAGTGTTCTGGTAATACTACTCGGAATTGATCAATAAAAGTTCGTGGATGTAATGAGTTTCCTTCTCGAAAGTGTTGAAATTTTGTGACTGTGAGGAAAGAATCGTTGTCGTACTTAGTCATAGTTCCATATGAAATTCGCGATTCTTCGCTACTTTTGTTTCTGATCATTTCTCCCGTCTTTCTTTCCGGTTGTGGTAGATCCATTGGATATTGTCCACTGTAACTTTCGCCTACCCTTGCGTAGTATCGTTGGAGTGGTACGCAATAATTTTCTTCCATCGGTTGTGAACGTGTAGCTGAATGCATTGCACTGTACTCTTCGCGACCTGGCTTTCCATTGTCAAGTACTGGTTCGGTATCGTGTCTGGCTAACCTTGCCGCTTCATTGCACGATCCAAACTGTCTTGAAACATACATTTGTGGTTCCGCATGTGTTTGTGGTGCCGTTTGTTCATCAAGAGTTTCGAAACGTGTTTGTTGCAGGCTGTCTGATTTCACGTGTGTTACTTTCCGCCTGTGATTGGAATCGCAAATGCATGATATCTTCGCTAATTGCTTGTTTTTCCGGTGCTGTTACAGATACGGATGTGGTTGCAGACTCAGTGCTTGTTCGATCCTGTTCACTACGCTCTTCAATGGTTTGCAACAGCTCTGTTCGCAATTTCTGAAATTGTCGCTTCGTTTGCGCTTCTATTTTGACTATGCTGTTATCATATCTTTTCAGCGCTGCTTTTGTGATACGTTTGTGTAACACACTGTTTTCAACAATTTCACGCGCTGTACCTGCTGCTTGTCTAGTAACTTCGTTTATCTGTTTCTCTAGTTTCTTGACTTCTCCCTGGGTGTTGTCACATAATGTTTTGATCTCGTCCTGAGTGTCATTACGCAATGTTTGTACGTCCGCTTGTACCTTGTCAGTGTCTGTTCTCAATTGATTGTGACCTGTTATTAAGTTTCCTATCACTTCTCGAGATTCTTTTCCCTCGTCTTCAATATGACTTAGGTGTAACTGAATTTTTTTGTTTTGTTCTTTAATCTCACGCATTTGTCTCGTGGCTTCTGCAATTTGTTTCGTCGTTTCTGCATTATGAATTTTAATTTGGTTCGCAATTTCTTTATTTTGTCTTGTCATGGTTTCCGTCAACAAATACTTCTGCCAGATTGGTGGGTCCTATTGTGTTTTCTTCCGACGTCCTACGCTCTGTGTTTTCGCCCAAGAGTTGGTTCGCAACCGATTGCATTGAACTGTGCGGTGACACGTTTATGCCCGAATTCCTTGCACTCTGTGGTGAGGGAGCTCTGATTATTTGTACTATGGGTTCTCCGTATTCAAGACGCAAGTTAGAATCCTCATCGACTGTCTCTCTACCTTCCTGCTCCTCTGTTGTATGCTGACTTATGTTTTCTATGCCTTGACGTACATTATCCTCGTTATGGTCCGTTATCTGTCCTATTTCTTGCGATATTTCATCGTCTGTTGTACTGTCCCCTATTCTCTGTCCATCTTCACGTTGGGTCTCTACCTCAATTCGGTCAAGGTCTCGATCTGCCATTGCTAACCTTTCCGAATCCCTTATTTTCAGTTTTAAAAGCAATTCACGCGCCCTACTTCGCGTCAACATGCGCTCATACGATCTCACGCGTTTCATAAATTTTTTGTTCACACGACTTGACACTTATTATACCCAAGACTGACAATCCATTCACTTACTTGTTGGATCAGAACCAACTTCTCAACGAAGTACCCGCCACCTATGCGCTTGCATTGGAGAGAAAACGTAATTCTAACACTATTAAAATTCATATCTTAATTATGCTATTGTCTCTGCTAGAATGTCTCACGTTCTATTGAATCCGTTCTTAATATCTATCGCTGCAGCTACTGTTTTTGACTATTGATAACTTTAGGAAAAAATTTTTTACTACGAAAATTTTTCAACAGGATATTTTTCTGACCTAGTTAGGCATGTGGTCGCCCTTCAATCACGGTATTTTACCATCCTGGCAGGGTCGCCATTCTCTAACATTCTGCGTGGTGTCTGTTGTTCTAAGTTGTGTCTCCCTACCACTTTTGCGCAATGACTCTCTGAGCGTGTTTTTTAGGGAATTGACTAGTTGGAACCTGGGACCTGTTGCTGGTAAGGAGACGCCAGACCACACATGACATGTAGAGTTCAGAAGAGTTCAATGCGACTAGCGATGATATAATCAAATCCTTAATGATTTCAGTGTCATCTCCACTGCACTCCCTGTAAAACAATCTTAATAGTAACTAAATTTAGTGGAAGGCGTTCAAGGCTTTCCTAATTTTAGTTAGCTGGTAAAATAACGTCGAAAAAGCAGTTATGTTTACCATTGGAATTTTTATTCTACTCACAATACATTGTTTATAAATTGCACTATTGATAAAGGGAAATATTTTAATACAGGATGATAAAAACCAACTGTGTTCAACAAAAATGTGAACGAATATTCCCTGAATGTGTTTCCAAGTTCTACAATAGATCGAAGGATGACCTATGTCATATCACATCTATAATCTAGGTTTAAATTAAGTTTCACAAAAGATAAAACTATCAAAATGGTCTACAGTGACCCTCAATTATCTTTAATTACTTATCTAACTTGTCGTAAATTACAGTGGCTGATGTGGCTTCTCAATAATTGTATAACCGAAAAATCATCGCGTTTCAGATATTAACTTACGTAGCAAATGTGAATACCATGAGCTTCAATTGACGATCGACACTAGTATTACGTAAAAAGGGGATGTAACAGAAGAGACTTCTGCAGTTCTGAGTGAAGCCTAATGCGCCAAAAATGCGACATCGCGTGTGTTCATTACCTTGTCAGTGTTCGCCAGGGGGCGGCGGCCGGCGCAGCCCCATACTGCTCGCCGTCTCAGAAGCAACTCTCTCCTAACTTCTCCTTACTACTATTTACCGAAGTTGGTTTAAAAAAAAACTATCTGACTGTATTTTCATTTGACCAATCAGGGTCTCAATGTTAACCTTAAGCTCCACCTACAAAAATTCTGTCCTTCCAATGAGAAACATTATACTTTTCGTGGTGGGGCAATGTTTTTAAAGTTTGCAACGTAACAGAGACGCGAAAAAGTCTCACGCTAAAACTTGTGGCTGGTGTGGCCCTTTTAGTTTTATCGTAAGATCTATACTGTTCTTCTGGAGGGCTCTAGCTTTTAACATGGGCTGGGAGGTGGTCCTGGTGGTTAGCTGGCAACGTGGGTGTCCATCCCTTATTGTAGGGCCTTCTAGCTTAACACTGTTCTGCTCTCGGCTTCTGTTCTCGTTTCTCCCCTCGGAACTGCGTCTCTCTCACGGTGGGAAGGTATGACATGCATTTAGGCATTCTTGGGTTAGTCTGTGGTATTCCATTTGCTCACTCTTTACTCGTATTACTGTGGTTAATTTAATGTCACGATTTATTCGGAGCTATGTGACATACTACTAGATTTGCTTATCATGTCAGGGTTTTCATGGAAGGTGTTGGGTTTGCCTGACACCTTACAAAATAAGCGAAAGGTGTCTGTTGTTGCTCGATTGTGGCATTCGTGACAAATATCCGGAAACATTAACTGCCATAAAATACCAGTAGAAAGACGACAGAATGGCCATAAGCGGAAAGGCTACTTAAATCTACTTTTAGGAAACACAAATACTTCGTTAGAAAAGTCTTAAGGAATTGTAATTCATTCACGAAAGAAGTGACTTACAAAACATTTGATTGTTATATACTGTATGGGAACCTCCTCAGGTTTGATTATTAGAGAAGAATCACCGAAGAGCGACAAATTTCATCGCAGGATGGTTTAGTATGCGTGAGAGGGCAATGGAGACGCCCAACAAACTCCACTGGAAGATTCATCAAAAGGGGGATTGTTTCACTGTTGAAATTCCGAGAGAGTACATTACAAAAAGAGTTTGGTACCATTATAACATTTGTCTTGTGAAATTATCAAGACGAGAAACTCATAGAAATTAGAGCCCTCACGCATGCTTACTAACAGTTGTAATTCCCATTCACTTTTCGGAACAGCAAAGTGGTGGGTAAATGAGAGTGGGACAATGGGAAATACCGTCTCTCATCTTTTGCCTGAAAAAAAAGTAAATAAAGAAATAAAATAAACACCTGCATCTTATTAACGTTTCGATGTTTATTATTCTGTGTTTCACAGAATGCTCACAGTTTCCGAATTTCTATATGAATTTGGCCTTTCTTTTGTTCTGTTCAATGTGTTAAAGACAGAACCCTATTCGAGCATTGAGACCAATGACGTATTCTAACATTGCCGCCTTGGGAAGCCCATAGTATTGGTGACTTTCTAGTATATTCCTATGAACCCTTTCAATCTGTGAGTGTTGCATGTCATCTGGATGACCATAATAAGTCAGAGTACATTGTAATATTGAGATATTTCCGTTGTGGTTGAACGAAAAGGTGAAAACCGCTGCCGGAACATAACTTACTGCTCTCGGATAGTGCCGAAAGGACCACCACTTTCATTGTCTCCATCCGACTGATGAATTACAATTAACAGTGTTATAAGCCATTCACCACGAGACGCTGATTACATGTATGGAGTTTAATCCAGGACATTGGTAAGAAGTTTATTGATCGGGAATATCAAGTATTCTTTTCTTCTTCGCAGGCCAAGAAATGACTATGATGAATTGTTGCATGTTCAGAGACCTGAAGGGTTTTCCAGAACAGGGAGTGGTGCAAAGGGCATAAAAGCATGTTCGTAGTCCAGAAACCACCAGTGTCAACAGTCTGTACAATGATAACTTTGTTTTGCCTTGTGAGTTATCTGGTGCAAACTGTGCATGATCAAAACGACGTTGTACTGTAGGGGCTAACAGAATGAGTCACTGCAGCAAAACACTTCAACGCTGAGCACCACAGCACAATCGTGCGTTAGCTACCTTGACTACAGAAGCCTGATCCATTGTTGTTACCATGAAATTAAACTAGGGTGGCGTATTTTACCTTCAGAAGGCATAATTAAACAATTTTCAAATCATAATATTACGTTTTCGGTTGTATGTACTGAAAGGATGAACGGATAATATATATCTACGTTGTAATTGAGCAGCTTCAGATCCGCAAGCCAACGTATGGTGCACGGCAGAGGGTGCCTTGTACCATTACTGGTCATTTTCTTCCATGTTCCACACGCAAATGGAGAAATGGAAAATCAGCTGTCTACATGCCTCCATACATGCCCTAATTTCTGTTACGTTATCTACGTGGTCCTTACACGAAAGGTACATTGGCTGCAGAAGAATCGTTCTGCAATCAGCTTCGAATATGGATTCTCTAAATATTCTCCATAGTATTCCGCGATAAGTACGTCAGCTTTCCTTCAGTGATTCCCATTTGAGTTCAAGAAGAATTTTGGTAATACTTGCCTGCTAATCGAACATACTGGTAGTAAATCTACCAACGTGCTTTTGAAATGCTTCGATGTCTTCCTTTAATTCTCCTTGATGGGGTTTCAAAACACTAGATCAGTACACAAGCATGAGTCACCCCTCCCCCCCCCCCCCTCCCCCAAATAACCATGGACCTTGTCATTGGTGGGGAGGCTTGCGTGCCTCAGCGATACACATAGCCATATTGCAGGTGCAACCACAACGGAGGGGTATCTGTTGAGAGGCCAGACAAACGTGTCGTTCCTAAAGAAGGGCAGCAGCCTTTTCAATAATTGCAGGGGCAACAGTCCTTGTAACATTAACAAAAATGGCCTTGCTGTGATGGTACTGTGAATGGCTGAAAGCAAGGGGAAACTACAGCCATAATTTTTCCCAGGGGCATGTAGGTTAACTGTATGGTTAAATGATGAGGTGTGCTCTTGGGTAAAATACTTCAGAGGTAAAATAGTCCCCCATTTGGATCTCTGGGTGGGGACTACTCAGGAGGACATCGTTATCAGGAGAAAGAAAACCGGCGATCTACGGATCTGAGCGTAGAATGTCAGATGCATTAATCGGACAGGTAGATTAGAAAATTTAAAAATGGAAATGGTAGGCTAAAGTCAGATGAAGCCGAAATTTGTGAAAAGTTCTGGCATGAGAAACAAAGCTTCTGGTCAGGTGAATACAGGGTTAATAATACAAAATCAAATGGGGCTAAAGCAGAAGTAGGTTTAATAGTGAATTAAAAAAATAGAAACGTGGGAAACCTGCTGTGAGCAGCATAGTGAACGCATTATTATAGCCAAGATAGACATAAAGCCCACGCCTACCGCAGTAGTACAAGTTTATATGCCAAATAGCTCCGTAGACGACAGTGAAATTGAAGAAATGTACGACGATATATTCAGATAGTGAAGGGGGATGAAAATTTAATAGTCATGGTGGATGATGATGTTTGGTTTGTGGGGCGCTCAACTGCGTGGTTATCAGCGCCCGAATAGTCATGGTGGACTGGAATTCGATAGTATGAAAAGGTAGAGAAGGAAAAGTAGTGAGTGAATTTGGAATGGGGATAAGGAATGAAAGAGGAGCCCGCCTGGTAGAATTTTGAACAGAGAATGACTTAATCATAGCCAACACTTAATTAAAGAATCATGAAAGAAGGTTATATACATGGAAGAGGCTTGGAGACACTGAGAGGTTTCAGATGGATTACATATCGGTAAGACAGAGATTTAGAAACCAGGTTTTAAATTGTAAGACGTTTCCAGGGGAAGATGTGAACTCTGACGACAATCTGCTTGTTATGAGCTGTAGATTAAAACTGAGGAAACTACAAAAAGGTGGGAATTTAAGTAGATGGGACCTGGATAAACTGACTAAACCAGAGGTATATAGAGTTTCAGAGTGAGCATTAGGGAACAACTGACAAATATGGGAGAAAGAAATACAGTAGAAGAAGAATGGGTACCTTTGAGAATTGAAACAGTGAAGGCAGCAGAGGATCAAGTAGGTATAAAAACGAGGGCTAGCAGAAATCTTTGGGTAACAGAAGAGATACTGCATTTAACTGATGAAAGGAGAAAATATAAAAACGCAGTAAATGAAACAGGAAGAAAGGAGGACAAACGTCTCAAAAATGAGATCGACAGGATGTACAAAATGGCTAAGTAGGGATGGGTAGAGGACAAATGTTAGGATGTAGAGACATATCTCACTACAGGTAAGGTAGATACTGTCTACAGGAAAATTAAAGATACCGCTGGGGAAAAGAGAACTACCTGTATGAATATCAAGAGCTCAGATGGAAAACCAGTTCTAAGGAAAGAAGGGAAAGCAGAAAGGTGGAAGAAATATACAGAGTGTTTATACAAGGGCGATGTACTTGAGGGCAATATTATGGGAATGGAAAAGGATGTAGGTGAAGATGAAATGGAAGATATGATATTGCATGAAGAGTTTCAAAGAGCACTGAAAGACCTGAGTCGAAACAAGGCCCCAGGATTAGACAACATTCCGTTTGAGCTACTGATAGCATTGGGAGAGCCAGCCATGACGAAACGCTTCCATCTGGTGAGCAAGATATTATGAGACAGGTGAAATACCTTCAGACTTCAAGAAGAATATAATAATTCCAATCCCAAAGAAAGCAGATGTTAAAAGATGTGAAAATTACCGAACTATCAGATTAAGAAGTCACAGCTGCAAAACAATAACAACAGACAACTGGAAATACTGGTAGAAGCCGACCTCGGGGAAGATCAGTTTGGATTCCGTAGAAATGTTAGAACACGTGAAGCAATACTGATCCTACGACTTATCTCAGAAAATAGGTTAAGGAAAGGCAAACCTGCGTTTCTAACATTTGAAGACTTAGAGAAGGATTTTGACAATGTTGAATGGAATACTCTCTTTGAAATTCTGAAGGTGGCAGGGGTTAAATACAGAGAGCGAAATGCTATTTTCCATTTGTGCAGAAACCGGATGGCAGTTATAAGAGTCGAGGGACATGAAAGGGAAGCAGTGGTTGGGAAGGGATGAGACAGGGTTGTAGACTCTCTCCTATGTATTCAATCTGTATATTGAGCAAGCGATAAAGGAAATAAAAGAAAAAATCGGAGTGGGAATTAAAATCCATGGAGAAGAAATAAAACTTTGAGGGACATTGTAATTCTGTCAGACACAGCAAAGGACCTGGAAGAGCAGCTGAACGGAATGGACAGTGTCTTGAAAGGAGGATTTAAGATGAACATTAACAATAGTAAAACGAGCATAGTGGAATGTAGTCGAATTAAGTCAGGTGATGCTGAGGGAATTAGATTAGGAGATGAAACACTTAAAGTCGTAAAGGAGTTTTGCTATTTGGGAAGTAAAGTAACTGATGATGGTCGAAGTAGAGAGGATATATAATGTAGACTGGTAATGGCATGGAAAGCGTTTCTGGAGAAGGGCAATTTGTTAACATTGAGTACAGATTTAAGTGTCTGGAAGTCGTTTCTGAAAGTATTTGTATGGAGTATAGCCATGTATGGTAGTGAAACATGGATGATAAATAGTTTAGACTAGAAGAGAATAGAAGCTTTCGAAATGTGGTACTACAGAAGAGTAGTGAAGATTAGATGGGTAGATAACATAACTAGTGAGGAGGTACTGAATAGAATTGGAGAGAAGAGAAATTTGTGGCACAAACATGCTCTCTTAAATGTTCAAACTACTTTCTTGTTTTCTTAATTAATTTTTAATCATTCAATACAGCCTATTTTTTAAAAAGTGAATTCATTTTTGTTATTTTTATCTCTTTTTTTAATTACATTTTCTTGTTTGCATAAGGGGCAAACCACTGTAATTGCACTTTCAACTTATATATAAGAATAATTAAAATTAAAAGTAGAAAACGAATATTTATATTAAAAATGAACTCTTGAAGAGCCCTTTTTAAAAACAAGCTTAAATATATTGGGAGACAAGTTGTAATAATTATTTATAAAAATAATACATGGTTTTTTGTGAATCAGGCTGCAGATAGTTTAGGATATGAACGTCCTCAGGGTCCTATAAAACTTCAAGTGGACGAAAGTTATTTGTGAAGCGTTTTAAAATTCCAACAGTACTAAATGTCACATAACTAAAAAGAAGTTCATCTCCTATTATATACACCTAATAGACAAAACTTACTAAATCTATCTGATACAATCAACTCAGACTAAAAATTCTGAAATAATGCTAATCTTAAATAATTCTTATTAACTTTTATTTTAATAGCAAAGTATACTCTACCTTCTCTAATAAAATAATTAACAAAATTAATATTATAGTCAATGCAAACAACTTTATACAGTCAATACCAACTTCTATTTACGTATATAAAATTTTTTATGATTTTATTTTATGCACCTAGCTTTTAAGCGAATTATTTAATCCTATCCATTTAACATTCACTTTATCTCCTTCTTTCTTAATGCCTTCTCTACAAGTTATACCTCCAGATGACTTGTTCTTTGTAGTTCTTGTTTATAAAAATTTCCTTCTACTTCGTCTCCATCTTAAGCCTTTAATTTATATATGATTGGATTAGAACAAATAATGCTTTCACTTTGAAAATTTCCTTTTGACCAATTAGCTGTTCAATCTATTTCAAAAATTCTTTTAAATTTACTAATTATAACCTTATTGCTGACTTTATATTTAGGTTTATCATTAGATACAAAGACACCTTGTACATAGTTTTTGTCATTACCTTCTATTGGCTTCATTTCTATTATTGAATGCTTTGTGTTCTCATATTTATTGAGAATTAATTTATAATTTCCTTGAAGATCATGTGGCCTCCACAATTCTCTTTTATGTTCTATTGAATCTTTCTATGACAGATGTCCTCAATTCTGTAAAAGTAGTATAATGATTATAGCTATATTTTTCATTTGCTTTTGAAAATATTTTTTATAAAATTCTTTTCCATTATGTGTTTGTAAATTTTTAGGAGTTATCTCTCTAAATATTTTTCCAAAAGCATCAATGACTTTTCTCTTGTTTTATCATTCACTGGAATAGCCCAAGCAAATTTTGAGAAGACATTGATGGCAATTAATAAGCTTTTATATCCTTTATATATTTTTGTAATTCCTTTTAATTTTCCAGAATAGATCTATACTAGATCAGCATGCCATAGATCATCTGTACCAAAAGAAACAACATCTCTTCTTTTAAGTATTTTTGTTAATGTCTTGCATAGTACAGTTATAATTTCTACACAAGTATTCATTCAATCACCTACAAAAGTTTTAGTCTGGTGTACTGTGCAGGGACCCGCAATCCTCTGTCTTCCATTTTTAGTGGCGACTCTTTGAGGCTGATGAGTATGAGTAAATTTTCTGCACTTCAAGCACCAAACGTGATTGTCTATTTATATAGACTACATTTTAAATTATTTCAACAAATATAATTAACTTGATATTTATTGGGACAAATATAACTGTATGTTTTAGTGTTACAGTTAGAAAATTTGTTTTGTGTACTGTCATTGATTAATTAACGGAAGAAGACACGCGAAGTTTTAAATCCCTGGCTTTCCTGTCGTATGTGGGAAGCCTTTCGTCAAAAATGGGATGGATACTCAGTAAATACAAGTGAAAGTGATTTCTCGCTCTCCACTAAAGACTGCAGCACTCCTGGGTACTCTTAAAGATAGTTTGGTGCTTCAGAAGCCTGCAGTTTATAAGATCCCCTGTGAGTGTGGCCGTTCAAACATCGGACAGGCGACACTTACAGTCCAGGAGAGAGCACAGAGCGCCTCAGGTATACCTGTCTCTTACAACTTAATAAATCTGCAGTGGCGGATAACCGTATTGACACTGGGCACTCTATGGTGCATGTAATGTCGAAATATTAGCTTCGACTTCGTCTTTCTGGTGCTCAGTAGTGAAACAAGCAAATGAAATTCGGGTGGCGAAGAATTTCGCTAATGGAGACAGCTTGGAAAAATCATGGAATCCGGCAATTTCTGTAGTTAAATCACAAAGACGACGCGACGGTGCAGCTCTCTGTGACACATCAATATCACCGTGTGGAACGACTGTACAGTGACAGATTTAAATCATGCATATGTTACACCTCTTTGCCGCCTGTCAACGTATCTGGCGCCTTGTGTATCTTTGGCCGCATATGCTGTAGTTCTGTCCTTGGGTTGAAAAGGACGGAGCAAGTGCTGGAGTGTTAGTCACCTCATCTCACTCTGAAGATGGTTGGACGGTATTCAGCCGAAATATTAGAAGAAGAAGCTGAATTTATGCGGCTACACGCCCAAAACTTTATGGAGTGGTATAATTATTTAGATAAGTGTAGTGATATTGGCACTATTTTCTGTTCCACTTTTTACACATTTTTTTTAATCCTGCAGAGCTAAAAGTCTGTGATCACTTTTTCAGGAAAAAGGTTTAAATGGTATGAGGATGCCCAAATTAGGTAGTGGGATACTACTGAATGCTTCATCACAGGCAGGGAGTTTGAGTATCGAAATTGGTAGACAGTGTAGCTACCCTAACACACAGGAGGCTACAAAGGCACACACTTAGAATATTTGTGGCCAGACAGTAACGTGCTATGAAAGTACTTTGAAAATTTTGTAGTTAGTTCATGACACTGGTTCTGTAGGATAATTCTCTGATGCAAACTAATTCAGTGAACTTTAACTTTCACATGTGTTGTAGAGTTTGATTTTGAACACTTAGAGTTAAATAATTTTAGTTAGCTGTATTCAAGTGTGCCATTCTGAACATTTTCGTGTGTATAACATTTCATGCCATAGAAGTCACTTGGCTATACAACACATTTTGGACCTTTGTGAAAGATCTGTGTCTTACGGTGAACAATTTTTTATGAATTTATGCTATTGTTCATTCTTCATCTGATGAGATGTTGCCATTTTGATATAAATGATTGGTTTCTCCATATAAGAGCTGATGTAATTTGTAAAAGAATATATGAACTAAGTAATCATAAACTATTGTGCTATTACAATCCTATGGCAATATATGAACTTCGTTGAATAAATTTTTGATGTAAGCGTTGATGTTCTGGCTTGGTATAGTGTTCTGACATTTCTTCTATTTCTCAACGTTCTGGTTACAAGAATGGTGGGTAAATACCATTTTGGCATGTACTGAAAATCGACCTGTGCAGACATTATTATTGACTCTAAGTCTTGGCACCCTGAAAGGATCAAGATAACTTATTTTAGATCCGTGATGAATAGGTTATTAAAACTGATACTAAGCGAGCATGAGAGAATAAAGAACTCGCTGTTATATAGGAAGATGCAGTGAGCAACAGTTATCCAATTTCGGTACTAACTAAGTTATTACAGAAAATTAAAAGACAACAAGAGCAAAAAATTTATGGCTGCACACTAACAGCAGAGCAGAAAGGCAACCAAGTCTTGTACATGCCCCTGAGTTATAGAGGATGTGTGTCACAAGTTATTGCTAGACAACTTTGAATTATCAATTTACATGTAAGGTTTTTGCTTCAGACTGAGGCACCATGCGAATAGAAAAGCCTCTAAATTCATGGCAGCAGGTGTGTATAAATTAGAGTGGAATGTGTTCAAAAGTTTAGTAGGTGAAACAGGGAGCACATTAGAAATACACTTCAAAGAGCACACTCCAATTCATAGCAATACAGCAGCATTTGTTAAGCAGCTTCTAACATCAAAGCATGCTGCTGGAACTATTCATATGCATTTGGATGTGCTGCACAATGAATCTAAGGGACACATACTGACAGTGTTGGAAAAAATTGAGATTTTTACACACCATTGACGAAAGGCCTGGCAATGCATAAAATCAGCAGAACGATATTATTAACAGTGCTTTTTTTAGAAACTTTGAAAGCCGCTTCCAACCGCACCACAGCACATGTGTGAGCAACAACAGCCCCACTTAACAAGAAGGTACAGTGGCAGTACATGAGTTCACACACTGTCCTAGCAGCAGGCCAGCATGCAGACTGGCTTCCATACATATTGCATAGCAGCGTGCCATACAACACCACCAAGAACAAACAAATGCAATTAACCTAACCACACCTTGTCCTTATAGCTTTAGCTGCTATGTAGTTATACTTTTACAATTTATTGTTTTATATTTTTTACGGTTTTGTACTTTCAAAGTTCCTTTTTTCTAACTCATGCTGTTCTAGATCGTCTACATAATTCCACTTCCATAGTTTCACAATCTTTATGTCTTTCACTATTTGTACATCTATTGTTCTAGACCTGTACTTTTAACATTGTCAGGAAAAGATCATTACACAATTTTATTTCTGTAATTTCACATTAAGAACTTATGACTTTATACTTACTAATTTTCACAATTTGAGTACCTTCAGATGCTTATTATGTTTCTGCTACTTTATTTCCAGTTTTAAAATCTACTGTTTTATCCCTATTTTACAGTTTTACATATCCATTTTTGTATCTTATCACAAAATTTTTATCTTATTGATTTTTTGGAACTTTAGTGTAAGACCCTCTGATATTGACCCCATAGAATCCCTGCCTTTATCTATCCCTACCAGGCCCCCTGCTCCCATCCCTCCCTTGCCTTCTTTGTCCGCTTTCTATCTGGCACAGTTGACTTACAATTTCATTACTTTAAACTGCTTACATTTTACACACGCTTTGTTATACAATATTAGTGTTCCAACGAGAATTTTTACATGATTATACATTATATAATTTTAAACGACCTCTCTTATTAAACTCATGCCATCCCCATCACTCCATCCCTGCTTTCTTTTCCCTCTTCCAATTAGCCCCACTCCAATGCAATGATTTAGGTTACTTTCACTTTTAGTGCAATTCTTTCCTTTTCTACTACTGTAAAATATTAGAGGGTACATACTGAATTTTGCATCATTTTAGATCTGAAGACGACCCATGAAATCGAATTAAAAGAATGCGCAACAGAGACAGAGCACTAAATGAGAACTATCTTAAATATTTACTGATATACAGATGCTGAATTCTGTCAAGACAATTATGTCGACTCTAGTGAAAATTTGAATTACATGCATCAAGTAGACCATTCTGGACATTTCCGTGTACATGGCGTTCCAAGCTATAAAAGTCGCTTGGCAGTACAAATACACTTTATACCTTCGTGAAGAACTGATGTTTTAAGGTGAACAAACGTTTATGCGCTTCAACTGTTTTTCATTCTTTATCTGACGAGATGCTGCCGTTTTGATACAAATGATGGGCTTTTCCAAATGAGAAGCGGTGTATTTTATAGAAGAATACATGAACTACTTAATCGTGAAATGTATTTGCTATAACGCTCCAACGGCAAGGCATATATTCTGTTGAATAAAAATTTTGGTGCAAGCGTTGATTTCCTGCTATGGCGTAGTGTTTTGCCGTTTCTTCCAGCGTCCTTGTTGCAACTTAGGTAGCATGCACATATGGAGAGTTGGAAATAAATTTTGATATTAAACATTTCTCCCCATGAACCATGGTCTTTTCCGAGATGTGTTGGCTTGCGTGTCTCAAACACACAGATGGCCTTACCATTTCCACAATCTTTACGCAGGAGTATCAGTGTAGAACTCGGACAAAAGTGAGGTTGCTGAAGAGGGGCAGCAGTGTTACCAGTAGTTTCTTCCGCAATAGTAAGGATGATTAATTGATCTGGCCTTCTAACACCAACCACTATGGCCTTGCTGTGCTGGTACAGCAAACAGCTGAAAGCATGGGGACACTACAGCTGTTACTTCTCCTGAGGGCATGCAGATCTACTGTATCTTTACACTGATGATGGCATCCTCTTGGGCAGCATATTCCAGAGATAAAATTGTCCGCCATTCAGATCTTCAACCGGAGACTACTCAGGAAGATCTCGTCAGCAGAGAAAACAAAACTGGCATTCTCAATTAGGGAAACGTTCAGTATTATGGTCGATTGTGCATATTCGCTTAGCAACGGAGTTTCTACAGTAATGAATCTCTGTGGTAGTTTTTTTTCAAGCTGCGAATACAATTACAGTCTCTCAGGAAATTTCATAAGACTGTGCAGTCCACCACAAAATTGAAGTTTCATTCTGCAGCAGCGCCTAAGTAGTTGATCCATTCTCCGACGTACCCTGCCTAGTACCATGTGGAGAAGGACCACTGTAGTCATTGAAAAGTAAGACAAACGAGTCGGTTGAAAAATTCTGTAGGGATTTGGAATCTACCCGGAGAGCTCAGCTGGTTCAAATATTGTCCTCGGAAGACATCAGTAGTTTCTGGGGTTTTCGTGTGGCATACAGTTCACCCTCTTCCATAAGGTTCCTTATGACCATTCTTGTACTTTTTTACTGTCTCAAGAATCAGTACTACGCGTTGTCAACAGCAGGTACTTCCCTGAGCGATATCTTATATACCAAAAGTAAATATGATTGCCTCTACGACGTTTGAATCTCTGGCGTGTGAAACTACCTTTTATCCTTATGAATCTCTCTCTCTTTTTATCAGAGCAAAAACTGCAAAGAAGCTCAGTTCTGTATGGCAGAGTGAAATTCGGCCTAGTGTCTCAGTGCTACTTGCATGTAGCTTCATCAAGCGCGTTCGCTGTATTCGTTACCGGAACAAGTTATTTCAAGTGTGCTATTACCCTTAGTTTGCCAAATATTGAATATTCCTCGCTTGTAATATGGTTAAAAATTCGCGGTGCATTCTCCAAGGAAATTTTCAGTAAAACTAGGAAAAGTGCAGTGAAATAATATGCAAACGAACAGACACAGTCCCTCATTTATTATTTAAAAAAAACGAGATGCCATGCTCTTACATTGGTCCCAATCGAAGGATCTTGACTGCCTAAACAAAGAGAGAAATTAATGTTCGACGATTGCATGCAGAATCGTGTTGTTTAGTGTGATACCAAAACAGTGCGTGATTTAATTACTTGTCACACAATTATTAGCTTTTGTATCGAAGTAATTACTGCCGGTGTTCAATAAAAAACAATGTTCCGAGTTTTGTTGTATAATTTGGTGTAAACCTAATTATGCAGCTCTTAATAGCTTTGTGAAGAAGTTAATTCATATAAGTTAATTACGCACATCATGCATAAAAGCGGATTTCCAGCGGTGTAGGAACGGTATTGTGGCCGTGATTGAGAACGGCGAAAAAATAATTTAAAAATAAATTACCGCTATAGAGCTTAGGACAAATGAAAGAACCAGGTCCCGCGCTAAAAAAAATGAAAATAAAAGGTTGGATGCGGAATGTTAATTACATACTGTCTGAATGCTTTAATTCTGGCTTTCTGATTGGTAATATCGACTTCTAAATTCGTCCATAATATAGTTGATTCACAGCTGCGTCAGACATTTGCAAGCGATGCGAACAGGTGTTAAGCTTGGTAGGTTATATAGCATTATGGCACATGTTGAATTCTCTCTGATCAATCCAAGCTGAGAGAGAGAGAGAGAGAGTATTAGAGAGGAAATGATACAAAAATCTTCCTCGAACACGATAACTGTAAATCTTCTGAAAACATTAACACAGCTAATAGTGGGAATGTCAGATATAATGTATGTTACAGGATGAACAGTAAGTATTTTAGCATGCGCTAATACACGCAAATTCGAATAAAACATACCCCATATCAAGTGTCTGGTATTTCTTGATTGCCGAGATACTGCTGTTACAATGTAATATAAACAAACACTCACAGGCTATGTTAAACAAAGAAAAATTATTAAGCTCAAAGACCAATTATTATGCCAAAAGATGATTTTTAATAATCTCCATCTTCGACCTCAGTTCTGTTGACAGAACCACCATTAGCTATAGTAAAGGTTGTCTCGGCGTTCTCTTATGAATGCAGCACTATTCATACTGCGAACAATCAGTTCATCTCTTGTGTTTATTATTTAATTGTAGACTTAGCCTTTTAATCATCCATACAGGCAAACGCCTAACTAGGTAAAGTCTGGGGACTTTGTTGGCCAAATAACGAGACCATTACTGACGATTCGTCTCCCAGGGATCCTTAGTTTCAGATAATGTATCACTCGACGACTCAGATGAGTGGGGGCTCCGCCTTTCTAAACCGCCATACACCATTCTTGTAGGCAACCGAAGAAACTTTTTTCTGTAATGCTGGGAGCTCGATTTCAAAGAAGTTTAGGTAATGGGACCATGTAACACGATGCAGTAACACAACACGGCCAGTCAACTGATTGTCTTTCATACCATACAACACATTTACAGACATGCGTTTCTTGAAAATGTCCTCCACAAAGGCATGTGATTTTTCGTTCGACCACCCATGTGAGTTACGAGTTTTATTAACACTGTCACAGAGAATGTGGTTTCGTCAGTGAACAATATCAGTCAGATCAGTCAGCAACTTAAAATACCCAAAGACAAAATTCCCATTGTTACGTTACAGGCAAGGTCCTTCAGCAAGGGCCGAGCAGGCACACGGGGGGAGGGGTTTATTAGTTATTGGGAGCTCCAAAGTTAGGCGGGTGATGGAGCCCCTTCGGGAAATAGCGGGAAGGTCGGGGAAGAAGGCCAGTGTTCACTCTGTCTGCTTGCCGGGAGGTCTCATCCGAGATGTGGAGGAGGCCATACCGGCGGCGATAGAGAGCACTGTGTGCACCCGACTGCAAATTGTTGCTCATTTCGGCACCATATGAGGCTTGCGTGCCTCAACGATACAGATAGCCGTACCGTAGGTGCAACCACAACGGAGGGGTATCTGATGAGAGGCCAGACAAACATGTGGTTCCTGAAGATTGGCAGCAGCCTTTTCAGTAGTTGCAGGGGCAACAGTCTGGATGATTGACTGATCTGGCCTTGTAACATTAACCAAAACGGCCTTGCTGTTGTGGTACTGCGAACTGCTGAAAGCAAGGGGAAACTACGGCCGTAATTTTTCGTGAGGGCATGCAGCTCTACTGTATGGTTAAATATTGATGGCGCCCTCTTGGGTAAAATATTCCGGAGGTAAAATAGTCCCCCATTCGGATCTCCGGACGGGGACTACTCACGAGGACGTCGTTTTCAGGAGAAAGAAAACAAGCATTCTACGGATCTGAGAGTGGAATGTCAGATCCGTTAATCGGACAGGTAGGTTAGAAAATTTAAAAAGGGAAATGGATAGGTTAAAGTTAGATATAGTGGGAATTAGTGAAGTTCGGTGGCAGGAGGAACAAGACTTCTGGTCAGGTGAATACAGGGTTATAAACACACAATCAAGTAGGGGTAACGCAGGAGTAGGTTTAATAATGAATAAAAAAATAGGAGTGCGGGTAAGCTACTATAAACAGCATAGTGAACGTATTATAGTGGCCAAGATAGACATGAAGCCCATGCCTACTACAGTAGTACAAGTTTATATGCCAACTAGCTCTGCAGATGGCGAAGAAATTGGAGAAATGTATGATGAGATGAAAGAAATTATTCAAGTAGTGAAGGAAGACGAAAATTTAATAGTCATGCGTGACTGGAATTCGACAGTCGGAAAAGGGAGAGAAGGAAACATAGTAGGTGAATATGGATTGGGGCTAAGAAATGAAAGAGGAAGTCGTCTGGTAGAATTTTACACAGAGCATAAGTTAATCATAGCTAACACTTGGTTCAAGAATCACAAAAGAAGATTGTATACATGGAAGAATTCTGGAGATACTAAAAGGTATCAGATACATTATATATAATGGTAAGAAAGAGATTTATGAATCAGGTTTTAAATTGTAGGACATTTCCAGGGGCAGATGTGGACTCTGACCACAATCTATTGGTAGATTTAAACTGAAGAAACTGCAAAAAGGTGGGAATTTAAGGAGATGGGACATGGATAAACTGAAAGAACCAGAGGTTGTACAGAGTTTCAAGGAGAGCGTAAGGGAACAATCGACAGGAATGGGGGAAAGAAATACAGTAGAAGACGAATGGGTAGCTCTGAGGGATGAAGTAGTGAAGGCAGCAGAGGATCAAGTAGGTAAAAAGACGAGGGCTAATAGAAATCCTTGGGTAACAGAAGAAATATTGAATTTAATTGATGAAAGGATAAAATATAAAAATGCAGTAAATGAAGCAGGCAAAAAGGAATACAAACGTCTCAAAAATGATATCGACAGGAAGTGCAAAATGGCTAAGCAGGGATGGCTAGAGGACAAATGTAAGGATGTAGAGGCTTGTTTCACTAGCGGTAAGATAGATACTGCCTACAGGAAAATTAGAGAGACCTTTGGAGAAAAGAGAGCCACTTGTATGAATATCAAGAGCTCAGATGGAAACCCAGTTCTAAGCAAAGAGGGGAAAGCAGAAAGGTGGCAGGAGTATATATAGGGTCTATACAATGGCGATGTTCTTGAGGACAATATTATGGAAATGGAAGAGGATATAGATGAAGATGAAATGGGTGATACGATACTGCGTGAAGAGTTTGACAGAGCACTGAAAGACCTGAGTCGAAACAAGGCTCCGGGAGTAGACAACATTCCATTAGAACTACTGACGGCCTTGGGACAGCCAGTCCTGACAAAACTCTACAATCTGGTGAGCAAGATGTACGAGACAGGCGAAATATCCTCAGAATTCAAGAGGAATATAATAATTCCAATCCCAAAGAAAGCAGGTGTTGACAGATGTGAAAATTACCGAACTATCAGATTAATAAGTCACAGCTTCAAAATACTAACGCGAATTACTTACAGACGAATGGAAAAACTGGTAGAAGCCGACCTCGGGGAAGATCAGATTGGATTCCGTAGAAATGTTGGAACACGTGAGGCAATACTGACCTTACGACTTATCTTAGAAGGAAGATTAAGGAAAGGCAAACCTACGTTTCTAGCATTTGTAGACTTAGAGGAAGCGTTTGACAATGTTGACTGGAATACTCTCTTTCAAATTCTAAAGGTGGCAGGGGTAATATACAGGGAGCGAAAGGCTATTTACAATTTGTACAGAAACCAGATGGTAGTAATAAGAGTCGAAGGGCATCAAAGGGAAGCATTGGTTGGGAAGGGAGTGAGACAAGTTTGTAGCCTCTCCCCGATGTTATTCAATTTGTATATTGAGCAAGCAGTAAAGGAAACAAAAGAAAAATTTGGAGCAGGTATTAAGATCCTGGGAGAACAAATAAAAACTTTGAGGTTCGCCGATGACATTGTAATTCTGTCAGAGACAGCAAAGGACTTGGAAGAGCAGTTGAACGGAATGGATGGTGTCTTGAAGGGAGGATATAAGATGAACATCAACAAAAGCAAAAAGAGGATAATGGAATGTAGTCGAATTAAGTCGGGCGATGCTGAGGAAATTAGATTAGGAAATGAGGCACTTAAAGTAGTAAAGGAGTTTTGCTATATGGGGAGCAAAATAACTGATGATGGTCGAAGTAGAGAGGATATAAAATGTAGACTGGCATGGCAAGGAAAGCGTTTATGAAGAAGAGAAATTTGTTAACATCGAGTATAGATGTAAGTGTCAGGAAGTCATTTCTGAAAGTATTTGTATGGAGTGTAGCCATGTATGGAAGTGAAACATGGACAATAACTAGTTTGGACAAGAAGAGAATAGAAGCTTTCGAAATGTGGTGCTACAGAAGATTGTTGAAGATTAGGTGGGTAGATCATTTAACTAATGAGAAGGTATCGAATAGGATTGGGGAGTAGAGAAGTTTGTGGCACAACTTGACTAGAAGAAGGGATCGGTTGGTAGGACATCTCCTGAGGCATCAAGGGATCACAAATTTAGTATTGGAGGGCAGTGTGGAGGGTAAAAATCGTAGAGGGAGACCAAGAGATGAATACACTAAGCAGATTCAGAAGGATGTAGGTTGCAGTAGGTACTGGGAGATGAAGAAGCTTGCACAGGATAGATTATCATGGAGAGCTGCATCAAACCAGTCTCAGGACTGAAGACCACAACAACAACAAACAACTACAGTCGTTTAAGAGCAGATTCTAGGACTCTGAAATTATAAATATAGATTTTAAAATGTTTGTGAATTTTTGTAGGTTCGGTTTAACTGAAATAATCAGTTGTGTTGCCAACATTCATTTGGACCTCACTGAACTACAAAATCATACTACACCAAAAATTGTTTTGCAGAAAATATCTTTAGCGTCATATTATATATTTCTGGGAATTGGGTAAAGGACTTTCCGGCGATAAAACTGACCAGGTCTTTCAATTGTTATGAAGGTCCCGATCCACAGATGTTTGTAAAAATAAATACTTCTTATCTCTAACTGAGCAACACATTTTTGATTTTTTGTTACTGTCAGCATCTGATCTTGCACCTAACGTAGTCAAATTATTAACACAGGAAAAATTTCTGACATTAACTGCACCAATTATTTATATTTTGATTTACGTTAATGATGTTTCTTTATTTGGCAGTGAAAGCTATTTATTTCATTTTTATAGATGATACTTTCAGAATGTTGCACTTCTTTCGTAGCACAAGACCATAAGCTAATGTTTATTGTCATCGAAAGTAGGGGAGGTAGGTGCCGCGAGTGGTCAGTGGCTAGTGTGTGATTTTTGAATCATCTGTTTTGTCCAACTGTTAGTAAGGCTCGCCACTATTGGTCACTTCATTCTCTACTAGCGTCACAGCATCTGCATTACAAAACCAGTTCACAAATACCGTATCACCATACTCAGAAATTATGGACATTTACAAAAGATACAGCAGAATTCGCCAACAAATCACAGACACGATAAGAACTGGAAAATTCCATTAAGTCAACTCTAGCACGACTTCATATCTTCAACTTTTGTAGCCCTGTCATCCTCAGTTGCGTGTAATATTAGCGTATGTTGATAATTTTTGCGTTTTTACTATCGAATGTCACAATTTCCGTGCCATACACATTCAGGCTTTATTCTTGGAAAGACATCTTCAGTGGCCTGGAATATGTACATATTTTGTTTATGCTATTTAGTTTACATTTTGGGACGATGGACATATAGGTTATAAACAGTTTTGGTGGTTGGCTGTTCTATGATACAGTAATAATTTAAAATTCTGCTTACAGGTTCCGTGGATGTTAATCTACATTTTGTGCTCTTGGTCGTTTTTTGGTGCTGTTTTTCTTTTTAAAATTGCCATTTGAAACTTTGGTTTTCAAACGTTAGCATTAGGAACTGACCACTTGTTATGATACAATGTTTTGGTTGGTGTTGCCGACTGTCGAATGTTATTGTCAAAGAACGTTATTGCCAAAGATCGAATGCTATTGCAACTATTCAGTGTAATTTTGAGATATCTGTGATTTGTGTGTGTGTGTGTGTGTGTGTGTGTGTGTGTGTGTGTGTGTTAGAGAGAGAGAGAGATAGAGACAGACAGAGAGGGAATTGGTATTTGCTTCGGTATGATTGGATGATGGCATAAGTAATTTTTTAATTTAATTTTTATGTGTGTGAATGCATGTGAGTGTGTGTGGAAAGGTACCAAAACAAGTACCATTTGCCACACACACACACACACACACACACACACACGCACACGCACATTCACATACTATATTAATATAATTTCCATAATGTTGTGTGTGTGTGTAGAGAGAGAGAGAGAGAGAGAGAGAAGATATGTATTTGTTTTAACATGGCTGATGTGCAAGTGAAATGATTTTTATGTGTTTCATTCAGTTGTAGTAATAGAGTCCAAAAAAAAAATTATCAACACACTGTCACAGGACTACACAATTTGAATTTCAAAACAAAAATGACAGTCAATAGGGAAACCCATAATGTCTGGAGTACCATATGCTAAATGAAAGTTTATATGTGTAACCAGCGGTAGCTGTCGTTATATGGAATGATTTAAATAGTATACACTACAATTCCTAGAACAACCTGTATAATTCGACCATAAGAAAAATAAAATAAATATGCAGGCGGTGAGGCCAGCTAAGCGTTTTGATATGTTGTGTTTCGGAATGGGTTAGAGCATGCTCACTGCATAAGGAAAATCTGCATCTGCATCTACATGATTACGCTGCAGTTCACAATTAAGTGCCTGACAGAGGGTTCATCGAACCAGCTTTAAGGTATTTCTTTACCTTTCCATTCTCGAAGAGTGCGCGGAAAAAACGAAGCTTTAAATCTTTCCTTGCGAACTCTAATTTATCTTATTTTATGACAGTGATCATTTCTCTCTGTGCAGGTAGGCACCATGAAAATATTTTCGTGTCCGGAGGAGGTAAATGGTGAGTTAAATTCATGAGGAGATCCTGCTGCAACGAGAAAACGCCTTTGTTTTAATGACTCCCAACGTAATTCGCGTATCATATCCGTGGCACTCTCTCCCTTGTTTCGCGATAATACAGAAAGAGCTGAGCTTCTTCAAACTTTTTTCGATGTCCTCTGTGAATTCTATCTCTTGTGGATTCCACGCCACGCAGCAATACTCCTGAAGAGGACACCGTACTTCATAAACGTCTTGAAGATATATCACAGTCTTTACGTAAGTTTCCTCATAACGTTACAATTGCCATTGTTCAAAGTTAAGGTATTCATAACTATAATCCCTTAAGTGCTTATAAGGGGAGACCACGACGTTGGGCTCTCGGATTTACTTCAAACTTTGTACTCCTTTAGTAGGCCATTAAAATAACATACTGTGCAAGTAGTAAGGTGTACTACTTTGGCAATGCTGACAAAATTGCAACGGAAGTTTTACGGGTCTATTATGTAACTTATACATCTGTGCGTAGCTGCCGACGATAGTTATAATGGTGGTCAAGTGATAAGTAGGCCCTCAGCAGTGGTAGCGTGCAGAACTGCCCCGAGCGCCGGCCAGCGTTCCGCTCTCGGAGTTGTTTACTTCTGCGTCATGGTATTTCTGTTCGTAGTGTCCACTACTATCTTACTTCATGACGCACCTTGCCGCAGTGAGACGATCAAAGTAACGTTTCAAGCCAAACATCCACAACTAGGAGTCTTTGAAGCTGAAGAGTTCATACGAGAGGATCTGCGTTTGAACTCCCTGGCCGTGATCGGAATACATTTTTCCATCACAGGAAGTCATCAAGCTGTCGACGGAGGCGCTATACGTTGAAGTTGTCCAACGACATGCCGCCGGACTAAGATTTAAACACACTGATGGGCATGTAGGTGCAGTGACAGTGGACAATGCGGGATTCGGTCTCCGAACATTGTGCGTGTTTGAACTCCCATTCAAGTTGCTTCAAGAAGTAGTCGTGGCCGCTTTCCAATCGCTTGGCAACGTCTTAGGTCTCCTCGCGGAGAAGTGGCAAACTATTACTACCTATCCAGCGTTAAATGGCGTGGGGCAGATCAAAACTGAGCTGACGAAACATCGTTCTTCTTGGTTTGCAGAGTGCGAGACATCGTCATTTACGATGGCTAGCCACGAACGTGCTCATGATGTGGCCAGGAAGGACATGCCCAGCCCGATTGTTTACGCAGACGTTTGATACAGACACCACTGGGTGAAGTGACCCCGGCACCGACGTTCACGCCCATAACCGTCAGCTACGTGATGGTAGGACAGAACCCTACCACAGCACTTCAGGATACGCTTGAAGCCTCGTCTACGCCACCCAGCGCACAACAACACGCCGACGAGACCAGCATTGCATCACCCCAAATGCTCAAAGCAGGGACCATTCTATCTCAGGACCGTGACGGTCGACCCTGCTCGAACGATGAACGTCGACGAGATGTCGTGCCGCATTGGATGATGGACGACCACATTCTGATTTGGAACAACACATTAGGAAACAGCGGTCGCTCAGGAAGAGCAAGAAGCGCCGACGAACACCCTCCGACAACGCCCTCCTTCAGATGGCCTCGCGAGATGACGATCGGATGACTGATGATGACCTTACATATTGCTTCCAGTCTCATGGTGCGACCACTCCTGACGCTCCGCCTGTATTGCATCAACTATCAACTCTCAATCCAGAAACATACCCAGTGTTGCCAGTACAAGAAGACGACAGATTCCCCACAGCATTTGTCACAGCACCTACTCACCCACTCTGACAGTAAACGAATGTCACATGTCTTCGACGTCAGCATACTTGCCGATGATGTTGAAGAAGAAGCGGATCAGACCACCAGCATGTCCGAGTGAGAGCATCCTACAGAGGCACCTGAGCCTGCGCCCTGCCAGTAATCGTGACCACTGCAGCAGACCTAGTGGGTCTATACCCGCAGAATGTTTCCATCATGCATTCTGTATCGACTGCAAGGGTCCGTACACACCAATATCGTGTTGCCACAATGGATGTAGCAGCTGTCCGAGCTCCTGACAAACTGTCCATATTCCGAGGCACCATCTACTCTGCGGATGTTGATATTGCACTCCTGCAGGAGGTGTTCGCCACTGACTTCCAAGTGCCCACAGGGTACATGAGCCATGTTTCGTAGGCCCTTGACACTGATAGAGGCGTCGCCATCCTCCTGCGGGATGGGCTCCCTGCAGAGGTTGTCATTTACTTACCCATTGCACGGTGTTTGGCCTACACCCTGTTTGGCCTGTGTATCATTAACATCTATCCTCCGTTTGGCTCTAGGCGCCCTCATGTCCGACATATACGTTCTTCACTGAGGAGGTCTTACTGCTCTCCACAGGCCCACAAGACGATATGGTGCTCGGTGAGGATTTTATCTCGACTCAAGAGCGCGTTAACAAACTCTCCACTGACCAACTTCCACGGCATTCACCTTGTGTGGTATTCTCTGTGGTCATCGATTGCCTGCGACTCTTTGACACCTGGACGGATCTCCGTGGAATCCAACCAGATTACACATTTTACATCACTCACTCATCAAGCCACATAGAACATATACACCTCGTCCAACCACTTGCTGATGTTACCCACCATGCAGGAGTCTGACCCTTGGCCTTTTCAGGCCATGAAGCACGCATCTGTGACGTCGCTCTTGCCCGACAGCGTGTGTAGCATACTCATGGTCTATGGAAACTCAATGTCGCCCACATGACATTCCCATACTCTCGCCATATGATCGAAGACGCATGAACACGATGCTGGCATCATCGTGATGCCTATGACTTCAGCTTATCTTGGTGGCTCTCCTGGATGGTGGTACACAGAACAAAGTCGCAGATCTCCTTGATCATGCACCATCACTTGGAATGCACTGTAGTCTAATCATATTACTCAAGAACATCCATCGATGTACCACCTCCTCCAACAAAGACAACGACGACGCAGAGCTGGATCACATCATCACTTAGGCAAAAGGCCACAAGAGCAAACAAACTATTGTCCATGCCCTCCACACTCATTTCGCCGGATTGTATGCAGCTATACTGCATTACATGAAATTGATCATGTGTCGCATGACTTACTACGAGCACTCTCCCGGCGGAGGTAGTGCACGAACTCCAGGAAGACGTGACCAACGATGTAATACTCAATGCTGTCAAGGTGGTTCAAAATGGTTCAAATGGCTCTGAGCACTATGGGACTTAACTTCTGAGGTCATCAGCCCCTAGAACTTAGAACTATTTAAACCTAACTAACCTAAGGACGTCACACACATCCATGCTCAAGGCAGGATTCGAACCTGCGACCGTAACGGTAACGCGGTTCCAGACTGTAGCGCCTAGAACCGCTCGGCCACCCTGGCCGGCTATCAAGGTGGGATCTGATAACAGATCCCCAGGGTCTGATGGTATCCCCATCGAATTTTACAAAAGTTTTAGCTCCTTGTTGGCTTCCACATGGACGACCATCGCACAAAACTGATAATCCCCAACGACAGTTGTCTAACACCTTTCTTGATGGCGTCATTATACCCTTTCGCAAACCACATGTTAGATCGAGCGTCCTTGATTATCGACCAACAATGCTGCTAAACAGCGATGTGAAAATATTAACGCAGCTGGTGGCACTGTTACACAAGAAGGTCGCACTTAACGTCACCTCCTGCCACCAGACTTCCCTAGAAGGCGACAAAAATATCCAGAGGGCCCTTTGCCGTTAGCGAGATATGATAGCATTTGCTTGTCGCCATTGGCTCCGTAGTGCCTTGACATCACAGGACTTTAGCCAGACCTTCGACTGTGTAGGCCACTCCTATTTGCGGACATTTCTTCGACATATGGGTTTCCCTGGCGGTTTAGTCACGGTTATTTAGCGCCTTTTCAGCGGCGCGACCTCCAGAGTCATGTACAGTGGCTGCCTCACGCCGCCCCTGGTCACAGCACAATTTTTCCGGTAAGTTTGACTCCTTTCGAGTATTTTATATGCTTTCTCTTTGGAACACCTTCTCCAGGGAATGCTCCAAAACGTGGAAGGTATGACGTTGCATGGGTACTGTTTCTTTTGCATGGCCTATGCAGGATACCTCGTCAAACTTACGGCGAAGCACCGGGCAGCTCCCTCAACGTGTCCAAATCCAAACTCTTGCTCACTGCTGATGGCCTACCGGAGAGAAGCGTCGTCGCCTCCCTTAGGGTCGCCGCCATCCTTCGATGTCTTAACATTGAATTCACAGCCTATTTCCGTCGCTCACTGACTATTATCGCTAGGAGTTTGCTACAGTGCATCAGAGCTAGCCTTGCAGATCACCATCTACGAGGTTCAGACATTATCCAACGCGCCCAGTATGTGAACATCTATCATGCCTCCCTATACCACTCCACTAGCCCAACGTCTGTTGATGACACTGGGTTCCTTTGTCGGCTCAGGGATGTTATTCAAACTGCAGTATGATTCGCTTGCACTCCCCTGGAACCATGGTGGGGTTGGACTAATACATGTGCCGACCAGGGTCATGGCGCTGTACATCAGCTCCCAACTCAAACTCTGCCATTGTTGCCAGCAGAATCTCACTAGACTCCCCTTCCAAGACTTTACGCTGGTCTCTTTGTCCGCCCCAGTTTTGGTATCAACCATCCCATCCCCCTTTCATCATATCCTCCATGTTTTGCTGTACTTCAGTTTTGTCTAGCGATCTTGACCATACACCTTAGATTCACACGAAACTAGTTTACAAAGTGTTACAACAGTGTCGTCTGCTCAACCCCGTCTAAATTATGTATACCCAGTATGTGTGGCGGCACATATGGAAAACGATCCACACCTGCCTTGTCGAATCTGACGTCCAATCAGCGTCGTATATCACAGCAAATGGCAAACTAGTTGGCTGATATCGACTGCATCGCATCCATCTAGCGGACTCGCCCATCTGCACCCACTGTGGAATGTACGACAGAGACGGCGACCGGTTCCACTGTGGCCCAGCGTCCATTGCCTAGACACTTACAAAGGGTATTTTGGAGTTTCTTGCAAGCCAAACAACCGTTCAGATTGACAGCCAAACGCTTTTACTCCCGGAGGGAATGTTTAACCCCACCATCAAAACTCACTCTGTGAACTGGATCTTTGGCCACACGATTTGCTATCTTTTTAAGTCTGGCCGTAAGTCACTGCTACCGTATTGGAACTATCTCAGTGAACGACACTGCATCCTAACAACCAATCCACGCCATCAGAAATACTTCTCCAATTTCTAAGGCAGCACCATTAATGATCTTGGAACGTCCAAGCCATGAGAAGCTGAAAACTGATCTGAACCTACCCCAGCGGAACAGAACCTATAACGGAATCAACACCCACTCAACGAGAAGACACGCTTGGACGTAGTGGGCGACGTAGGACCCGCCACTCAAGGCGCTCCTATATAAAGCAAAATTAATAAAAATAAGGAAATAATAAATAATTAAATAAAATATATAAAAATAAAAAATAAAATAAAAAACTAACTATGTTTAATTTTCATGGCTCCCCTGCGGTTTCCTTCCCTTTACCCTATCCAGCCTCCTCATAGCTGTAGGTCAGTCGTACTGGGAGTAGGATTACATAGGGTCCAACGCCTGAAGAGGTGTTTTCTTTTTTATCTAGGACAAAAGTGGCAGTGGCAATTTTCCTTCCGTTTTCGAATCCCTTTTATACTCGTTAGCATTTGAGGTGACGGTTCGAATCCAGCTCAAACCTTCATTTTTGAAGTACAAGTGTAAATTCTGCGATATTAAAAAAATGCACGTACACTATTCGTTCTTGCTGAATTAGCAACGTCTCCCCGCTACGCAGGTTAACGACCATATTGGATCTGCTTCTCTGTCTGCAACTCGAAGCGTCCTCGTGGGAAGTAATTCCGGCTACATTACCAGATTACAAGTATAAGGGATTTCTAACATCGCGACAGTCACACATTTTCAGGAAAACTCTATGCGTTTCTTCATTTACTTGTCGATAGTTATAAGTGTTTTGGTTCTTGTAATCAAATTTAATTAAAATTAGTAAGTAGTCAAATAACATGAAAATCACTAAACCTTCAGGCAAATATAAGTGGTTTTTTTTGTAAAAAATTATATTACCTCTCAGATGTCACATAAATTAAATAACATGACCAGTGATGAAAAAAATATTGACTAAAAATTAAGTTTGAGCGGGGGTCGAACCGTCGCCAGTTATACATTCGCTTTACAAAGCTCGAATGCTAACCACTTTTTTTAATTATTATTAATCCTTGTTTTATCTTTTGAACCCTCCTCGACTTTCTTCATCAATTAAGCAGCCGGCTACAGCGTTGTTAAAGTAATAACGAAGGAAGAAATGTTTCCGCCCGGGATCGAACCAGGCACTTTCATTTATTTATTGAAAAAATAAATCCACCTTTTACATGACTTGTCTCTGAAAAAAAGGTAAACAAGATACAAAGTTACAGTTCCGTAACACGTACATGTGCCGTCGGTACTCCACGGATGCCGATGCCCAATCTTCATGGAATGTCTTATAGTGATATCGTACAGGTACCGTTATCTCCTCATTCTCCTACGTGAGAATGTATCGACTTTATCTCCTGCGATGAATAATCCAGCTACGGGGTGGATCGTGGAAGACACTCCGCAATAAATTCGGAAAGTATTGACACAATAGCACAATGACGATCATTTAAATAATTCCAAAAATCCGTGAGTCCTATGACACCATCTCCAAATAAATAATGAATCGTGTGACCTCTGGTCCACGTGAGAGCATTGTGTTTCGTCCTCGGGTAATAAACAGCGTCCGGTGGGAGGAGAGTGCGGGTATCGACATACGCGGGCGACATACGTGAAAAGAGAGCCAAAACTTGGCGCAAAAAATACCAGACCTCTGCTTCCGCCGCTACACAGTGTGAAACGCGTACGTTTCAACCAGCGATGGCGAGGCATGACAGAATCTCTGACCAGAGAGTTATTTATCGTGGCTAGTCTGCGCTTGACCGCGCGAGAGTACAGTAGTGTGTGTGGAGCCGGCAGAGCGAGTAGTAGTCGAGTTCAGTTCGAGAGCAGTAGTTGCGAGTGGACGGTTATACTGAGCGGACGTCGACATGGGTCGGCGGCGTGCTCTGCATCCATCTCTGGTCACGATTCAGGACGAGGTATATTGTTGTCGAAGGTAATGAAGCAGCATTGTGCTCAGCTAATAATGTATATTGATTGTAATTAATTTGTTCAAGAATTCCCCCAATAATAAGTTTGTTTTCAAAGCAATCGTTTAAGAAAAGAATCATTCCAATTGAAACAATATTTCCTATGCTTTTCCTCCCAGAATCAATTTATCAGATTTAATAATTGCACAGGGCTAAGGGTCAGCGCAGCTGCCCTTATAAAATTTATCAGGTTCATTTTAGCGTTAATTTTGTGAGGACTTAACATTTTTGCACATTTTTATTATCATTGAGTTTTGTTACTGTGGGAAGCTAACATTTGGCACTATTTGCAGTTCTATTCAATCCTTTTCACTTTAATATATTTGCGGGGAGGTTACACTTGGCGACATCCGGACCAGGATCGTATTTCTTTGAGAATCTTCTGAAAAGTAGTTAGATATCTGCTCTTATTTACTAAAATATAATTAGCATTTGGCGCAACGCTTTTAATAATTTTGTAATTTTCTCTCACAGGTCATCGGCAATTCGTTGCTCTTTGTTGTACTTGTATTTGTTGAATTCTGCATTGTCTTTGTTTCATTTGTGAATAATTGTGATTTGTGTTAAAATGCCGCGAAAAACTATTAATAGTACATCGCGAGGTGTAATGAATGAAATTACCGACTTAAACAACTTCACTGATAGTACTTGTGACACGCAGTGTAATGATGACAATCCTGCGTTCACTGACAATCAGTGCGTTCCAACCACTAATGATGATTTATATCTTAATAATGAACAAACGAACTCAATTGTCTCCTCTGTTAATTTGACGACAATTGATGACGCGGGGCGCTCTATTGTAATGAGCACTGCCCAGCTTAACACACCCAGTTTGGAAAATTCACGTAACGGACAGGCGAATTTTTCTAATGAAAATGAACAGTATACTCAAAGAACGGCAGATTTATTTAATTCTGAGGTGGTGACTAACAATGCACATCCGATTGGCAAACCTTTTCAAGAATCACGGAATGTCCAAATGGATACACAAAACGTGACAATTGCAGATACGCCATCAAACAGCACAGAAAATAGAGTAGGTAATATTGGGTTGTATCAAATTATGGTACTATTGCTACAACGAGTTAACGAAATTAATGAAAAACAAGATGACCTTGAAGAAAATAACAAACAACTTAATGAAAAACAAGACAAGCTTAAAGAAATTTTCGACAACCATTTCAAACAATTTAATGAAAGTTTAGACAACAATTTCAAACAGTCGAATGATATGCTAGATAACCATTTCAAACAACTTAGCGAAACTATTGACGAAAGTTTCAAACTGACGAACGAAAAACAAGACAACCTTAACGAACAGAGCAAACAAGTTAGTGAACAGATTACAGCTGTTACCGTGCAACGTCACGATACGAAAGAACAATTACGTCAGGATACTAAGGCTTGTGCTAGTAACAGTAATGAAGAAGTTGGAACTGTTGCACAAGAAATAAGTAGTACACGTGTAGGCACAACAGAATCACTTAGGGATGAAATTAGTGGAGTCACTGAACAATGTCCTAAAAACGCAACACAGATACGCGACAAGTCACCAGAAATTTCACACACTCTGAATACGGAAGTCGATGGTAAATTTGAACGACAAAACAACCAAATTGACGAATGCATTAAAGTAACAGAAATGAAAAATGTTTTTGTCTTAGCGACAACAGAATTAGTTAGAGACGAAATTAATGCAGTCGCTGAACAATGTTCTGAAAATGCAACACAGTTACACGACTAGTTTAATTCAAAGTCACCAGAAGTTTCGTACACTCTGAATACGGAAGTCGATAATAAATGTGAACAACAACAATCAAATTGACGAACGTGTTAAAGTGACAGAAATGAAAGTGTTTCAGTCACTAATACGTCTCAGAATACGCCACGTTGCGAGTATTTGTCACACTCAAATAGCCAGTGTCATTTAGGCAATTTACACAAACTACGTGACTTAGAATACGAAATGACAGAGACAAATAAATTCTTATGCAATCGTGAACCTGTTCACACGTTGAGAGACAATAACGTTGATCACGAGCAATTCTTATCTGTAAGAAAATCTAAAGTATTCGAAAATGACAGAGCTCAGGTACACGACGAGTTTAATTTAAAGTCGCCAGACTTGTCACACATGCTGGATACGGAAAACGATAAGAAATTTGAACAACAGATCAGCCAAATTGACGAACGTATTAAAGTAACAGAAATAAAAAATATTTCAGTTAATAACACGTCACAGCATACGGCGAATTCTGAACGTTTGTCGCACTCTCACAGCCAGTGTAACTTAAGCAATTTACGGAGACTACGCGACTTAAAATCCGAAAAGCTACGCGACTTAAAATCTGAAAAGCTACGCAACTTGAAATCCGAAATGACACAAACAAACAGATTCTCACACAAACCTGAACGTGTTCTCAAATTCAGTGACGAGAACGTAGATTATGAGCAATTTTTATCCATAAGAAAATCTAAGGAACTTAATAATGACAGAGCACAGGTACACGTATTGAACTGGATACGACAATTTGTTTTTGTATTTTCAATAGCATTGCCTATAATGCAGAAACTGGCATTAGTATGGATACAGCAATTTATTTCTGAATTTTTACCGCCATTGCCTGTAACACAAAAGCTGAAGTTTATTTGCAGCGCGTAATAGACCTCAGGGGATTCATTACGCTTTAATGAATATGTGCTGTAGCGTGCATAGGGCCCCGAGCTGTAGTAGTGCTGTTTCATCTTTAGTTTTCTGCACTGCTGCCTTCTCTTCTACTATCCTTTATATCTATCAAAACAGGTCTTCAACTTTCGCTCTATCTAGTATTAAGAATGAATAATGAAAACCCGGTGTGACAAGTTATACCGAAAGTGACACTTCTCTTTAGACACTCCCGTAATGACAACTATCGCCGTAATTATAATAACAGATAAAATCGTAATCATCAGTATGTACAAAATTATCAGCAATACCAAACGCATTTTGGTAACAACAGAGGTTTTTCTCCGCAACAGCGTGAAAGTCAGCCGGTAAGCATACCTAATCAACAATGCAGTCTACAAGGGCAGCCAAACTTTAATGTGTCGCCGCGTGCACGTATAGTCCCAGCTCCAACAAATAGTAACGCACAGCCACAAGGAAATAACTACGTACAGAAAACACAGTATTTTAATTTCTATTGCAATGCACCGTATAGAAATGACTATCACGACAGACGTAAAATTAATGAGCACAATTTTCAGCGTACATTCAATAACAGTCGATCTTTTCAGCAGCAAGAACATCAGCAACAACATATTATCATGAATGAACCAGACAATAGGTGTCATCCATAGCGTAACACATCAGCAAGAAATAACAGAACAGTTCAAATAGTCGAAATGCCACAGAATCCTCCTGAAAATAATAACACGTCAGATAGAATTTGACTAAATACAGTACAGGTTGCAACTTCCAGTAACGCAAGCAATATTTTTTACACTAGAATCTTGTTCACGAAAATGTTATTTGAAACAGGCTTTGTTGAATGCTCCACTTTTATCGCACCCATATCTTACTAGAAATTTTTCCATTGCCACTGACAGTTCTAACACCGCTTTAGGCGTACACATTTTTCAGGAAATTGAAGAAGATGGTTCTACAGTAATTAAAAACATCGCATTTGCAAGTCGCATTCAATCAGCTGCTGAACGAAATTATTCTGTTACAGAACTGGAAACGTTATGTGTTGTTTGGGCATTTACGAGATTTAGGTACTTTCTTTATGGCAGACATACCACCGTTTACACAGACCACAGAGCGATACAATTTTTACTTTCAGATAAATTCACTCACGACAGATTAAGCAGATGGAAGCTATATTTACAGGAATTTAATTTTACAATTGTTCACATTACCGGCACACAAAATGTTGTAGCAGACGCACTATCTCCTTCTCTCAGCAACAATCAGCAAGACGTCGCAACCAACTTCTGCAAAGCAAATTTCAGCGTTATGTATATTCAACAAGTTGCATTTGAAAATTTCATTTCATCGTCATTACAGGACATAGCACAAGAGCAGAATAAAGACAACGTATGGAAAGAAATTAAACACCTTTGGCAAGGTAAGAATAATGTTACGATTAGAAACCATTACACCGTACGCAATGACATTCTGTTTCGCCGCTCTCACCCTGACAGCAACAGTTGGTTATTATGCATTCCTGACGAACTGGTTAACAAATTAATCTAGTATACTCATTTAAGTTACGCACATTGCGGAGCTAGAAAATGTTTTCTTATTCTGAGACAGAACTGTTATTTTGCCAACATGGAGAAACGTATTCGACGAGTTTTAGCGTCATGTAAAATCTGCCAGAAAGCTAAGTCAGACACAACTTCACATATTCCTCCATTATATCCCATTGTACCTGTTAAATTAAGACATATGGTCGCTGTAGACATTTTTGGTCCGATTCCCAGAACTAATAGAGGTTTTTGCTACATCTTTGTCGCTGTTGAACTCACTTCAAAATTTGTTACCTTCACTCCGTTACGCAAAGCTACTGCAAAACCGTTTCGAAAGCATTTGTAAAGCATTTTCTATTTCATGTAGGGCATGTGTTGAAAGTAATTTCCGAGAATGGACCACAATTTAGATCTGCTATATGGACACGTATGTTACGAGCTAGAAACATTTCTCCGATCTATATATCCAAGTACCATCCTTCTTCGAACCCCTGTGAACGATTAATGAAAGAAATTGGTAAACTGTGTAGAATATACTGCCACAAAAGACATATTGATTGGGACACACACATATTCTCATTCCAAGATGTAATTAAATCCATACCAAATGAATCCACCATGCTATCTCCGTCTGTTATACTGAAAAATGTTGAACCACCTAACAAAATTACAGAATTAGTAAACTTTCCTACATCTCGTCGACTAAGACACCGTGAAATAATCGACATTACGCTGAACAACATCAAACGTGCCGCAGAGCGCCGGAGAAGACAGCAAAAACAGATTTGTACACGCCGAGAATTTCACGTTGGACAGAAGATATTAGTACGTACACACTATTTATCCAACAAGATAAAAGGTAGGTGCAGTAAATTTGAACTTCTATACGCAGGTCCATATCGGATTCGCCGCATTCCTCACCCCAAAGTTGTACACGTCGAAACTTTGAGAACCAGAAAAAGTAAAGGCAACCACCATGTCTCAAATATTAAACCCTTTATTGAATGAAGACACTTTATGATTTAACATGCTATGATGCCATTATGATCACTTACGCAATTATATTCACATGACTAATTACTGATGAGTATCATATTTTTTCTTGGCAAGTGTCCGGCAAGGTAAGGTTAGCAGGTCGCTCTTCTTGTCGTTACATATCAGACTGTGCACATTTTTTTTCAGAGGAACTTTCGTATCTTATGAATAATTATGCAATTTTATCTAGTGACATATTAATTTTATTAAATTCTCTCCCCATTAAAGTCTTTAATTCTCGCCTCTACTAACTACACAACATACAAGGTGAACTTAAAGAAGGTTACAATTCTTGTCATCATTTTTTTTATATGTGTACGATTGTTTTCATATGCACTGTGAAATAACTAAGATATAACACACACCAGTTGACTTTGACATTTTTGCCCCATGATATCTCAAGATCGTGACTGTTTCACATTTTTTGCTGCTGCATTGTGATATTCTGTGTACATTTTGCATTTGAACACTGCTTATTTTTTTTTCTCTTTTTTCATATTACGTTTTCTGTCATGGTATGCTGTATGCTTAATTATGTTATCATAAACCAGTCATTATTTAGTGAGTATATGACGTAAATGCAAGACATTAATCTTTGTTCATCAATTTCAGAAAGAAATGGTGCGTAAAAGAAATAAATTAAACAGAAATGGGAATTTCACCTTCGGAATAAACGAAAGAGAATGCAATACTTTGTGATGAAGAGTAAATGGATCAGGATTAACAAGCATTAACAAGAATATACTATACACATCGTAGAAAAGCAGTCTTAACTAATTTTTTCTTTCAGAATACGAGGCGATTGATGCAGGTTGTCAGACAGAACTGCACATCGTAGTTTTAGTGATGAAATATGCTAGAGATAAGGAATAGTTATGTAATGAGTAATGAAATGATCTTTTTTGCAGATGATAATGAATGCTGATGAATAATGATGAAGAATATGCTACTATGGATAATGAAGTTTTTCTTTACAGGTGATGATAATAATGGAGTTATGATAATGAAGTGATGGATAATGAAGCTTTTTTCTTTACAGATGGGGATATTGTTGAAGTTATGTATTTATGCTATGTAGTTATTTAAGTATTTGTTGCAGTTCGTTTTGACAGTAGGTATTTTATTGCTTAGTAGGATGACTGAAGGTTTTGGAAGGGATAGCTATGGAACACATCTTTTGTACACATTTCACTAGCTGTTAATTCGAAGTTCACTACTTTTCAGCATAATATGCGTTTCTTCTTTCAGCTCAATAATCCATTTTGTATTTTTTCCAGGAGAAGCTTTTCATGATACTTACTAAACCTGTTACTTATTAAACGTGTTCTAGTACTTGCATTTTTTTTACCCAGTTGTGTCTGTCATTTATGAATGTGATCACATATACTCTACTTGTTTCATAACCTTGCTGCAGCTGACTCATGATGAATGACGTTACACATCTTCATTTGCAGCAAAGCCCAAAAGCAATTTTTTTTTCTCTCTTTCCCCTGTAATCACCCAACGCAATGCATTGCTAACACAAAAAAAAGGAAATTATTACCAGTCCCAAATAATGCTACCAATTTAAAAGAGTTATTAGTAATACTGAATGATGTTTTCTAACCACAGACTTTGAGTAATAGTTACAGTATACTAATTATGCTTTGTAACTGGGAAAAGAATGCTACTGATTACTGTATTGAGATGATTACTGTATTTAAATGACCAATGATTAATAATGCTTTGTAACTATGCTTTGTAACTGGGAAAAGAATGCTACTGATTACTGTATTGAGATGATTAGAGCATAATTAGTAGCATTCATTTCCTAGTTACAAAGCATTATTAATCATTGGTCAATGATTAATAATGCTTTGTAACTAGGAAATGAATGCTACTAATTATGCTTTGTAACTGGGAAATGAATGTTACTGATTACTGACAATGTTGTCTGTAAATCAATTAATGAACATATTTCTGTAATACTACATACATGGTACAGAAATGTTCAATAACTGGGCTATGAATGCCGCAAACTACTAATGTAATTTCCAATGAGGACTAGTATATGACTTAATGTCCTTCACCTTCTGACCTGACTACCCTGAATTACTGCAATAGCCATTTGTCCTGTATATCCTCTTGATCATGGAACACTATATTTGGTTATGCACTAATTCTACATTGGTGTGCCTTGTAAAAGCATGGTGTTGACACGACATGCTGTCCACCACCGTGAGCGATGGAGACGTCATTATGGTCCCACTATTTGGTGTACCTGATGCACTGCCAAAATGATAACATGGAATATTACTACGACATTTCAGTGTCTTGGCTACGCTGATAAACACTTCTGGGAAAAGAACTTCAGATTGTCTCACTTGGTGTTGTACTTCTGTGGAAAGATATGGACTTTCAGTGCAGCTGCGTGCAACCTAAAGTGCTACAACCATGATGCAATCCTTCCCTTTCCTATCCTAATTCTTGTAACATAGCGAGAATCATTTTTGCTAACGTGATTTAAATTCATGGCCTATACATTTTTTCGATTTGCTGAAATATTTTGAATTTCAGTGCATGTGCACTTTTGTCATTTGTCTAACATGATTTCTACCTATTGTATATATATTTGTGATTTGCTGATATATTCTGAATTTCAGTGCGTGTGCACTTTTGTCATTTTTCTAACTTGATTTCTACTTATTGTATATACATTTGTGATTTGCTGATATATTCTGAATTTCAGTGTGTGTGCACTTTTGTCATTTTTCTAACATGATTTCTACTTATTGTATATACATTTGTGATTTGCTGATTTTTCTAACATGATTTCTACTCATTGTATGTGCATTTTGATTTGCTGATATGTTCTGAACTACAGTACTGAAACGTCCCCTTTGAAAAATTATACAAGACTGTGCTTAAACTGACACACAATATTTTGTAGCGCAACGCAATCTGACTTTCAGAAATCCCTACAAAGGAATGGCCCTGAGTAACATTAACCTGTACCTTTCACAAATCACTTACCTCACCAAAAATCTTCGTTACTCGAACTACTGCAATACAGCGAGCGCCACTACTGCCAGCTAAATAAAAGATTCAAACTACTGAAGGCACTAACTACTGATAGGCATAGTTAGCAAATGAAAGATTTTAATAGAGAACAAACAATGTATTTGCCTTAATAATCATAATATATATGCCATCCAGTTTTACAAATTTCAAATCTCCTCCATTTCTCTCCCCACATCCACCACTGCTGGCGGCTTACCTCCTACTGTGCAACGCTATGCGCTGTTCACATCCAGCTGCCGCTGTCCAACACTACAATGGCAGACAACAATGCAAACTAGCCACAGACTGCACACAGCACAGCCAGTGATTTTCATACAGAGAGCGCTCCGTGGCGGCGGCGTTACCAATAAAAGAACCTAAACAGCCTACTTACATAGCCCCCATGCCCCCACAAAAAAATTTTACAAATTGTTTTGGGCAGTGGCCAATAATGATTTGATAAAATTTTTCATAATTACAATAACAAAGATATCAAACGCACACACTTATTAATACAATGTTGGTCAAAAGCTAAAATTTTCTCACAGGCCATAAAGACAGTCCAGATTGTTCATCACTGTAAAATTGCAGTGTTTTTCTCAAAGTCTGAGCAGTAAAAGGAAATGCACACGGAAGTAGTGGATTTCCATGGAGTCGTGAAGAAGTAGTGTTGTCCTTCCAACGGAAAGACAGTGCTCACTCTTGACATGCTGATAGGTAATGGGCCACAACAGAGCAAACCCACAGCAGAGTCATTCGAACTTTTGAAGAATATTGGTAGGTAGGTCATCACAGAGCAGACCCACTGTAGTCCTGGCAGAGAGTATGGTATTGGTGGGCCACCAGAGGTGCAGACCCACTGCAGTCCTTGTAGAAATAATGGTATTGGTGGGCCATCAAAGATGCAGACCCACTGTAGTCCTTGTAGAGACAGCCAGCAGCCATCTGTTGCGACTGTGCAGGTGCACATTCACCACCGAAGAGTCTTGCGGAGAATATAGCAAGTCCATAAACCACCACTTGTACACTCACAAAGTTTTTGGAATTGTCCTTAGAACCAGCAATGCTGTTATTCAGTCCCTTGCTGAATTATCAACACATGTGCAAACACTAACAGTCCCTACTTCTCACATATTGTCCATATACTATGACCAACAGAAATGTGTGCAGTGAAATGTAACTTACAAGTTACTAATATGATGAACCAGTGTAAATTACGATTTTATAACATGAGAATACAATTGCAAAGGTACAAAATACATCATTAAAGAATATAACAATACAGATAACATTCGTAGTACAAGCTTTACAAAAGAATCGAAATAACATATACATCAGTGTTACAGGAATTATGACATGAGTACATACATAAAAGATCAGAATAACTTTTGAAACATCAACTTTACACATGAGCATTAAAACAAAACAGAATAAATAATGTCTAAAAATCTTTACAAAGAAAATAACATATTATCAGAAAAATGCTACAACATAGCTCTCATTAGCTAAACACATAAAACAGGAAAAGACAAATAAACAAGGGTACATAAACACATAGTGGGATAACACAAGGAAAGGACAGGTTTTGTTTTATTGCAGTATTTTGCAAACAAAACTTTCTTTTCTTCTTGGAGATCTCCCTTCATTCATCATTATTCCCAAAAAGTCCTATCTATACCTCCTATCTATACCTCTTCTATTCATATTTCTTTCAAAATAATTATTTCTGATTGTACAATACTCATTTCGACCCAAATCTTTTTCATATAACTTCGCAATGCATTCTTTACCTATTCTCCATAGTTTATTATATAGTCTACCCCTCTTAAGCTAACTTAAATTTACTGAGCTCAGATGCTAAACTAAGGGACGAGGCAATGCAGCAGCACAAAACAATTAACGCAAACAGCAATAAAAAATGCAGATTTGCGAAGCAAGCAGCATTATAGAAATTAGCAAAGCAATTCCAATATTACAACTAATATGAGGCAATGTGCAGCAAACAAGAAAAATAAATCAGTAGCAAACTGGCTTAGAAGAGTAACACAAAGTCAAATTCAGTAACACTATGCCTGCCAAACAGCAGCAGCAAATGAAATAACTTATATCTAAACATGACAAAGCTCAAGCAGAAAAAATATTACAGTAAAAATGGCCATGTTTAATACCTATGTCACATCTTAACACTAGAGTGATGCATCACAAAAACTTACTCTACCAAAAAATTTACCAAGTAGTTGAAAAGAAAATTATGTATGCAGTTCCTGTGAAGGGAAATGTCTTTGTGCTCCCCCATTTTTGGGAAATGTATTACAAAATTAGTATTTACTGGATCTGTAGACAGAAAATATTTATATTAGTACATCTATAAAATTCTATTTTAACCAATGCTGCAGTGCAGCTAGAAACTAGACATTAAAAAAATGAAAATATGTACAAAGGAAGGCATGAAACATCATTCATTAGCCATATGGCATTTCATAAAGCAGTAAAAAAATCTCTCAACTCTCGTAGAAAGATACTTGTCATAATCAGGTGTGCAGATGTAAGAATGATTCCAAGTAATGAGCGTGTCGTATTTGCGATGCTTTCTACAAAGGAATGTCAATAGCGAGGAAATGGCCTCCCTTTTTTTTCTACCTGTGCCTCTGAAAAGGCACACCCTAATGGCTTGTTCTCCAGGCGTCTGACACAGCTGGGTGCCCACGACGCATTACGTGCAGGTGGTCACTTCACTTTCTTACGGAAATATTTACGACAGCAGTTTCTGCTACAGTGACAGTCTCTTATACAAAATTTCATGGGTCGAGAATTTGCATTGCAAATGTGTAGAAACAAAATCTTATTAATATAGCAGTGTCCAAAAAATTTTCGCCGGCATTGTGATACATTCACGTATTTACACACATTTCATAATTCTTAAAGTACGATTCTTGGTTTCCAACATCCTTTTCCACAAATCAGAGTCCCTAAACACTACTCATTATTCATATACGTATTCGTCGACACTTCTTCAATATTTCATCATAATAAATACGTAGCATAATCAGATTCCTCAAATAGCATCAGCTTATTGATCATAAACATACTGCAACAGCGTAATACACATCGTCATCATAACATCATAAAACCTCAGCCAAATCTCAAAATCGATGTAGCTTCCTTCAATAATGTCAAACCCTAAAAATATTCTCTGCTCATGTCAAAAGTGTCATCTGCCTCAAACGTACTTTAAAATCATGCTCCCTTACCAAATACATCATTCAACGTTCTCATAGTATCACAATGGTTCCAAAAAAATATGAACAGTTCATAAAGTACAGACAAAATACAATTTCGTAAGTGTGAAGTAATCCAACTGTGTAATTGCATAAACATATGCCATTAACATAGTAAAAAAATGTTTATCTCTCAGTTAAATGATCAGATAGCTGTGTAATTTGTGTGTTAGAGGAATATGGTACCGATGTGTAAAGGTGTATAAGCAAATACTATATTAGCTAGGGCTCCTTGTGCTTGCCAAACACATGGTACACAAAGTAAACGTGTACCCCCCTGAGGATTAATGTAATTCTACCCCCAGGTGTTACAGATTACAGCAATGGAATGAAATGTATCATGGAAAACTTTCTTTGTAATTCAAAAATTTTTAAAAATAAATGTTTTAAGTACAAAATTAATCACTGAAATGCGTGTCCTGTAGCGCTAAATGTGCATCTTGTTGTAAGATAATCTCTGTGGAAGTGTCGTAGTTATTTTCCTCCGAAAGCTAAGTTCTGCAGAAGCCAATGTACTTACCTCATGATAAACAAAAGTGAAATGCTTTGCGTATAGATATCTTAGTTATTACGCTTATTGTTGTGATGATGCAAGTACTGTGCTGTAACGTATTGTTGTGCTACGGAAAAGGCTGTCTCCTTGTAGCTATACCACAAAAGTTACTACTAAAACATGTTTTACTTTACAGAAGAATTCAGAAAAACTGTGCAGATATAAAACAGATACACCGCAAAAGCAACATTGTAAATTGTCACTCATTAGTAGCGTCGTGATAAAATCGTGTAGCTGTCACATAAACTAACCACTGTGTCATCTGGTATCTCACAGAAAGTACTTTAAATCCAGAATGTCTTTTCAAGTAAACCAAAATGTTGAATTAAAATCTTATTAGCAGTATCTGTTCTAAGTATGTAAGCCTGATAGTCGTTGCGTAATTGTGCAACTAACAAGCAAGAATGTACACACACAATAACACTGTGTCGTCTGTTCACAATAACAATGCATTCGGACTAACATTAACCTGTACCTTTCACAAATCACTTACCTCACCAAAAATCTTCTTTACTCGAACTACTGCAATACAGCGAGCGCCACTACTGCCGGCTAAATAAAAGATTCAAACTACTGAAGGCACTAACTACTGATAGGCATAGTTAGCAAATGAAAGATTTTAGTAGAGAACAAACAATGTATTTGCCTTAATAATCATAATATATATGCCATCCAGTCTTACAAATTTCAGATCTCCTCCATTTCTCTCCCCACATCCACCACTGCTGGCGGCTAACCTCCTACTGCGCAACGCTACGCACTGTTCACATCCAGCTGCTGCTGCCCAACACTACAATGGCAGACAACAATGCAAACTAGCCACAGACTGCACACAGCACAGCCAGTTATTTTCATACAGAGAGCGCTACGTGGCGGCGGCGTTACCAATATAAGAACCTAAACAGCCTACTTACATAGCCTACTTACAGTACATGTGCACTTATGTCATGTGTTAATATGTTTTCTACTGAACTTCAGTGCCTGAGCACTTTTCTCATTTTTCAATATGATTTGTACTCGTTGCCTATACATTTGTGATTTCCTGATATGTTCACTACCTCAGTGAGTGTGCACTTTTGTCATTTATCAATATGATTTGTATATACATTTTTCTGATTTGCAGATACGTTTTGTACTCATTGTATATATATTTTGTCTTTGCATGATATGTTTTGTACGTGGTGCATGTGCACCATATTTACTTCATGTTATACATCTGTATATATTCTGTAATTGTAAAATTAATTAGGTAAGAAAAAATTTGTTGCTCATGGCAAGTCCAAATGACTCACCATCGCTGCCAAATTTTTGCCCCCCCAGAGGAGGGTTATGAAACGCGTACGTTTCAACCAGCGATGGCGAGGCATGACAGAATCTCTGACCAGAGAGTTATTTATCTTGGCTAGTCTGCGCTTGACCGCGCGAGAGTACAGTAGTGTGTGTGGAGCCGGCAGAGCGAGTAGTAGTCGAGTTCAGTTGGAGAGCAGTAGTTGTTGCGAGTGGACGGTTATACTGAGCGGACGTCGACATGGGTCGGCGGCGTGCTCTGCATCCATCTCTGGTCACGATTCAGGACGAGGTATATTGTTGTCGAAGGTAATGAAGCAGCATTGTACTCAGCTAATAATGTATATTGATTGTAATTAATTTGTTCAAGAATTCCCCCAATAATAAGTTTGTTTTCAAAGCAATCGTTTAAGAAAAGAATCATTCCAATTGAAACAATATTTCCTATGCTTTTCCTCCCAGAATCAATTTATCAGATTTAATAATTGCACAGGGCCGAGGGTCAACGCAGCTGCCCTTATAAAATTTATCAGGTTCATTTTAGCGTTAATTTTATGAGGACTTAACATTTTTGCACATTTTTATTATCATTGAGTTTTGTTACTGTGGGAAGCTAACATTTGGCACTATTTGCAATTCTATTCAATCCTTTTCACTTTAATATTTTTGCGGGGAGGTTACACTTAGCACGATGTCTACTCACATTTAAATATTTTCATTTATTTTCACGGGGAGGTTACACTTTGGCTTTATTCTCATTAACATTGAAATATTTAACATTATTATTTGCGGGGAGGTTACAAGTGTAACCGTTGTTCGTCAGCATCCTGGACGTTTTAGTTCACACATCAAGGCGAATCTGCAAGACGCATCCTGTGGAGTCTCTGTCAAGTAATTTGCTTTCTGTTAACAGTCAGGTATCAGGTCGAGTGAACGTCTGAATCTACCGTTCTCGCGTTGACAGTGCGCCGTACTACGTTCCAATGCGTGGTAGGACATGTCAATTTGACGACATTTAGCGAGAGGCGGCTAAGTAGTGTGCGATAGATGTCACTGGCCGTTGGTAAGCCAGAGACGGGGAGAACGTCACTTAGGTAGCTGTACTCCAGATAAAACATCCCAAAGTAGGAAAATGGCACCGGCATCTCAATAGGCGCCACCGGAGGAAGACGGTTGCCGAGCCTCCTTCAGCAAGCCCGTGAAGCAGGTTGGGCGTCGCCTCCAAAGCTTCAGGTGCACACTGACGTATAGAGATTCAGCCCGATCATGAACACTGACAGCACCAAGTCCGCTCCGTTTTTTCTTAGGAAGAGCGAGATAATCGTATTGAACTTCAAATATCATTCGAGCGTTGACAAATGAACCAAATGCCGCCATGATGCTCCGAGCTATGTGTTTAGGCATCGGTAGTCTTTGCGCTACATGCAGAATTCGTGATGGCTGATAGATATTAATAAACTCGGTCCGTTGATGAAGGTCCAAAGGACGGAGGCGATGATACATAAGTCCAGTAAGGATATGTTGCAAGAGATTCCGATAATTAAGGGTCATCGTGAATGGGATGTAGTCCGTCAAGTCGTTACCAAGTCAACGGATTTTATTGCACAGTCTGAATGTGGCGACGCTTGCAGGTATCATAGCAGGACCAAAATTCAAGGCCATTGATTAATGCAGATTTATACGGCTCCCCGAAGCTTCACCATAAATGACTAACTAATCCAAGTCTATATGTACATCATGTTCGTCACAGAGAGTCAACATCAGAACATGTGCATACGCAGTGCACCTAGAAGCGAAGCCACCAAGAGACAAACCCTTGAGGCGTTGTCGCATACCGCACAACAAAGGTTCGAACGCTGAAGCGTACAGTATTGTCGACGCGGCGAATGTGAAACGCTCTCGATGTTGCGCTACGTAGGAGACGGAGTACCACCTCGACGAAAGCACTCGGTTAATGCATATTCTGAAGAACAGTAGTGAAGTACATATTACTGACGCGATCAAATGCTTGACTGAAGTCTATCGCAGCCAGCGCTCCCTGTACACGAAGCACATTAGCGAGGGCAATCAGGTCCCTGTAGCGGCACAGGGCGGGGCGTATATGAGGTGTCCCACTCATTGATGCCTGATCCATTGACAGGACACGAGACGTCGCACGCCGAACTCGTTCTGCCAATAGACGTGTGAAGATCCTCATAGCACGTTCAACAAAGTTAACGGTCGGTAGTCCGTAATACATGATCCTCCACGAGGTTTAAGGACTGGAGTGACGATACCTTCCACAAAGACAGCCGGAAGTTATACCTCTGCTGTCACGAGCGTTTGACATTTATTAGTCCAACAGGGCACCAGTAGCCTCTGGAACGTCCTATAAAACTCCAAGGGTAACTCATCCGGCGCTGGTGACTTATTTTCCTATGGCATCTAACATTTCTTCTTCAGTCATCGGTTCTAGCAGTTCCTGTAGGAGTTCCGGAGTAACCATGGCATGTGTCATACCAGCGACAGCGGTAATGATCTCTGGATCAGACCTCTTCTCCGTGTGAGATGAGTATAATGGGTAAAGTATGCATTAATTATGTCTCTCTGAGTGACGTGACGGACGCCATCTTCAGTCCTCACCTCATGGATTAATGTCCCATGTCTTCGCTTTCTTTCCATGGCTATATGGTACATGGAGGGCCGTTAGTGATTCCGATCGTTCGACGTCTACGAATGATGGTCCCTTCGAGGTGTTGACGTGTCAACGTCAGAATCTTCGCTTTTGCTCGGTTGACAGTCATCTGGTGGTCCGCTGATGGTGGCATAACAGAACAGTCCCTGAGGATGGGGTAATGAAGTGCTGCGCCTCCATGCTGCAGCTTCCCTACTAAACGTCTTCAAACTATGTCGAAGACTCGGCTTGGTACAGTTCAACCAGAACTGTAAAGCAGACGTATACGCTCCTAGTCCTCATAGGCACAGTCTCGACAAGCAATGAATCACCGATTGACTTTCCAGTGAGGGCAGGTGAGCGGTGTTAAAATTCCATGGGCTGCAGCTGCGCCAGACTTGTTGGCGTCGAAGCATGATGGAACAGATGTAAGCAGTGCTGCCAGTAAACGCTGCGGGCCATAACTCGGCTTCCATGATTCTATCCCCGAGAGAGCGGAGGCTATATATTCTATCAGTTCTTCTAGACGAATGTTCCGTAAAGTGCGTGAAACCCGGTCTATCAGCATAGATGATGTCCCAAGTGTCTACCAAACCGAGCTCGCGAATGACAGCGCCGAGTGATGGGCGTGGTGAATGCTGAAGAATTTGGTACCGGACCGTGCGTAAACATTGACGAGGCGTGTCCCTTGGACTGTAAGCGCCATGCCCCTGGCATTCGGTAGGTATCGTATATCGATGGCTATTAAACCTTTTTTGAGAGTTATTGCGACGCCACTGCCTGTATGCGACACGTGTGATATGCATATCGAGCATCTGGATATATCCTGGAAGCCAAGAAAGTATACCTCCTGCAATAAGGCCACGTCTATGTCTACCGCTTAAAGAGTGTCCCGATGCAACGACAGCTTCGCGCGAGAACCGATGTTATTGATGTTGATAGTCGCGAATCGATATGACTGTCGTTTGCCCTTGAAGGCAGCGGCAGTCATCAGTGTACGTGGAGGCGACGGGTTTGGTCACCCCAACACCATCCTGTCGTCTCTATTACTATGCTGTCCGCAGGAGATGGGGAGAAGTGTGCAACTGCCCCTCTTCTGCAAGTGACGTGCTCGCCAAAGAGTCTCTCCTACGTCGCCTGCCCACGAGTCACTGGAGAGAGGCTGTCCGTGTGGTACATCTGCTACTAAAGAGGCCCTTGACGTGATTCCTCACGGCTGCGACCGTGTTCCATCGACAGCCCCTCACCCCCCCCTCCCCCAAAAATCTCTGGGAGAAGAATAATCCACCGTCTCGTTTCCAGAAGTGGAGCAGTGTCGGTCGACACCTCGGTAGCAGGAGCATCCATGACACGGTCGAAATCGATATGATCAAGTGCACCTGCCCGCAAGAGACAGTCGTCAGACGGCGTCCGTCGGCGTTTCTTGTGCTTACGGTGTGAACTATTCTTCCGGACGTACGTCCCCGACGCCTCTGAGCCTTCCGAGAGGAAAGCTTGGGTTGGTACAACTCGTGGATGAACATCCATCCATTCGTTGTGCGCTAACAGCTGCCGTCCGGGTTAGTCCAGCGACTTCTTCAGCAGCAAGCGGGCGGTATGTGCCTCATCAATAACGTGTCCGTCTGTGTGTGATTGTAACCTATCTCGATTCCCACCTCCAGATGTCATAGGTTCTGCCACCTGTGCGCCACCTGTGCGCCAGACCTGTAAATAAGTAATTGGCAGAATCAAAGGAGGAACATCTTGCACCGCTTCTCCTCATAGAATCAGGGCGATTCGCCTCTGCAAACAATCAGAGCGAATATGACCCTCCTGTCCACATCCTGAGCTCGTGGGCGGCTGTCCTGCGTACATGATAACTGCGCGACATCCGGCAATGGTTAAGTGTGAAGGAACATGCATCGTGAGTTCGATTTTCACTTGTCTTACTCCGTCGAGTACGGAATACGTAGTAAGCCACTTCTCGGCCAGGCAGCTAATGACGGTCCCCTACTGCTTAAGAGCGGAGATGACAGATTCGGCGAGTACCTCAAAAGGTAGCTCAAAATTTTGCAAAAACAGACATAATGTCTTATGGGATAACAGCAATCAGTGATTTTATAATGTTACTTAAAATTCGTCTTGATTGCAAATTTTTTATTCATATGACCGGTTTCGGTTCATTCAGAACCATCTTCAGATCTGTAAAAATAATGATACTAATTTACTATATCATGGAAGCAAATCTTTTTCATCCTATCTAATCAACATCAAATGTACCAGAACGTACCTAATATTTCAGTTACAGGAGTAACCCTGTAAGTAGGCTGTTTAGGCTTTCTTTATGTAAGTTTGCTGTTTATGTTTTTTATTGGCAACGTTACATAGCACTCTGTATGAAAATCACTGGCTGTGCTGTGTGCAGTATGTGGCTAGTTTGCATTGTTGTCTGCCATTATTGTCATGAACTGCTATAGCTGGATGCGAACAGCGCGTAGCGCTGGGCAGTTGGAACCTATACCTTTTACAAATCACTTACCTCACAAAAATCTTCGCTACTCAAGCTACTGCAAAACAGCGAGCGCCACTACTGCCAGCTAAATAAAAGATTCAAACCACTGAAGGTACTAACTACTGATAGGGATAGTTAGCAAATGAAAGATATTAATAGAGAACAAACAATGTATTTACCTCAATATTCATAATTGACATTCAGTCTTACAGATTATCAAAACTCCGCCATCTCTCTCCCCACGTCCACCACTGCTGGCGGCTCACCTCCAACTGCCCAGCGCTACGCGCTGTTCGCATCCAGCTATAGCAGTTCATGACAATAATGGCAGACAACAATGCAAACTAGCCACATACTGCACACAGCACAGCCAGTGATTTTCATACAGAGTGCTATGTAACGTTGCCAATAAAAAACATAAACAGCAAACTTACATAAAGAAAGCCTAAACAGCCTACTTACATAGCCCCCATGCTCCCCACAAAAAAATTTTACAAAATGTTTTTGGCCGGTGGCCAATAATGATTTGATAAAATTTTTCATAATTACACTAACAAAGATATCCAATGCACACACTTATTGATACAATGTTGGTCAAAAGCTAAAATTTTCTCACAGTCCATAAAGACAGTCCAGATTGTTCATCATAATAGTAATTACAGGTGTTTGTTCACAAAGTCTCATTAGTAAAAAAAATTGCACACAGAAGTAGTGGATTTCCATGCAGTCTTGAAGAAGTAGTGTTGTCCTTACAACGGAAAGACAGTGCTGACTCTTGACATGCTGACAGGTAATGGGCCACAACAGAGCAAACCCACAGCAGAGTCATTCGACGTTTTGAAGAAGATTGGTAGGTAGGTCATCACAGAGCAGACCCACTGTAGTTCTGGTAGAGAGTATGGTATTGGTGGGCCACCAGAGGAGCAGACCCACTGTTGTCCTTGTAGAGATGGCCAGCAGCCATCTGTTGCGACTGTGCAGGTGCACAATCACCATTGAAGAGTCTTGCGGATAATAGAGCAAGTCCATAACCACCACTTGTGCACTCACAAAGTTTTTGGAATTGTCCTTAGAACCAGCAATGCTGTTATCCAGTCCCTTGCTGAATTATTAACACACGTGCAAACACTAACAGTCCCTACTTCTCACATATTGTCCATATACTATGACCAATAGAAATGTGTGCAGTGAAATGAATGCTTACAAGTTACTTAATTTGAGTAACTGGTGTCAATTACAATTATATAACATAAGAATACAATTACAAAGATACAAAATACATCATTAAAAACATAACAATACAGATAATATTTGTAGTGCAGGCTTTACAAAACAATAGAAATAAACATATACATCAGTGTTACAGGAATGATGACATGAGTACATACATAAAAGATCAGAATCACTTTTAAAAATTCAACTTCACACATGAGCATTAAAACACAACAGAATAAATAAAGTCTAAGCATCTTTACAAAGAAAATAACAGAGTATTAGAAAAATTCTACAACATAGCTCTCATCAGCTAAACGCATAAAGACAGGAAAACACTAATACACAAGGGTACCCAAACACATAGTGGGATAACACCAAAAGGAAAGGACAGGGTTCGTTTTCAATGTAACATTTGGTACTGCAGTCCACCCCACAACTTCATTCCGTACATCTTTCATCTTATTTCAACCTTTGTTTCCACCAAAAAATTCTATCTAAGCATGCTTTCTGTATTTATATGTTCACACATTGCTTACCTCATCATTTATTTCCAAGAAAATCCTACCTATACCTCCTTCCTGTATTCTATTCATATTTCTTTCAAAATGATTATTTCTGATTGTACAATACTCATTGGGGCCCAAATCTTTCTTCGCAATGCATTCTTTACCTATTCTCCATAGTCAGTTTCTTATATAGTCTACCCCCTCTTAAGCTAACTTAAATCTACTGAGCTCAGATATATATACCAAAGGACGAGGCAATGCAGCATCACAACAAATCAACACAAACAGAAATGACAAAGAAATGCAAATTGGCAAAGCTAGCAGCATAAATTAGCAAAAGTCAAATTCAATAACACTATGCCTTGCAAACAGCAGCAACTTATACCTAAACATGACATAGCGCAAGCAGAAAAAATATTACAGTAAAAACAACAATGCAGACAAGGGAATGCATATTCACATCTTAATGTCTATGTAATTAAAGTAGTCATCTTAATGTCTATGTAATTAAAGTGGTGCACCATAACAACTTATTGTAAAAAAAATATTACCATGTACCTGAAAAGAAAATTAAGTGTTACTGTTACGAGTTACTTCTTATTGTTCTTTCCTTTCCAAGTGCTCCTTTTTTAAAGAATGTGGATTACAAAATTATCATTTAATAGATCTGTTGACAGAAAGAGTTCACATTAGCAAATGCATCTCATTTTATAAAAGCAATGCTGCAACACAGCTGGAAACCAGACATCAAATGAAATAAGCAATTACACAAACCAAAGCATAAAAAATGTCATTCAGTAGTCATGTGACATTTCATTTCATAAGTTAATTGCTCTCAACTCTCGTACAAAGACTCTTGTCATAATCAGGTGTGCAGATGTAAAACTATTTCTTGTCATTTTGTTAGGCATTTCAGTAAATATCATAAATTTTCAAGTAACGAGGGTGTCGCATTAGCGATGAAAGGCACATCCTAATGGTTTATTCTCCAGGTGTTTGACACAGCTGTGTGCCCACAACGCATTACAAAAATCATATGTTTTCAAGTAACGAGCGTGTCGCATTAGCGATGAAAGGCACATCCTAATGGCTTTCTTTTCTACCTGAGCGTCTGAAAAGGCTTGTTCTCCAGGTGTCTGACACACCTGGGTGCCCACGTCGCATTATGTGCAGGTGGTCACTTAACTTTCTTACGGAAATATTTACGACAGCAGTTTCCGCTACAGTGACAGTCTCATATAAAAACATTTCATAGGTCAAGAATTTTATTGACATAAACATACCTCAACAGCATAATACACATCGTCGTCGTAAAAATAACATCATAACACCTCAGTCAAATGTCAAAAACGTCGTAGCTTCCTCCAATGATTTCAAAACCTAAAGAAAATTCTCTGCTCATTTCAGTAGTGTCATCTACCTCAAACGTACTTTAAAAATTATACTCCCTTACCAAATACATCATTCAAAGTTCTCATAGTATCACAATGGTTCCAAAAAAATATGAACAGTGCACAAAGTACAGACAAAGTACAATTTCTTAAGTGTGAAGTAATCCAACTCTGTAATTGCGTAAACATGTGTCACTGACGTAGTAAAAGGATGTTTGTTTCTCTGTTAAATGATCAGATAGGTGTGTAATTTATGTGTTAGAGAAATATGGTACCGATGTGTAAAGTTGTATAAGCAAATACCATATTAGCTAGGGCTCCTTGTGCTTGCCAAACACATGGTACACAAAGTAGGCGTGTACCCCCCTGAGGTTTATTGTAATTGTATCCTCAGGTATTACAGCTTACAGCAATGAAATGAAATGTGTCACGAAAAACTTTCTTTGTAATTCAAAAATCTCTAAAAATAAATGTCTTAAGTACAAAATTAATCACTCAAATACGTGTCCAGTAGCGCTAAATGTGCGTCTTGCTCTAAGATAATCTCTGGGGAGTGTCGTAGTTATTGTCCTCCGAAAGCTAAGTTCTGCAGAAGTCAATGTACTTACCTCATGATACACAAAAGTGAAATGCTTTGCGTATAGATATCATACTTATTACGCTTATTGCCGTGATGAGGAAAGTACTGTGCTGTAACGTATTGTTGTCCTACGGAAAAGGCTGTCTCCTTGTAGCAATAGCACAAAAGTCACCACTAAAACATGTTTTACTTTACAGAAGAATTCAGAAAAACTGTGCAGATATCAAACAGATACACCGCAAAAGCAACATTGTAAATTGTCACTCATTAGTAACGTCGTGATATAATCGTGTAGCTGTCACACAAACCAACCACTGTGTCATCTGGCATTTCACAGAAAGCACCTCAAATCCAGAATCCACTCGTAAGCAAACCAAAATGTTGCATGTTAACAGTTTCTTAACTCTGACAAATTGTACAAGTAGCGTGAAGTGAAAATTGCAAAGACTAAGTTAAAAAGCAAATTATCTGTCAATAAATGGTTTGACATGAGAAATGTGGTGTAAACCTTTACTCTTCCTAGTACGCAGAGTTTCAACTTCAACGCAATTATCATGTGGTATACGTCGGATTCTGTAAGGTCCATTGTAAACTAGAAAGAATTTGTGACTCAAGTGTTTCTTCTTATGTGACAATGAATGAGCTTTAATGATAACTTTCTGACCAATATATAATTTCTTTGCATTTGCTTTACCGTGTAGTTTTCTCCTTTTCTCTGCTGCAGATTTTATATTTTTAAGAGCCAAATCAATTATGTCTTTGTGTCGCAGTTTACGTGTATTCGGGAAAGGTACAAGCTCTCTGATTCTGTTCGGTGGTTCTACATTCTTCAGTACAAGAGTAGGTGGTAAAGCAGTGGAATCATGAGGCATTTCATTCAGCACATTTTGAAATAAGTGTAAATATCTGTCCCAATGCTGATGCTTTCTGTGACAATAAAGTCTGCAAAGCTTATTGATTTCTTTCATAATCCGTTCAGACGGGTTACAATGTGGTGAATACAATGAAATAAAAACAGGTTTGATTTTATGATTCCGAAGCATGCGTGACCAAACAGCAGATCTGAATTGCGGTCCGTTATCTGAAATGACTTTACTAACGTGTCCAACTTCACGTAAGAAATTTTTAACAAAGGCGTTGGATACAGACCGTCCAGTGGCTTTACGTAACGGAGTGAAAGAAACAAATTTTGAAGTAAGTTCAACAGCGACTAGAACGTACGCAAATCCATTAGATGTTCTGACAAGTGGTCCCAAGAGATCAACAGCAGCAAATTCTTTTAATTTAGAAGGAATGATAGGAAACAGCGGAGCACGATGTGAGATAGTAGATGGTTTCGCCTTTTGACAAAGTTTACAAATAGACAAGACTCTTCGAATTCGCTTTTCCATATTGTTAAAATAACAAGTCGTTCGAAGAATATGATAACATTTTCGTGGGCCAAAATGTGCGTAGCTGAAATGAATGTACCAAATGAGCTTATTAAGAAAATCGTCTGGAATGCAAAGTACCCATAGCTTGTCATCAACAGTGCAGCGTTTGAAGAGTATGTTGTTTCTAACCAGGTAATAATGCCGAATCTGAGTGTGTGTCTTTTCATGCCATTTACTTTTGATATCTTTCCAAATCGGATCTTTATCTTGTTCATGAGCAATGTCCTTTAAAGATGTGGTGATGAAGTTTTCAAAGGCGACTTTCTGAATGTAAAGAATACTGAAATTTTTCTCGAGGTTGCCTTCTGTGTTACTTTTCTCAAGCCCAGCCGGTGCGCGTGACAGTGCGTCCGCAACAATGTTCTCCTTGCCGGGAATGTAGACTATTGTGAAGCGGAATTCTTGCAGAAACAATGCCCAACGTTTTAACCTATCATGATTTAATTTTCAAGACATAAGAAATTGTAATGCACGGTGATCACTGTATACTTTTACGTGCTTACCAGAAAGAAAGAAACGGAATTTGTTAAATGCCCAAACGATAGCTAAAGCTTCTAATTCAGTAACGGAATAATTTTTTTCAGATTTTGTTAGCACTCGGCTAGCAAAAGCAATGGTTTTCTGAACAGTAATGTCATCTTCTATGGCTTCTTGAAATAAATGGGCACCAAGACCAACTTTGGAAGAATCAGTGCTAAGGCAGAAATCTTGTGACAGATCTGGATGAGCTAGTATTGGCGCGTGAAGTAACGCTTCTTTCAAAGAATTGAATTCCAACTGTGCTTGTTCGTCCCAGTTCCAAATAGTATTTTTTCCAGTGAGAGAACAAAGTTTTGGTGTAACTAGAATTTGCATATTCAGAAAACGACGGTAAAAATTTACGAGACCTAGAAAACTGCGGACTTGTCTTTTTGTGGATGGAACTGGAATGGCTCTGATTGCTTCTAACTTTTCAGGATCCGGCTGAATGCCTTCAGAAGAAATAATATGTCCCAAAAACTTCACCTTTGACCTACCGAATTCAGACTTTTCCAAGTTAACTGTAATTCCAGATTCTGCAAAAATACGTAACAAACTGTTGAGGATGCGGTTATGTTGTTCCCATGAGGCTTCTGCTATTAGAATATCGTCCACATATAAGGTGATGTGACGTTTTAAGAACTCAGGTAATATGGAATTTAACCCGCGAATGAATGCTGCTGAAGAAATGTTCAAACCAAAAGGAAGTTTCCGAAACTGATAACAAACGCCGAAACAAAGGAAAGCTGTGTATTTTCTACATTCTGGATGTAGTTCGATCTGATAAAAGCTGGATCTGAGATCAATGGAAGACAACACTTTTACACCATTAAAATTTTGAAGAAGTTCTTCCATCGTCTGCGGCCTGTCTGTTTCAGGAATAATGATAGTATTGATTTGTCTCGAATCTAAGACAAGTCTGATCGATCCATTTTTCTTCTCAACAACATGTAACGGATTGTTGTATGAGCTTACTGCAGGCTCAATAATGCCCTCGTCAAGCATAGATTGTATTTCTGTTCTAACACGGTCCCTATAATGTGCTGGAATTACGTATGGTCTTACACAAAATTTAGTATGCTCACGAACACGAAATTGGTATTGAAATCCCTTGATTGTTCCTGTTTTGTGAGTAAAAACTGTGGAATGTGCTTGTAAAATCTCAAAAAGGTCCTGCCTATCAGTGTCATTACAATTCTCAATTGTTTGAATTTTATTCTGAATTAACTCATTAATTTCAAATATGCCGTCGATGTCATCCCTGTCAGTACTTGCAGAGTGATTGTTAGTGTCTAGTTCCGTAGAAAATTCCGAACTGTTATCTAACAGAAGGTAAAGCCGATTAATTTCCTCATCATGGTTTGAGAGCCAGTCTTCAAATTTCAAAGCTATTGACTTACCTTCTTTCTCTAAACTTATTTCAGCATCGTGAAAGCTTAAGATTGCTTTATATTCATTCAAAAAGTCTACTCCCAGTATAATTTCCGTCGACAATAATGGAACAATAAGGAAGTTCATAGAGAAGCTGTGGCTTTGACAAAAGAATTCTAAGTTGGTTTGTTGGCGTACATCTACACTTTTTCCAAAGATTGCACCTTGTAATTTAATCTTACGTAACGGAAGTGTGGGGCAATCGTTCGCTTTGTTGCATTTGCTAAAAGCTGTTTCGCTAATTACTGAAATGGGACTGCCAGAGTCAAGTACTGCCGTAAATTTTACGTCATTTACAGTAATATGAATCACAGGATATGCAATGTTGTTATATTTTACGTCGTGTTCCTGGAGTAAGATGTCCCTAATGTCTTCCATTTTTACGTAATTACTAGCTACGGCAGCTGCGTCGTCAGTTTCATAAGTACGTCTTGTGGCTGCCAGTGGTGTGAGTCATCGCCTATTGTCTCTTTGTTGGCGCGCGTCGTTATTGGGATTTGGAGACCTAACTTCTACAAATTCATCGTGACGAGAGTGCTCTGCTCTGTTTAAATCTCGCCAGTTCTGATGCAATTCAGGTCTGTCGTTACGATCATATCGTCTGTCGTCATGTCGGTAGATTCCATAGTTTCTTTCTTGTCGGTCACGTGGTGGAGAATTTCTCCTTGAATCGTAACTACGCGCTGGACCGTTGCGTCTAAAGTTATTCTGTCTCCCTTGATAATAGTTATTTTGGTTCCCATATTGTCTGTTTCTCTGATTGTCTCTGTGATAGTCATTACTGCGGAGAGGTGATCTTTCCCTGTAATTATTACTACTCTGCCAACGGTTGTCATACGGGTGGTGTCTGTTTTGGTCACGATTTGCGTTGTAAGAATAGACTTGTCGTGTCCAGTTATTATTTCTGTCGTCACGGATTTGTGACGGATGTGACCTGTAGTGATTGATTTCCTGTTTTCGCATCCCACGACTGTCTGTGTCAATTTCCAGTTCTTGTAACAGTCCCTGAAAAGCTTCAATGTCGTCTTTGCAACGTCCTGCCAAAATAATGTGTCGTAAATGTTCAGGCAGTTTGATTAAGCAAATGCGGATGAGTTCTGAGGGGCTGTATGGGTTTGATAGGTACTGATTCTTGTGCAACATGTCTTCAAAATATTTGACAAGACTGGAAAATTCAGATTGTTCAAAGTGTTTCATCATCATGATGCTATGTTTTACGCGGTCTTGTGTAGCTTGAGACCAATATGCTGAGAGGAAGGCATGGTAAAATTCTCCTTCACTGTGGCAATCGTGAATGACCGATCGCATTCTTACAGCTGGTTCATTCTCCAAGTAGCCACACATAAATTCTAATCTGTGTTCTAATGACCAGTTGGGAGGAAAACAATGAGAGAATTGATGGAGCCACGCTTGTGGATGAATGTCGTTGCCAGAATTCTTAAATGTTTTGAATTTACGTGTAGTAATGAACAGCTTATAGTCAAAATCATCATGTCGGCGAGTCACATATCGGTCATTGTTACGTCGTGTCGGCGGTTCCATCTCAAAATTCGGTGCACCTTGCCAATTTCTTTCATAATTACCGAAATGCTCTGTGTTATTATATTGTGGCTTTTCCGTATTTCTATGTCCCTCTTCCAGTATTGGGGCGCGAGTGTCCTCTGAAATACGTAATTCTTGTATCACCTGCGTCAACTGATCTTGTACTTCCCGGATTTCTCTTTTATACTGTGTATTAATTTGATTTTGATTTTGTTTGAATTTTCTTATTTGTTCATAGTCTTCTGTGTCAGTGAAGGCTACGGGTTTTGTGTCATTCAGATCATCATCTACCTTTGTAGATAAGTTAGTGACCTGATCCGAAAGTTCAGCTACTTTCTCCGATAGTGAACACATTTCCTCAGTGTGTTTTTCTGAACCAAGTTTCAGAGTGTCCATTTGTGTTGAAATCGAATCTACTGTGTTCTTTAAGTTTTCCTGAGTTTTTGCCAGTTGCGTAACCGAATCGGTAGATGCAACTGAGTCAATTTTAGCCCACAAGGTCTCATGATTTTCATGAACAATGGTTTGCAGTTCTTTTATGGCTGCTTCGTGATTCTGTAATACATTCTCATGACGCGAAAAAATAGGTTGGAAATGCTCACAAATTTGTGTTTTTACGTCATTACAGACTTTCTGACATTTCGATTCTATTTTATGTAACTCAGTAGTTAAATCTTCACGTGTTTGTTCAAGCATATGTTCCACTGAGTCTAACTTTTGAAGCTTTTGTTCCATTGTGTCTAACTTTTGAAGCTTTTGCTGTGTTTGTCTCTGATTTTGTTCCATTGTGTCTAACTTTTGAAGCTTTTGCTGTGTTTGACTCTGATTTTGTTCCATTGTGTCTAACTTTTGAAGATTCTGTCCCATTTGTTTCTGATTTTGTTCAAGCGTTGTGTCTAACTTTTGTAGCCTTTGTCCCATTTGTTGCATTAACTGTAATAACAATGCACTGGTGTCTGAAACATGTTCCTCAGTGCTTTTCGGCAGTGAATTTGCACCGGCAACATTCACATTTTGACAAGCGGAAAATGTGTCTTGACTCATTTGAGAAAACGGTGAGGACGCAAAACCTGAATCTACAGTATTTGCAAAATTGTGTCCTATCATTTCGGATTCCTGAGGCGAGCTGTTGCCGACCGATCGATCGATAATGCTTCCCTGTTCACTACCTGTTTGACTGTCTACACCATTATTTGACGCCCGCTCCATTTCCCTATGCACAGTTACCAAATTACTACTTTGAATATTAGTTAATTCACTACCCAGTGGTGCTGATAAGCTACGCTCGTCGTCACTATTATTTCTCAATTTAGTTTGGAGCCTAGTGTTACGTTTTTCACACGCCATTATTGTCACAATATTTCACACGACAACACAGAAAAGCACAACTTGAATAGCAAAAACAAGAGAACACATTAACATAGCACTGAAAATAATATCTAGTTAATTGCAGCAGCGAAATACTTGGCGCAAAGCTACATGCATGCCACAACTGTTTTACTGTACAACAATGAAAGACTGCAACTACAAAGGAGATTCTCTCTACAATTACGCGCTAGCAATAAACAAAAGCTACATTAAATAAACAAACTACAAGAAAAAAAATCAGAAGATTCCAGTGAGGTATCCTGGCAGGGTCGACATATGAAATGTCCCCTTTGAACAATTTTACATGTGAAACGTCCACTTAGAACAATTGTACAAGCCTGTGCTTAACCTGACACACAATATTATTTAACGCAACGCAATCTGACTTTCAATAACCCCTACAAAACAATGGCCCTGACTAACTTTAACCTATACCTTTTACAAATCACTTACCTCACAAAAATCTTCGCTACTCAAGCTACTGCAAAACAGCGAGCGCCACTACTGCCAGCTAAATAAAAGATTCAAACCACTGAAGGTACTAACTACTGATAGGGATAGTTAGCAAATGAAAGATATTAATAGAGAACAAACAATGTATTTACCTCAATATTCATAATTGACATTCAGTCTTACAGATTATCAAAACTCCGCCATCTCTCTCCCCACGTCCACCACTGCTGGCGGCTCACCTCCAACTGCCCAGCGCTACGCGCTGTTCGCATCCAGCTATAGCAGTTCATGACAATAATGGCAGACAACAATGCAAACTAGCCACATACTGCACACAGCACAGCCAGTGATTTTCATACAGAGTGCTATGTAACGTTGCCAATAAAAAACATAAACAGCAAACTTACATAAAGAAAGCCTAAACAGCCTACTTACAACCCGTCCAAATCCAGCAACTTTCACATGCTACGACACATAAAATTGGTTGGCAGAGTGCACTTCATTTATATTAATTATAACACTATTACTGACAGGTGGCGTCTGGTACATTTGTTACATTCCAGTTGCACATACTGTATTCAGTAGATCTTTTTTTATATTAAAAATACTTAATTAAAATATGTAGATGTCAAGGTTAAAATCTGTACTTGTCAGAATTAAAAAACAGTAAAATTATCATTTTTGTACGATCTAAAAAGCATAGGGCGATTTATATATCTATGGTGCTGGTGTGAACTTGTTTTCCTCTACGGTCTGCTTCCGTGGTTCCCGCTATTTCGGTGTTGTGCCGCGGTCCGCTCAGTCGTCTGACGTCCATCGCCGCGAGCAAGAGGGCCGCACAGGAGGGCCCCGTCAACGACGCCAGGCGCTGCACGCGTCTTCCGGCTTCTCCACTGCGCACCATCTCTCATCCCTCGGCCTGGATCTCCACACGCAACAGTTGTCATCTTCGTAGATCGTCATAAATGCTAAAATAGGCGTTATGATTGAATTCGCTTTGCTCGTTGAGGATTAAATCCGGATCTTTATTTTTGTGGGAGTATATTTCAATCTCTTCCAAAATGTTAAGAAACCGTCCCTTATGAGCTCTATGCAGGATGTCTAAATTGTGTTCAATGTTCGTGGCTGAGTGTTTTGTCGCTGCCATATGCGCCCCAAAAGCTGTTTTGTTTTGAGAGTAGGTGTGCTCCCTGAATCTGGGTTCAAAGTTCCTACCAGTCTGCCCTATATATTGTTTACAGCAGCCATTACATTTGATATTATATACACCAGAATCCTGAAATTTATTCCTACTATTACATATTCTATGCCGGAGCTTCAATTTTAACGTGTTATTTGTTCGGAACCCTATTTTAACGTAGGATTTACGAAAGCATCTTTCAATTTTGTCTGTAATTCTTCCATCGTAAGTCAGAGCTACATATTTTTTCTTGTTGTTTCTCTTAACTGCTACTTGACTTCCTTCTATTTGTTCTGTTTGCCTCTTCTTTATCTTCCTATAAATATTCGTCACCTGCTTACACGTATATCCGATCGCTACGGCCACTTGTTTTAAAATACTTAACTCCTTTTCTACTTCCTGTTGGCTTAGTAGCAATCTTAGTAGCCTGTATACCATCGAAGTAAAATATGCCCATCTGTATCGCGGTGGGTGACAAGAGCGCTCATTGATAACTAGATCTGTACACGTAGGTTTTCTGAATATGCTAAATTCATGCTTCCCATCTTTCTTTATTAGTGTTAAATCTAAGTAATCTATACGGTTGTTTTCTTCAAATTCCATGGTGAATCTAATTTTCGGGTGTTGAGAGCTCATTTTTTGTGCTAAGTTTTCGATATCATTTTTATCTCCTTTGTATAATAAAATGGAGTCGTCAACATATCTCCTGTAATATACAATTTTCTCAGCGATATTAGGATTTTCATCAAAGAATTTGTTTTCTAAGTGATTTACAAAAATTTCAGCCAGCGTCACAGCTAAACTGTTCCCCATTGCCAGTCCGTCTTTCTGTTGATAAATTTTACCATTGAAAGTAAAGTAATTGAACGACAAGACTTGTTCCAACATTTCCACTAGTTCATTCACTTCCCCCAGTGCCAATTTACCCTAAGTGAGGAGATTGTTCTTAATGATCTCAATCGTTTCTTTTGCGGGGATGTTTGTGTACACATTGGTGATATCCAATGAAGCTAGTGACGCATTCTGAGATATAATTTAATTCGCTCGGCAAATTAGGAGCTGTTGCTAATGTTGAAAGTCCGACGATATGTATATGCGGCCTTCAATCTGTTATTTAGCTCTTTATTTAATTTATAACTTGGGCTGCTGGTGTTATTAACGATCGCTGGAGAGATGGTGCGCGGTGGAGAAGCCGGAAGACGCGTGCAGCGCCTGGCGTCGTTGACGGGGTCCTCCTGTGCGGCTCTCTTGCCCGCGGCGATGGACGTCAAACGACTGAGCGGACCGCGGCACAACACCGAAATGGCGGGAACGACGGTAGTAGACCGTAGAGGAAAACAAGTTCACACCAGCACCATAGATATATAAATCGCCCTATGCTTTTTAGATCGTATAAAAATGATGATTTTACTGTTTTTTAATTCTGACAAGTACAGATTTTAACCTTGACATCTACATATTTTAATTAAGTATTTTTAATATAAAAAAAGATCTACTGAATACAGTAGGTGCAACTGGAATGTAACAAATGTACCAGACGCCACCTGTCGGTAATAGTGTTATAATTAATATAAATGAAGTGCGCTCTGCCAACCAATTTTATGTGACGTAGCATGTGAAAGGTGCTGGATTTGGACGGGTTACTCCTGTACCTGAAATATCAGGTACGTTCTGGTACATTTGATGTTGATTAGATAGGATGAAAAAGATTTGCTTCCGTGAAATAGTAAATTAGTATCATTATTTTTACAGATCTGAAGATGGTTCTGAATGAACCGAAACCGGTCATATGAATAAAAAATTTGCAATCAAGACGGATTTTAGGTAGCTCAAATCCTGGAGGTTCCTTATGCCTAGGCCTGTGTGTTCAACGGTAACAGCTCCGATATTTCCATCTCAGTGCCTAAACTGGAGTATGCCGGCAGCACCGGTAACCACCTTCGTGCACTCTTCTTCGTTAATCATCTTAATATTAACTACACTGGCCATGATCGAATATTGAATACCAATGACTTCCTGTGGTTCTAGGTGTAGTTCATCATGCAAGTAGTTTCCTATTTCATATGATCACGGTCTTGGATATTCAGCATGGAACGTAATCTTGAATGGGTTCTTCCTATAGGTGTTCGCAAAGCGCTCGCGAGAAGTAAACAAACTGGCGTACGCCACTAGACCGGTGGAAGTAAGCACACGCCCTCGTCGCTCCCTCGTTGACTGCCAACTGCCACTTGATTACCACGAACTGTAACATTCAGCACCTAGCACAGAAACATACGCTAGGCGCAGATTGAGATGCACATAGCGCGTGCGGCGCGACGCAGCGTAGCGCGAATTTTTGTAACTTACCAGGTTCAAGTGGGACTGCGCAAATTGGGACGCGACACGCGCCTGCGCCAGGTCGCGCGGCGTTGTGGTTGTGCCACGGTTTCTCGCGCAGCGCGTCATGCGAGCACTGCGGAAGGGGTGGGGAAGGGAGCTCCCTTCGACACTGCGCATATGGGCAATGGTAGTATTGGCTATCCGAGAATTATAAGCTTACAGTACAGTAATTTTATAGTCATTGAGTAATGTTTCGTTTTTCGCCATATTTGATCTTTTTCCATTAACACATTATATTTTTCAATTGTTTATGTATGTAGTTTTCTTGGTTTTTCGAATTTTTTTTTTTGTCAAGAGCAATGCACAGTTCAGTGACTGGTGAGCTATTAACCACTAGGATTATGACGTTGGTCTCCACAATGTTTTCAGATCGCAAGAAGAGACATTTTTGTAAGAGTGGTGAAACAGAACTAACAAAGTAAATAAAATCATACGATCAAGAAGCAAGGCAGGTAATTCTAAATGTTATGCAGTGTAACAAGGTCGTCTGAGCGCTACCTATTATGCTGGCGTATCTGTACTGCTCTAAAATTCTGCGTGGTGTCTCTTTGTTCTATGTCGTGTCTCCCTACCACTTTCGCGCAACGACGCTCTGAGCGTGTTTCTTAGGGAATTGACTAGTTTGAAACTGGGACGTGTTGCTGGTAAGGAGACGCCAAACCACACATGACATGTAGAGTTCAGAAGAGTTCAGTGAGGCTAGCGATGATATAACCAAATACTTGATGATTTCAGCGTCAGCTCCACTGCACTCCCTGTAAAAGAATCTTAATACTAACTAAATGTAGTGGAAGGGGTTCAAGGCTTTCCTATTTTTAGTTAGCTGGTAAAATAACGTCGAAAAAGCAGTCAAGTTTACCATTGGAAATTTTATTCTACTCACAAAACATTGTTTATAACTTGCACTATTGATAAAAGGAAATGTTTTAATACAGGATGATAAAAACCAACTGCGTTCAACAAAAATGTGAACGAATATTCCCTGAATGGGTTCCCAAGTTCTACAATGGATCGAAGGATGACCTATGCCATGTCACATCTATAATCTAGGTTTAAATTAAGTTTCACCAAAGAGAAAACTATCAAAATGGTCTACAGTGACCCTCAATTATCTTTAATTACTTATCTTACATGTCGTAAATTACAGTGGCTGATGTGGTTTCCAAATAATTATATAACAGAAAAATCACCGCATTTCAGATTTTAACTTACGTAGCAACTGTGAATACCATGAGCTTTAATTGACGATCGACACTAGCATTACGCAAAACGGGGATGTAACAGATGAGACTTCTGCTGTTCTGAGTGAAGCCGTATGCGCTCAAAAATGCGGCATCGCGTGCGTTCATTACCTTGTCGGTGTTCGTCAGGCGGCGGCGGCTGGCGCAGCTCCATCCAGCTCGCCGTCTCGGAAGCAACTCTCTCCTAACTTCTCCTTAGTACAATTTACCGAAGTTGGTTTAAAAAAAAACTATCTGGCTGTGTTTTCATCTGACCAATCAGGGTCTCAATGTTAACCTTAAGCTCCGCCTACAAAAATTCTCTCTATCGAATGAGAAACGTTATACTTTTCGTGGTGGGGCAATGTTTTTAAAGTTTGAAACGTAACAGAGACGCGAAAAAGTCTCACGCTAAAAGTTGCAGCTGGTGTGGCCCTTTTAGTGTTATCGTAAGATCTATACTGTTCTTCTGGAGGGCAATATCTTTTAACATGGGCTGGGGGCTGGTCCTGGTGGTTACTTTTCGTGGTGGGGCAATGTTTTTTAATGTTTGCAACGTAACAGAGACGCGAAAAAGTCTCACGCTAAAACTTGCGGCTGGTGTGACCCTTTTAGTGTTATCGTACGATCTATACTGTTCTTCTGGAGGGCTCTATCTTTTAATATGGGCTGGGGGTGGTCCTGGTGGTTAGCTGACGACGTGGGTGTCCGTCCCTTATCGTAGGGCCTTCTAGCTTAACACGGGTCTGGTCTCGGCTTCTGTTCTCGTTTCTCCCCTCGGAACTGCGTCTGTCTCACGCAGGGAAGGTATGACATCCATTTAGGCATTCTTGTCTTAGTCTGTGGTATTCCATTTGCTCACTCGTTACTCGTATACTTTGGTTAATTTAATGTCAAGATTTATTCGGAGCTATGTGACATACTACTGGATTTGCTTATCATGTCAGGGTTTTCATGTAAGGTGTTGGATTTGCCTGACACCTTACACTACGTATTACAAAAATTCGAAAAGTAGGTGTTTCTGTAAATGTATCCCCTTTGTGTTCGAGCTAAAAGGCGTCCAAGATCTGAGGAATATAAGTTTCACTGTGATTTCTTTAATATGGATGTAATAAGAAACATATACTACCTGCAGGCAGACATCACATTTTCACTGCAAGCTAAATCGAGATACCCCCATGAATGAAAATGTTTTAATTGGCGCGTAGTGACGAGAAAAACCATTTCAGTGGCTGCATATACAGCAACTATAAACGAATTACTCACCAGCCTACAAATATGAAGATGCGGTCATGGCATATTTGATTAGCTGTATTGCATTGCTGACAAAGGTAGGTCTATATTCATGACAATGTTTCGTCTAATGACGTGAACTCTTCCCATCACTAGGCACACTTGGCTAGCTTCCGCATTCCTGTCGGGTGCATTATACCCAGCTGCTGACAGAGCACTGACGGTCGTCTTGTGCGCTGGATCAATTGTTTACTTTTCTCAATAATAACTATTTCATTCGCAAACCACACATTTCCAGTCTAGCAAGCCGCAAGTGAATAACCAGCGTCTACCATATGTACGTCTCTCGCCTGAAGGGCACACTAATCATCATTTTCATATCGCTCAGATGAAGAACAGGAAGAAAATCGTTTGGTGTGTTTCCATTCCAGTCGTTCAGTATTAAAAATACGATGGGTCACGGAGATTCCGCCAAATTTGCAACAGAACTGGCGAGTTGTTTTTGTGTGAATTGTTAACCTTTTCTCATTCGAAGAATCATCATTATTTATGAGTAACTGCTACATTATTCTTGTTGACGGCTGTAACTATGCTTCTTTTGCCAAAACGCAGTATAATTTGCACAAGGTCGCCTTGCAGCAGTTGTTGCGATAGAGGTCTCAAACAGAGCGTCTCATTACACCAGAAATTGGCGGCTAGAGAGGTCAACAGCTTACGGAAATATCTCATTGCGTCTGTTTTCAGTAACATGATCAATTTCATGTTAATTTTCATATTGGGTAGCTCTCTTTTCACTAGCTGTCGATGACTGAAAATATAGTACTGGATTGGAAAAAAAATAACTGTACCTTCTGCTACGTCGCCGTAGATATGAAAGTTCCATGTGTTAACGATATGGCAAAATGCTCTCCTCCTTGTGTGCTGCAATCTGCCAAAATCTCGTTTAGATATCCCGACCGATCTTAGAGATATGAAGAATGTCATCAATATTTCATTCTCGCGCGCATATGATCGGGAGTGAACACGCTACGTACGATCCATTTTCTCGAGATCGGAGACAGATAGAGATCTCCTCCCAAACCTAAAGAAAAATTTAATATGTTAGCTATATTTCATACTCAGCGACATATGGTCTAATACCCACCAAAATCAAAATCATAGCGACCCCTATTTTTGTTGTAAACTTTCCGAATTTTGCGCAGTGTCTTACTTAAATAGGTATACCAGAATAAGTATCAATATTAGCGAGATTATAGCCACCTTGCCACGGTGATGACACCAGAAGTAAAAATGAAATATTTTTATTGAAAAGTTCCTGCAAAATCGTTTGAGAAAGATTACATGGTGGAAGCGCCTCGATTCCGTCAGCGCAGTGCGTCGCCAACCGGAGTGTGCAAACTATGTGTTCGCGTCTCAATATGCGCTGGACTATTTGTGTCATTTATCGTGTAACGGAAATTTAGCGGATTCGTTTTAGTGCTCAAGTAGATGACTTCAAATTTTTAATTATTTAGATTTAAATGCCACTTTTCGCACCATCCAGATACCTCTTCTCAATAATTTTGCAATTGGTTTCGATCATCTGACGACTTTACAAGACCGTAAATGACAGCATTATCTACAAACAAGCTGCATTTTTTTTTCAAGCTGCATTATGACTGCCAGGATCTGCCATCTTATTACTATATGCAGGCCTAAGTGCTCCACGCAGACCTTTCAGCCAGTGCCCATGGCCACCATCGCGCAGCAAAATTGTGCTATGCATTTGGGGCCGTGGGCACTGTTGCCCATACAGCATCACGTGGAAGTGGGTCTGCGTGGATTTCTTTTGTCTGCATGTTGGTGTTGCCCTTTATTTACTTACAGCAATTACACTCTTTTTTTTAAAAAAAATAGAGGAAGTTGGCAGCAGAACATTCTCAATTTATGACATAACTTAAGAAGAGAATAAAAGAAGACAGGACAGAGTAGATATTGATATCTTATCACTAACGCTACCTAGGAAGGGGACTTGGTATTAAACTTCAAGTCTAGAGTCCACATATGGTTCTACCTATTTTAATATTCTCTACAAGAACATCCCTCTTCGAGTAAACTCGATTTGTTCAATCTAAGTGGATCTAATATATGTCGGTGTTGTTTGTTAGAGTGCTGTGTGAGTTGATATTTATTACGTTACATTACAACTACTACTATAGGTTAGTAAACAAATTCTGCATGGCTTTCGAACAATATCCTGCGTCAGTGTAATGTAATTAAGTTAAACGTTCAAATGCCTGTGAAATCTAATGGTACTTAACTACTAAGGTCATCAGTCCCTGAGCTTACACACTACTTAACCTAAATTATCCTAAGGACAAACGCACACACCCATGCCCGAGAGAGGACTTGAACCTCCGCCCGGACCAGCCGCACCGTTCATGACTGCAGCGCCTTGACCGCTCGGCTAATCCCGCGCGGCTAATTAAGTTACATACTGTTCCTGTATAGCTGTAGGAGAAATAACAAGCCACCACTAACCCATTATTAATCTTGTAAAGTCCTTTTGTGGAATAAAACTAGACTTATTTGAGTAGTGGACCCATTAATTTTGTATAACTGCGCAGTATGCATGATTTGTATCTGTCGAGTGCTTACACTGTTTGATTTTGCTGGATTAGTTTATATTAAATTTATATTATATTCAAATTATTACATTTGGAATGATGTGTTTGTTTTTGTAACTACTTAGTAATGTTGGGCACAGGTTTAATGTGGATTCTAGAACAATGTCTATCCAGTGACCATCCTGATTACTTCTCCTTTTAATTAGATTCATTCACAGTAAGGTACAAACTGCGATCTTTGATTAATGTTCACGTGAGTAGTTGTACATGTTTTACGTGTTTTGTGTTATATATGTTTTGTGTGTCTTTGTTATGTCAGTGTTTTCACTGTCAAAAGTTTCACCGTCAGTACTGGAGCTACTCGAGCTATCTATGTCGGCCTGTGTTCGTCTTCTGCGCCTTCTGCATTGATGAGTCTATTTTTATATGTCATTCTCTGCTTTTGAGATGATGTTTGCGATTGCTTTCAACTGTGTCCATATATCTTAGTTCCTCAGTGCATCTTATAGTGTCGTTATGTGTTCTATGTTACTACGTAAGAGCCTGTATGTAATGCACTTCAAAAGGAAGTATTCTGAGGAACCAGTTTCCCCGCATGTGCAACGATTGCTCTCTGAAAAGACATGAGCTGCAAGTGCACGGGATAATGGCCATGTCCAGTCACAAAGTGAACCATGTCTTGGCCGGGGCTGACATGGTGCAACCGTAACTGCTCCCTGATATTGCAGAAGATGAATAGACTCTGTGACCTTTATCACTCTCGCGCCACTCTTTGCCTGATGTCCACACGCTAATTTGTCTGGCTGGCCTATATCTTGTACTTATGTGCTGTCCATTGATCTGCAACACTCCCTCAGGTTCACCCATCTTCAGCCAGTGTGCTGCAGCCCAATATCTGATGGTTCTTTTGATCGCGTATATGCCAAGCACCACATATAGCGAATCGACTGACGTGATGTCGAACGCCCAGTTAGGCTCAGTGGCACACTACTCTGCGCCCCCCTAACAATGATGCTGCTCATGACGGGAGAGAGTCTATGTGCGCATGTACTAGCTGCAAAGCTCAATACCGGTTCAAAAATGGCTCTGAGCACCATGGGACTTAACATCTGTGGTCATCAGTCCCCTAGAACTTAGAACTACTTAAACCTAACTAACCTAAGGACATCACACACATCCATGCCCGAGGCAGGATTCGAACCTGCGTCCGTAGCAGTCTCGCGGTTCCGGACTGAGCGCCTAGAACCGCTAGACTAGCTCAATACCGACTCGAAAAGAACACAGTGGTACATTTTTATGTGCGTGATTTTTTTTAAAGTATACTTTCGAATCTTTTTTGTATGTGTTCGTTGAAGCTATGTTGTTCGTCAATGTGCACCCTAAGATACTTAGTTACTGCTTCGCGTTTTATGTTTGGGTTGTTTGTTTTAATTGTTGGATGTATTTGTAGTGACCCTTTAAACATTATGTATACTGTTTATTGTATTCCTGTGTACAATTGTTTTGGTTGCACCATTCCTGTATTATGTGTAGCATACCACTGGCCTAGTTTTCCAACATTGCTCTTGTGTTAGCTGATACCACAACTAACAGGTCGTCAGCATACACAACGATCCAATCCTCATGGCATAATTTATTAAGTTTGTTAAATATGGGGTTATCTGCAGTGAGATCTGGTGCAATGTTTCACTGTAGATAAAATCTGATAGTGGTGCTTTCTTGTGTTTCAAGGTAGCAATTCCTAGCGCGACCTCCTCTCGCGCAAACCGTTAGGTGACGGTTCATGCAGGGTAATCGCTTTATTAAGGATGGGGCCCATTCAGGCTCACACCAACGTGGTGACCAAACCAAAAGTTCTACTGTCACCTCCGTACAACATGTTAGTTTTTGAATCAGGAGTCACAGGATACGGGCGAAGATGTTATCCATGAGTGTGGGTAAGATTACTCGTTTACATGGTCCATCAGGAGATAGAAGTGGTCGAAAACAATCGAAGGGTAGCGGTTGTAAGGGTAGAGGAAAAAAAGTGCCAAGACAAGAGCAAAGGGAAAAAAACCTCTGCGACAGTAGGACGGGTAGTAAGGGCAGCAGCGGCTTGCTAGTTGCGACAGAGCATGCAAGGTGAGGTAAAGTTAGTGTGAGGTATCGTGCATCGTTACCTATGTTGCTGCATGTTCGTTGTAGTTGGGTCAATCCGGGTGCTGCGACTAGTCTCGTGTGGAGTCTCCTGGGTCTGCTGCAGTGGCTTCCTCCCTGTAACAAAGGAATTCAGTGCGGCAACGCATGCGTTGCTATTACGCCCTCTACTGCGCCGTTTCGTGAGTGACTTGGCACTGCTTCATCAGGTTAGTGCAAAACGGCGGCGGCCGGCCGCCGTTCGGCCTCCTCCCCTGCTGTACGACGCAGGCCTTCTGCACCTGGGCCTCGAGAGCTCCGCTTGTTCAGAGAGCTGCGCCACTTCAGCGTCGGAGAAATGCAGGCCGTTCGCTCGCGCTCGTGCGATGAAGGCTGCCATTTTGTCTTCTCGGTCCCTTGCGGGGGCCGCCCCCGCCCCCGCTGTGGTCGGTGTCACCGCCGGTACCGCTGGGGCGGCGGTTGTCTTCTTTGCGCCTTTCACCTGCGGTGCTGCTGGGGCAGCCGCTGGGACAGGCACGCGAACGTCCTTCTGCGAGGTCGCAGGAGTGTTCGCAGGTACTGCTGCGCTGAGGCCCCGGGCGAAGACCGCACGCAGTTGCCTCAACGCCTCTTCCTTCTGTGCAGCCACGACGTCTGCGAAGGCAGCCCTCTCTGCCGCAATGGCGGCTTTGAGGGCTGCAGTGGCCTCCTTCACGGCGGTACCGAGTTCGATGCCACAACTCTTCTCGGGGGCGCGAGCTGCATCCCGACTGCCCGTCGCCGGGCGGTCGTCCCCGCTCCTGGCAGGTGGAGCTGCTTCCGCGCTGTCTCTCAGCTGGGCCGGGCTGCTCTGCGCCCTTCGTCGTTGCCGACGTCGTCTTCTCTTCTTCCGCTGCATCGGTGCGGCCGCGGCCGCCTCGCCGCCTTCGGCACGGTTGCGGCTCGAGCAAGCCGGGAAATTGCGCCAGCTGGGGACGTGCAGGCCACCACACCGGATACAAGTCGGCAGAACATGACTGCCGCAGTCGCAGGCGCGGCTGTCGTCCTCGCCAGAGCACTTGACGCACAGCGCCGCGTTGCGGCAATACTTCGCGACATGGCCCTCGCCCTGGCACGTGAAGCACTGGGGCTGTAGGTCCATGGCGGTCGGGAGAGCTTCCGTCGTAACCGGGAAGCCCAGCAACTTACGCAAGTCGAAGATGTCGCTCTCGCCGTCGGCCGTTTGCGCGGTCACGGCATAGAGCGGCGCCCTCTTCTTGTTGGTCCGGTCGTGCAACCTGACAGTTGCATTACCAAACCCAGCTCGCAGCTTCCCTTCCCGGACCGCTGCCTCGTCACAGCACCAAGGCAACCCCCTTAGGAGTGCCTTGGTCGTCTTCTTCCTTCCTAGAGAAGGTGCCTTCTCACGCGCCGGCGGCGCGTCGACGATGTGTTCGGCCACTGCGACCTTGATCGCCCTGTGGGCGGCCACGTTTGTAGCTCGAACGCAGATCAGCGAGTCTGTATCGACAGACTCGTAGACCACCTCGTTCCTAGCGCAATTCGTCATAATATAATGTCGAACAGCGCTGTCCACCCGCCTTTGCACTTGACGTACAAAGAGGGGACAGGCCGCGACTCGTCTTCTCCGGGCTTCCTTGCTTCGTCGGCGGACTGAGTGAGTGGACCCTCCGTAGCAGCAGGTTTCCTCTGCGCGTCCTTCTTTCCCATGCTGCGGGGCGCAGAACACGACAATCTGCAGGCGTTGTGAAAACAACACACGACAATTTGCTCCCCGCGGCGCCCACAGCACAGAAACCTCTTCACAAGCTCTCAACAGCCGAGTAAGCGTAGCGCGCAACGGCAGCGATGGGCACACCTCGCTACCTCAGGCCGCTCTGACGCAATCGCTATACATTGTCTCTCTACGATGTGTGTGTTTGCATGTGTATCTGTTCCTGAATCGTTATCGGGGAAGAGTATGTCGAGCAGATAATGTGTTGTTTGTCTCCATCCTCGTGTCACAGTTCCGTCATCCTGCCTTAGCGTAGCCAGGACAAGCGAGAACTTACTTTCTCAGTAATAAGTTTTTATGGTATTCCACTGGTGTTCTGTTATAGATGTGTTCCCAATGTTCTTGTATAGTCATCATTAGTACGGATCCGAATGCAGTTTTTGCGTCCCTGTATTCTTGTAGTCGAATCTGTCTGTCTCGAGGGGTAATTGCCTTCTGGTAGACCCTTCTCTTGTATCTCGTATCTTGTCTTACTGTAGATAGCTCAGAGCTCCAGGGAGCAGTTGTCTTACGCTGGTTAGTGAAAGTCGGTAAGTATTTTAGTTAGACGGTTTGTAATATTTGCTGAAGTCTGTATCTCGTATCTTGTCTCAGTGTAGATAGCTCAGAGCTCCAGGGAGCAGTTGTCTTACACTGGTTAGTGAAAGTCGGTAAGTATTTTAGTTAGGCAGTTTGTAATATTTGCTGAAGTCTGTATACCCTTAGGTCTACATTTTCATCTACATTTTCCACCAGTTTATCTCTTACACAGATTGGAATCCCCTCCCAATTTGCCCTGCTTTATACACTACTGGCCATTAAAATTGCTACTCCACGAAGATGACGTGCTACAGACACGAAATTTAACCCGACAGGAAGAAGATGCTGTGATGTGCAAATGATTAGCTTTTCAGAGCATTCACACAAGGTTGGCGCCGGTGGCGACACCTACAACGTGCTGACATGAGGAAAGTTTCCAACCGATTTCTCATACACAAACAGCAGTTAACCGGCGTTGCCTGGTGAAACGTTGTTCAAAATGTTGGTGAAATCTTACGGGACTTAACTGCTAAGGTCATCAGTCCCTACGCTTACACACTACATAACCTGAATTATCCTAAGCACAAACACACACACCCATGCCCGAGGGAGGTCTCGAACCTCCTCCGGGATGAAATGTTGTTGTGATGCCTCGTGTAAGGAGGAGAAATGCGTACCATCACGTTTCCGACTTTGATAAATGTCGGATTGTAGCCTATCGCGATTGCGGTTTATCGTATCGCGACATTGCTGCTCGCGTTTGTCGAGATCCAATGACTATTAGCAGAATATAGAATCGGTGGGTTCAGGAGGGTAATACGAGACGCCGTGCTGGATCCCAACGGCCTCGTATCACTAGCAGTCGAGATGACAGGCATCACATCCGCATGGCTGTAACGGATCGTGCAGCCACGTCTCGATCCCTGTGTCAACAGATGGGGACGTTTGCAAGACAACAACCATCTGCACGAACAGTTCGACAACGTTTTCACCAGCGTGGACTATCAGCTCGGAGACCATGGCTGCGGTTACCCTTGACGCTGCATCACAGACAGAAACGCCTGCGATGGTGTACTCAACGACGAACCTGGGTGCACGAATGGCAGAACGTCATTTTTTCGGATGAATCCAGGTTCTGTTTACAGCATCATGATGGTCGCATACGTGCTTGGCGACATTGCGGCGAACGTACATTGGAAGCGTGTATTCGTCATCGCCATACTGGCGTATCACGCGGAGTGATGGTATGGGGTGCCATTGGTTACACGTCTCGGTCACCTCTTGTTCGCACTGACGTCACTTTGAACAGTGGACGTTACATTTCATATATGTTACATCCGTCCTGCAGTCTGGAACCGCAAGACCGCTACGGTCGCAGGTTCGAATCCTGCCACGGGCATGGATGTTTGTGATGTCCTTAGGTTAGTTAGGTTTAACTAGTTCTAAGTTCTAGGGGACTAATGACCTCAGCAGTTGAGTCCCATAGTGCTCAGAGCCATGTTACATCCGTGGCTCTACCTTTCATTCGATCTCTGCGAAACCCTACATTTCAGCAGGATAATGCACGACCGCATGTTGCAGGTCCTGTACGGGCCTTTCTGGATACAGAAAATGTTCGACTGCTGCCCTGGCCAGCATATTCGCCAGATCTCTCACCAATTGAAAACGTCTGGTCAATGGTGGCCAAGCAACTGGCTCGTCACAATACGCCAGTCACTACTCTTGATGAACTGTGGTATCGTGTTGAAGCTGCATGGGAATCTGTACCTGTACACGCCATCCAAGCTCTGTTTGACTCAATGCCCAGGTATATCAAGGCCGTTATTACGACCAGAGGTGGTTGTTCAGGGTACTGATTTCTCAGGATTTATGCACCCAAATTGCATGAAGATGTAATCACATGTCAGTTCTAGTATAATATATTTGTCCAATGAATAACCGTTTATCATCTTCATTTATTCTTGGTGCAGAAATTTTAATGACCAGTAGTGTATGTATTTGTTTGATGCTGGTGTATGAAATGCTGTAGTCTTTGTGTCAATGATGACTGTGTTATGATCACTTGTCGTCACATTCAGATGCACCTGCCAGTTTATTTCTATATTTACAAGTATATGGTTAACAATAGTTATGTCTATATTGCTACTGCCAACAGCATGTCGTAAACATGTAGGTGGTTTGTCTTTCTTTGTTGATAAAGTACAGGTTTTTCGCACTTAGGATTACGTTGACGATCTGACCTCAGTCATCACTTGCATCACAATGCCACAAGGTGGATCTGGCATTGATGCATTGGATGCATTGGATGCACTGGATCTGGCATTATTTTTTGGGGTAATTCTTCTGATTCAAAAAGGGTATTTTTGGCTAAAAAACGGGCTGTTCGAGCTATGTGTGGTGTAAGTTCGAGAACCTCTTGTCGACCCCTATTCAATAGTTTGGGAATTCTGACATTGCCCTCACAGTATACAGGGTGAGTCACCTAACGTTACCGCTGGATATATTTCGTAAACTACATCAAATACTGACGAACCGATTCCACAGCCCGAACGTGAGGAGAGGGGCTAGTGTAATTGTTTCATACAAACCGTACAAAAATGCACGGAAGAATGTTTTTTAACACAAACCTAGGTTTTTTTAAATGGAACCACGTTAGTTTTGTTAGCACATCTGAATGTATAAACAAATACGTAATCAGTGCCGTTTGTTGCATTGTAAAATGTTAATTACATCCGGAGATATTCTATCCTAAAGTTGACGCTTGAACCCTCCGACGTTCAGTTGCGTGTTGTAACAAACACGGACCACGGTCGGCGAGCAGCATCTGCAGGGACATGTTTACGATGACGACCGTGTTTACGAGTGTGGCTTTAGTGCACTGTTGTGGTTTGGTCTAGCTGTCGCAGTGTCCGCATGTAGCGCTTGCTGCTATTGTTATTCTGCATTCGTCTCCGCACGCAGACCAACTGTAGTACACCGTGTTACCAGACGTCTGTGATAGTGTAGTGTTGTAGGAACTGTGACCATGGTGTATTCGAACTCTGAAAAGGCGGAGATGATACTCATCTATGGCGAGTGTCGACTAAATGCATCTGAAGCCTGCAGGGTGTATGCAGAACGGTACCCGGACAGAGAGCATCCAAGGTGCCGCACATTGCAAAACATCTACCGCCAACTGTATGCAACAGGTATGGTCGTAGCACGCAAACCAGTCCGTAACAGGCCCGTCACAGGAGAAGCGGGTGCTGTTGGTGTGTTAGCTGCTGTTGCCATGAACCCACACATGAGTACACGGGACATTGCGAGAGCCGGTGGACTGAGTCAAAGTAGTGTCATGCGCATACTGCATCGTCACCGCTTTCACCCGTTTCATGTGTCGCTACGTCATCCATTACATGTTGATGACTTTAATCATGGAGTGCAATTCTGTCAATGGGCATTGACAGAGAATGCGTTGCAGCTCTACCTGTTTACCGATGAAGCGGGTTTCACAAACGACAGGGCAGTGAATCTACGGAACATGCATTACTGGTCCGTGGACAATCCTCGCTGGCTGAGACAGGTAGAGCGACAGCGACCGTGGACTGCAAATGTATGGTGCGGAATCATTGGCGACCACATCATTGGTCCTCAGTTCATTGCAGGGGCCCAAACAGCTGCAACATACATCGCGTTTCTACAGAATGATCTGCCAACGTTGCTCGAAAATGTCCCACTGGAAACGCGTCGACGTATGTGGTATCAGCATGATGGTGCACCTGCACATGCCGTAATTAACACTAGGCTGACCCTTGACAGGATGTTCGACGGACGTTTCATAGGACGTGGAGGACGCATAAATTGGCCAGCCCGTTCTCCTGATCTTACACCTCTGGACTTCTTTCTGTGGGGTACGTTAAAGGAGAATGTGTACCGTGATGTGCCTACAACCCCAGAGGAAATGAAACAACGTATTGTGGCAGCCTGCGGCGACATTACACCAGATGTACTGCGGCGTGTACGACATTCATTACGCCAGAGATTGCAATTGTGTGCAGCAAATCATGGCCACCACATTGAACATCTATTGGCCTGACATGTCGGGACACACACTATTCCACTCCGTAATTGAAAACGGAAACCACGTGTGTACGTGTACCTCACCCCTCATGGTAATGTACATGTGCGTCAGTGAAAAAGACCAATAAAAAGGTGTTAGCATGTGGACGTAATGTGCTGTTCCAGTCTCTTCTGTACCTAAGGTCCATCACCGTTCCCTTTGGATCCCTACGTAATTCGGTGCTCTCCGATACACACGATCGAACAGCGCAGGAGTGGTACAATATCAAACGTACGAAATGCAATAATGTCTCTGTCATAATATGACTCCAGTCCTGCAAGAGGTTTCTCGTTTCCTCTAACTATAGCCATGGTCATCCAGCAATTACCAGTAACAACTTCATTGGTAGTGCAAGAAACATTAATCTTACAACCAACAAATGTAAGGGGACCAGAAAGTAGCTCCTGTTGAGAAACTTGGTTAGGAGTCATATCAAAACTGCTAACAGTCTTGTATACTGGAAGTCTTGAACGACGAATACATCTTCTCCTCCTATATGGCATGGCTGTGTGCTTCGTGCGGCTGCCTCGAGTCGAATGAGCGTGCTGTTGCCTCACGAGCGAGATATACAGTCAACTTTAGGTTACAATATCTCCGGATGTAATTAACATTTTACAGTGCAACAAACGGCACTGATTACGTATTTGTTTATATGTTCAGATGTGCAAACAAAACTAACGGGGTTCCATTTTAAAAAACGTAGGTTTGTGTTAAAAAACAGACTTCCGTGCATTTTTTTATGGTTTGTATTCAACAATTACACTAGCCCCTCTCCTCACGTTCGGTCTGTGGAATCGATTCGTCAGTATTTGATGTGGTTTACGACATATATCCAGCGGTAATGTTAGGTGACTCACCCTGTATATTTTCTTTAATGTCGTTTGTTGTTAGCAATATTAGCTTATTCCCAAGAGTTAGCAGCTTTCACTCAGTTAATACTAGGCAGAAATCAAATCTGCATGTGGCATGCACTTCCTTCACTCTTGTGCAGAAAGGAGTGCAGTATTCTGCTGCATCCATTTTAAATAAGCTACCACAAGAACTCAAAAATCTTAGCAGTAGCCCAAACACTTTTATGTCTAAACTGAAGAGTTTCCTCGTGGCTCACTCCTTCTATTCTGTCGAGGAGCTCCTGGAAGAGCTGAAAAATTAAGCAAATTCCAGTGTTACATTGTTGATTTTCTTTATTTAAACTTACGAATTGTCGCCTGAATATGTTTCTTAGATTTCATTTTATCTGTTTCCACTATCGCGTTATAATTTCATGTATTGACTCGTTCCATGACCATGGAGACTTCTCCTTAATGTGGTCCCACGGAACAATAAATAAATAAATAAATAAATGTCGGCTGCAATTATCATCTTCTTCCTTCTCGAGTAATTTGCAGTCTGATGTTCATGTCTGTGAGTGTTTGAATTTTATGGAAGTCCTGGGCATACAGTCACGCCAATACCCATGTGTCTGTACCCTTGGTGACCTCTACTATTGCAAGACGATTCTTGCACAGGTGTGTCATTTTTGTACTCTGGCACTTGGTATCCATTGTCACTACAGCGGCCCTAGCCTCACTATATTCTGTTATTTAAGTTGTTCGGTGGGAGCAAACTTATTAATTTCCCATCTCTACAGTTTGGTTCTGGAATGCACATGACATCAACGATAAACGCTTGGCCTAGCCAGAGGAATTCCTCACACAAAACTCTTTATGGCTGCGTTGTATACACGTAGCACTTCACATCCGTTTGCTCTGGGTCAAAGTACACTCTCCTCTGTGCCCTGAAAAGGTCTTAGTACATTTTGTTAATGGTGAGATCTTCTCAACGCCGTGCGCAGACCTGTCTCAGGAAATCGTTCCCATTGGTGGGAGAGTTATCTATAAATAATCTAAGAGGGATGCTCATTTTGTCTCCTAAATCATTTGTGTATATCAGGAACAGCAGAGGGCCTATAACACGTCCTTGAAGAACGCTAGATATTACTTCCGTTATTACTTCCCTTTCACTCGATGACTTTCCGTCAGTTACTACAACTGTGACCTTTCTGAAGGGAAATCACGAATCCAGTCGCACAACTGCGACAATACTCCATAAGCATGGAATTTGATTAGAAGTCACTGGTGAGGGACTTTGTGAAAAGCCTTCTGGAAATCTAAAAGGATGGCATCAGTTTGAGATCTCCCATCGATAGCGTTCATTACTTCGTGAGAATAAAGAGTTAGTCGTTTTTCACAAGAACGATATTTTTCTGAATCCATTTTGGCTGTTCGTCAGTAAATCGTTTTCTTCGGGTTAATTCATAATGTTCGAACGCAGCATATGTTCCAAAATCCTACTGCAAAATTAACGTTAGTGATATTGGTCTGTAATTCAGTGGATTACTCTCATTTTCTTTCTTGGATAATGGTGTGACTGGTGTGACTTTCCAGTCTTTTGGTACGGATCTTTGGAAGAGCGAGATGTTGTATGTTATTGCTAAGTGTGGAAGTATTGATTCGGGATACTCTGAAAGGAACCTGATTGTTATACAATTGAGACCGGAGGTCTTACCTTTATTAAGTAATTTAAACTGTTGGCTACACCGAGTATATCTATGCCTGTGTCACTCCTATTGGCAGTTGCTCTTGATTCGAATTCTGGCATATTTGCTTCATATTCTCTGGTGAAGGAATTCCGGAAAACAGTGTTTTAGTAACACTTTTCTAGTAGCACTCATCGGCATACTATTGCTATCGCGCAGTGAAGCTATTGATAGCGTCTTGGTGCTAGTGTACATTACCTACGACCACTATCTATTTGAGTTTCCTCTCAGATTTCGAGGCGGAATTTCGTTGTGGAAACTATTGAAAGCATCCCGCGTTGACGATCGCGCTAAGTTTCGAGCTTCTGTAAAACTTCGCCGTTCTTGGGGATCAGGAACCAGTTTTCTTCTTTTTATTTTTTTTTAAAAAAGAAGGAAGCCCTGACGTCGAGATATGTTCAAATTAAAATACGTATCTGACAGCCGTTTGCTGATCATTGTGGGAATGGGTACAGGTGAAAAATGAACGACATGTGATAGAGAGTGTTGCAGGGATCGGCGAGGGTAGGATAAGCTCCGCCTTCTTCTTCAAGTGGAGCTCATAAGCAGAAAGGACAAAAAAACTATCATCTCCAGGAGACATCAGACTACTACAGATTCACACTGTGTCTGGTAATTTCCTCAGTTTAGGAAAAAGGACAATCCATACGTTACGTCAATTATGTGATGTTCAGCTGTACCCCTAATTATTAAATTTCACATGTGCAGTACCAAATTGCGGACACATACATCTTTGGTTCCGTACCTGTTTTAAATAGTCCCAGACATTTTGTGCGGCGTGAAGATTGAGTGATGTAGCCGGCCAGTCGAGGTGCTATGTAGAACAAACAGCAATGTATGGTCGTAGAAAATGTTTAATTAAACATCCTGGTTCATATTCACGGTAAACAAAAGAACCAAAAACAACTTAGAACCAAATTCAGCCTACTGCACGCTCCACACACTACGAATTAACTCGTCATTGGGCCGTTGGTACACTTCTGCGCCTTACTTCATTTAGAAACAGACAAAATTTACGATTTTGCGGATCACATTAATCACACTACAAGCCAACAGTCTGCTACTGTTCATTTTATGTGGACGTACATGATGACGAGATCGATGAGTTTTGCGAGGTACCAGAATCCACATACAGTTACCAGGCAGCTCTCTTCGCAGTGTTCGTTTGCTGGGGAACAGAACTGACTGACAGAGGCAATTCCTATATGAAGTCTTCACAGGTTGTCAGCCGAGTAGCGTCGTCGTCTCGTAGCAACGTTTCGATGGAATGCGTCTCCATCATCTTCAGGCGAAGATGATGGAGACGCATTCCATCGAAACGTTGCAACGAGACGACGACGCTACTCGGCTGAGAACCCGTGAAGACTTCATGTATGAAATTCGCCGAGAAAGCCTACACTCACATAGAGGCAGAGGCAATTCCTGTCGGATTTGGAACCGATATCAATGATTATAAATACAAAAATTAAATTTCTAATATGAAAATAAATCTTGAAAATGAGTTGAAAATTGCTGAGGGAGGGACATAGTACTCAAGTAAGGCGAATATACGCTGTGGTGGCAAAAGTCTTTGGATACTTCCTGATATCGAGTCGGACCACCTTCTTCCCGGCATACTGCAACAACTGGACGCGGCACGGGTTCGACAAGTCGTTGGAAGCCCCCTGCAGAAATAATGAGACATGCTGCCTGTAAATCCGTCCACAAGTGCGAAAGTGTTGCCGGTGCAGGATTTTGTGCACAAAGTGACCTCTCTATTATCTTCTATAAATGATTGATGGGATTCATGTCGGGCGAACAGGATATGGCCAAATCATTGGCTCGAATTGTGCAGACTGTTCTTCAAACCAATCGCGAACGGTTGTGGTTGGGAACATGAAGTGCATGAATGAATGCATGCAAATGGTCTCCAAATAGCCGAAAATGAATATTTCCAGTCAATGATTGGACCAGAGGACCCAGTGCATCCCACGTAAACACAGCCAAACCATTATAGTGCGACCATCAGCTTGCACAGTGCCTTGTTGACAACTTGGGTCCATGGCTTAGAGGGGTCCGCGCCACACTCGAAACCTACCATAGGCTCCCACCAACTGATTTCGGGACTCATCTGACCAAGCCACAGTTTTCCAGTCGTCTAGGGTCCAACCGATATGGCCACGAGTTCAAGGAATGCACTGGGGATGATTCTAAATTTTGCGGCACTGTCCTAATGGATACGTTCGTCGATGTCCCACACTGATTTCTGCGGTTATTTCATGCATTATTGTTTGTCTGTTAGCACTGACATCTGTACGCATCTACATCTACATAATACTCCGCAAGCCACCTAATGGTGTTGGCAGAGGGTACTTTCGGTACCACTATCTGATCCCTCCAACCCTGTTCCACTCGCGAATAGTGCGAGGGAACAATGATTGTCGGTAAGCCTACGTACTGGCTCTAATTTCTCGAATTTTCTCCTCGTGGTCAATACGCGAGATGTATGTGGGGGAAGTAATATGTTGTCTGACTCCTCCTGAAAAGTGCTGCCCCGAAATGTCAATAGTAAATGTCTCCGTAACGAGCAACGTTTCTCTTGTAAAGTATGCCAGTGTAGTTTGTTCAGCATCTCCGTAACGCTCTCTCGCCAGCTAAACGATTCCGTGACGAAACGCGCCCCTCTTCTTTGGATCTTCTTTATCTCCTCTATCAGTCCTACCTGATAGGGATCCCAGATAAATGAACATTGCTCAAGAATCGGGCGAACAAGCGCCTTATAAGCCACTTCTTTCGTGGATGAGTTACATTTCCTTAAGATTCTTCCGATGAATCGGAGTCTGGTGTCTGCTTTTCCCACTATCTGTTTTATATGGTCATTCCACTTAACGTCGCTCTGGATAATTTCGCAGAGATACTTTACGGCAGACTCTGTCTCCAGCTGTTTGTCATCAATACTGTAGCTGTACAGTAGCGGATTTCTTTTCCTATATATGCGCAATATGTTACATGTATTTACGTTCAGGGTCAACGGCCAGAGTTTGCCCCATTCACCAATTGTCTGCAGGTCGTTCTGCAAATTCTTACTCTCTTCTGGCGTTGATACTTCGGTATAAACAACTGCATTATCTACAATTAGCCTTAAAGAGCATCCGACGCTTTCTACTAGATCATTTATATATATATTGCGAACAGCAACGGTCCTATGACACTTCCCTGTTGTACTCCGGATATTACCTTTAAACCTTTCAATTTAGTTCCGTTAAGAGCGACATGTTGAGTTTTATCTGCAAGAAAGTCTTGAATCCTGTCGCAGGTATGCTCCGATACTTCGTAAGCTCGCCATTTTTTTTCATTAAACAGCAAAGCGGGACGGTGTTAAATGCCTTACTGAAATCAACGAACACGGCGTCAATCTGAGCGCCTTTGTCCACTGTGCTGTGGATCTCATGGAGGAACAGAGAGACGTGAGTTTCGCAGGATCTCTGTTTACGGAATCCATATTGATTTTTATAGAGAAGCTGTTCATTTACCAAGAACTTCATAATTCTTGAACATAAAACATGTTCCACAATTCTACAACAGATTGACGTCAAAGATATAGGTCTATAAATGTGTGGAACTGTCTTACTGCCTTTCTTAAAAACGGGAATGACCTGCGCTTTTTTCCAGTCATTACGCACCTTTCTTTGCTCAAGCTATCTACCACAAATTACTGGTAGAAGGGGAGCAAGTCCTCACGCCTAAATTTTATAGAATCTTAGAGGTATCTCATCTGGTGCTGAAGTCTTTCCACTACTAAACGATTGTAGCTGCCTTTTAATTTTGCAATCGGTTATCTCAATATATGCCATTTTGACGTTCGTACGACGAATGAAAGGAGGGACAGTGTTACGATCTTCCGCGGTGAAACAGATTCGGAAAACCGAATTCAATATTTCGGCCTTATCTCTCTTATCTTCCGTTTCGGTGCCGCTGTGGTCACTGAGAGAATGAATAGATGATTTCGACCCACTTACTGATTTTACATACGACCAAAATCTCTCAGGATATTTACTCAAATCGGTTGGCAACGTCTTACTTTCAATATCAATGAAAGCTTCTCTCATTGTTCTCCTTACTCTCACTTTCGCTTCGTTCAACTTTTGTTTGTCAGCCAGGTTTTTACTTCTCTTGAATCTGAGATGAACTGCTCTCTGTTTACGTAGCGCTTTTCTAGCACAGCTATTAAACCATGGTGGATCTTTCCCATTCCTTAAAACCTTACTCGGAACGTACTTGTCTAGGACATATTGAAAGATGCCATTGAATTTTTCTATTTGTTCTCCACACCTTCGTTCTCATCACCGAATATTTGATGCTAAATGCTAAGATATTCTGAAATTTGTATCCTGTCACCCTTGCCGAGCAAATATATCTTCCTACCTTTCTTAATATTCCTTGTAGGACCCGTCTTCACAGATGCTGTCACAGACTTGTGATCACTGATACCTTCCTCTACCGTAACTAATCCGATAAGTTCAGATATGTTTGTTGCCAGGAGGCCAAAGATGTTACCCTCACGAGTTGGTTCTCTAACTATCTGCTCAAAGTAATTTTCGGACAAGACATCCAGAACAATTCCACAAGATTCCCTGTCTCTGGCACCAGTTTTGATGGCATAACACTCCTAATCTATACCTGGCAAGTTGAAGTCATCCCCTATTACAATGGCATGATCAGGAAAATTACTAATGATATTCTGCAAGCGCTCTGCAACTACAGATCCTGACACAGGTGGTCTATAAAAGCATCAGATCACCATATTTGACCGTTCATTGATACTCAGTTTCACCCAGATTAATTCACATTCGGAATCCGTGATAACCTCGCTGGATTTTATCGAATTGTTTACTGCAATGAACACGCCGCCTCCATTGACGACTAACCTATTGCAGCGCGGGGTTAGCCGAGCGGTCTGGGCCGTTGCAGTCATGGACTGTGTGGGTGGTCCCGTCGGAGGTTGGAGTCCTCCCTCGGGCATGGGTATGTGTGTTTGTCCTTAGGATAATTTAGGTTAAGAATTGTGTAAGCTTAGGGACTGATGACCTTAGCAGTTAAGTCCCATAAGATTTCATACACATTTGAACATTTTGAACAACTAACCTATCCTTACGATAAACAATCCAGTCTGAACTTAGGATTTCGTTGTCATTGACGTCTGGCGTCAAGGAGCTTTCTGTTCCCAATACTATCCGTGGATTATAACCTGTAATAAGCGATACTAATTCTGGGACCTTTGCTTGGATGCTCCTGCAGTTTACTAAAATCAGATTAATCTTTTCTGGCCGCTGCTCTCGCTCGTTAAGTGTAGGTCGTTGGACACTGCGCTGTCCGTAGAGAGAAGTAATGCTTGATATTTGGTATTCTCGTCTAATTCCTCACGCTATGGAACTCGGAAAACTGAATTGCCTAACGATTTCCAAACTGGAATGTCCCATGCTTCTATCTCCAACCACCGTTCCACGTTCAAAGTCTGTTAATTTCCCTCGTGCAGCGATAATCAATCCGGAAACCTTTTCACGTGAATTACCTTAGTACAAACGACAGTTTCGCCAACGCACTGCCTTTTGTACCTTATGTACGTGATACTACCACCATGTGTATAGTAATAATCTCTATCCCATTACTTTTGTCACCTCAGTGGTATATACCCCAAAGAAGAATTAATTTTTTTACAGTTAATAATCCCTAGTCGATAAGCATTAGCCGGCCGGAGTGGCCGTGCAGTTCTAGGTGCTCCAGTCTGAACCGAGCGACCGCTACGGTCGCAGGTTCGAATCCTGTCTTGGGCATGGATGTGTGTGATGTCCTTAGGTTTGTTAGCTTTAATTAGTTATAAGTTCTAGGTGGCTGATGACCTCAGAAGTTAAGTCGCATAGTACTCAGAGCCATTTGGACCACTTGATAAGCATTAATGTCAAATTGAGCGTTAATTTCTGTGCCAATATGATGCGTGTCAGGTTATATTAGTTCAGTCTACATGCATTTTCACCGCATACTTAATGGTAAAACGTATCTGCTGACTTGCCTCTTTCGTCTTCAATTCGAAGACTGAGTTGATACAGCTCTCCACGATAGTCTACCTTGTGCAAACCGTTTCATCTCTGATTAACTACTGCAGTCTACATCCGTTTCAACCAGCTCTCTGTATTCACTCTGTGGTTTCCCTCTACAGTTTTTACCAACCAGACATACCGCCAATAACAAACTGTCGATTCCTCCATGTCTCAAGATGTGTCATATTAGTCGATCCTTTCTTTTACTCAAGTTATTCATAAATTTCTTTTTTCCCAAACTCGATTTAGTACCTCCTCGTTGGATACTCTAGCTGGCCGTCTAATCATCCGCATTCTTCCGTAGCAGCACATTTCTTAAGCTTCTATTCTTCCCTTGTTTGAGATAGGGAAAAAAATTCAGCACTCGGCACACGTGGACAGTGACCTGTCGAAGTTCTAGCCAAGCACCTCAGTTCGTAAGTGTAGTGACGCGCTGAGAATCGGTGTTACCACTTGTAACACCACAGTCAATCGTAAGCAGTGCAACTTTGTTTACTAAGTGTTTACTCGTTACTAGTTAAGTTCTTCGGATCATTTGAGGGAGGTGGTACTTTATGATGTATAAATTTGTTTAACGTTATAGTGTGCTTAAATAATATAATTTTATTAAATATATTTGTTTATGTATGAGAAACTGCAATGCAAAAACTGGTTCATCCTCACGTATTTTGTATTGTTTAATATATAAGACATAGTGATTCCCCTCCACTACGGAAGTGGTTTGGCGCGCAAAGAAAAGGTGGAAGTGGCGGTGAGGCTGAGCGGGAAGCGAGAGAACACAATAGGCAGGCAGTAGCCAGCAATTGTGGAGTCAACACCGTAGGTGCCGAGTGCGGCGTTGGGTATCCTAGTCTATGATGGAACGGCCTCGCATGTGGTTACTGCTGTAAAAGGGTGCTCTCGCATTGAGAATGGCTCTAAAATTAATATTTACGTCGCCAGTCGCCAAGAAGAAATGAAATACAGCAATAATCCGCTAGAGGAGAGATCAGGTAGCCGCCACGCGCTCGCCACCGCTATTGCTCCACTGCTCCGACAAATTCAGGAGGTTAGAACTGTATTACGAAACAGTGTGTTTGTGTGTTTTTAATTTTGCAATAATAATTCAAGTGTTCCAAAAACTGCTATTTGAACCATGAAATTTTCCCCTTTAATCAACCAAGCAGGGTCCTTTCCTCAAAATACTGAAGTCCGAGTATCCCGTTTGTGAAAAACTGATATTAATCTATTTTATTTTACGTTGATTTTATGAAAAGTTCCAATTTACTTTGAATAACTTCTAATTTACCAGTGTCATTGCTTAATGTGTAGGATGATTAAGATTGTCAGTGAAAACTACTTACTTGACGAGTAATATAATGGGCACATAATATTTATCTGATGAACACTTTTTAATTTGCTATGGAATACTTCAATAGGAAAGTGCCAAGTGGTTAGTACTAATGGATTTAAATGTGATTGGTTAAAATCACTTGCTTCACAAGTGATGAAAGAGACAGAAAAATTTGAAATATTTTGAATATTTACTTTAATTTGAAATTTCTTACCGACCTAGATAAAAATATTGCTAGTGTATATTGCATTCAAGCTTTGAGGGCTAAGTGTCTATTGTTTTCAAGCTTTGAGGGCTAAATGTTCTTAAGTGGCGTTGTAGTTCAGCATTTATTATAATGCAAGGATTTTCTGTAAAGTGTTCTTATTTGTGTATAAAGGAGTGGTCAGTTTGTAGGCTTCCACTATAATATTTAATAATAGAAAAAGTCATAGTAAAAGCAGGTTTCTGTTAATGACCCTAAAACACTGACAAAGTGGAATGGATATGAAACGTTAGTATTGTGAATTTTATTGCATTTGTGATTGTGTAAGTGTGTTAACCTAAATTGAAATCTGGTCACATGCTATTTAGTCTCGTGTTAGTGTCTGAGAAAATTTTTTTGTGCTGAATTATTTAAAGACTGAAGTAGTGATTGTAGTTAGCAGGGATAAAGTCTACATAGTGTTTCTGGGAATGATAGTCTATGCAATTGAGTGCTACTGCTAGCCACAGTGTAGCTTCGTCTGGTTATTGTAGGTGTTCATTGCACTTTTCTGAGAAAGAATCTATGAAAGTCACTTTTGCAAGAGTATATGCAAATCCATTGAAAATAATGTTTGCACATTATCAAGCCTAATTAGGCTCTCGACCGTTTATTATTTCATATACGTTAAATCTGTTACTGTAATTTCTTACAAAAATTCAAGTCCTTTTAATTTCTACCAACAGCCATAGTTACGAAATTCAGGTTCGATTCTCATTTACATCTACATGGCTACTCTGCAATTCACACTTAAGTGCCTGGCAGAGGGTTCATCGAACCACTTTCATACTACTTCTCTACCATTCCAATCTCGAATGGCGAGTGGGAAAAAGGAACACCTAAATCTTTTCGTTCGAGCTCTGATTTATCTTATTTTATTATGATAATCATTTCTCCCTATGTAGGTGGTTGTCAACAAAATATTTTCGCATTCGGAAGAGAAAGTTGGTGATCGAAATTTCGTAAATAGATCTCGTCGCAAAGGAAACCGCCTTTGTTTCAGTGACTGCCACCCCAACTCGCGTATCATATCAGTGACATTCTCACTCCTATTGCACGATGACACGAAACGAGCTGCCCTTTTTTGCACTTTCTCGATGTCCTCCGTCAATCCTACCTGGTAAGGATCCCATACCGCGCAGCAATATTCCAGCAGAGCACGGACAAGTGTAATGTAGGCTGTTTCTTTAGTGGGTTTGTCGCATCTTCTAAGTGTTCTGCCAACAAAGCGCAGTCTTTGTGTCGCCTTCCCCCTAAGTGGTCCTTCCAATTTAAGTTGCTCGTAATTGTAATTCCTAGGTATTTAGTCGAATTGACAGCCCTTAGATTTCTGCGATTTATCGTATACCCAAAATTTATCGGATTTCTTTTAGAACCCATGTGGATGATATCGCACTTTTCTTTGTTTAGTACCAGTTGCCACTTTTAGCACCATACAGAAATTTTCTCTAGATAATTTTGTGATTGGAACTGACAGTCTGATGATTTTACTAGATGGTAAATTACAGCGTCATCTGCAAACAATCTAAGGGGGCTGCTCAGATTATCACCTAGATCACTTATGTAAATCAGGAACAGCAGAGGGCCTACGACACCACCTTGCGGAACGCCACATATCACTTCTGTTCTACTCGATGATTTACCGTCTATCCGTTAGGTTAATGCACGGTCATTGCAAAAATCCTCCCAGAAGGTAACACTTACTGCAGGTTTAGGCCATATTTGGCAATTATCAGCCAAATATAGAGCTACACTTGGCTCCTGGTATCGGAATTGAGAATGTTGTCACTGGGCAAACTGCACGCCGGCGTAGTACTTGAGTCTTAACTGTGAAGCGTTAGTGTTATACACTGTGACAAGGTCCTTGGCAGAATGAATCCATTATTTCATCTCTATTAACTTCCTTGTGGTCATCTTCTTCTTGCAGTTTGTCAATGTGATGTACACACGCTTCCCAATCAGAAACGGTGATTTTGTCTATTGTTCTCGGATCAGTATTTCAGTGTTGGGTACTGCTAACGTAGTATTTTTATTTGCCTCATATCTCTTCATCTCTGTCCATATCAGTTCTTTTTGATTATAATGGCAATGCTAATGAAGAACACGCATCACCCTGTGACCATGTTGCAAAGCAATGATCAGATTTGTATTTTTTACCGATGCGTTTTCAAATCTTAATGAGCTCCAACAGCTCTGCTCTTGTTTGTATTTCAGTATGCCGCATATTATTACTTCGAAGCCATGAAAGAATATCACTTTTTCTTATGTTTGTAATGGGAAGCCTGTCGAGAATAACAAAGTGATAGCTTACTTTGTCCATGACAACGACAGAGACGAGATGCAAATAAGTCAACAGCTGATTCTGATCTTTCTCTATTCGTTTAAGACTTGTAGGCAATGTCGGTTTTCGTTTTTGATCGGAATGTAGGTCTACTTTGAGGCAAAAATTCGGTATCAGTGAAACCGACGCGACGTACTATAAGACGCCCTCCTTTTCTCACTGGAACTTTCAAGCCATCTTGTCCCTCTGTTGTCTCCCAATTAAAATTTGATTTACCTCACCCGGTTATACGCAGTTCATGCCCCTTTTGCGCAGCAATATCACTTTGCTCCATTAAAAATTTCCGTCCGTAATTAGAGTTTACATATTTGAATCCGATGTTCTTCAATATTCTTTAGGTTAACCTTTAAGTAGATTCGCTGCCGTAGGGAACTAGTCTTTGTCATAAAATTCGAAAACCTTCCAATGAAAAATCTCTTGACCGAAGTCATCGATTCCTGTTGCCTGTTATGACACGCAATGTTTCTTCCCTGAGACCGAAATTGTACATTTCCAAAAGCCTGCTGAGACAAATTGGACTTCTGCACAATTCATCTGATAGCACACCACCAACGCCAAAGGCCGCTGCAGTGCGTTCCTGCATTAGGCAACCAAGCTGACAGGCTCGCCTGAGTATACCTCACTTTTGAAGAATGTTTTCAATTAAAAAATAAGGTCCCTTGACTGTTTGTGGAACACTTGGCTCGTTGTAGGAGTTTCAGCCATTGCGAAAAAAACATACAGAACACCCACAAAAATCAATCAATCGTACTTTCGCGGACGTAAAACATGACAGAACGCTCAAATATGATGGACGTTTACACAATACGGAACACGGAACCCGAGTGAGCGATGATTGGTTAGCTGCGGAGTTACCTACGGCGCATCACCAACCCAGAGGACGTAAACGCTGTCGCAGACTCTCACAGTCATGAGAGTCACGTACCACTGACTTAAAACATTTGTGCCACTTTGTCAGATGAGGCTGAAAACTTATATGACATAAACAAAGCTGGTGGAACACAAAGACTCAACGATATGCTCTCTACACAAATTGCAAATTAGCTAAAGGCGTAAGTCCTTATCAGGGTAGGCATTAAGGCCCCTGTATGTAAGCAAACTTTTTTGTAAATGCGCATTTGTCTAGCCGCGTGTTTGTCAAACAAGCCCGTCCACGTACAGACGAAGTTTGTCAGTTTAACTTCACACTGAAGCAGACGCAGTTCGTGCTCGTGAGTATTTTGACAGTAGCGAGAATGGCAGAGAAGTCTTGACACTGAATTTGGTACTGCGTTTAAAGAAGAAGAAGAAAACAAGACGCTGGTCCAGATAATGGCTTCAAATGGGAGATTTATCTATGAAAAGCTGGTGGCGGAAACATTCTCTCAGAACCAAATGATTACATCAGTTTTCTTCGAATGGACAATGAAACTTGCAGAACGTCGTTAAGGCCCACATAAAAGAGGAATCTCGACTGTCAAATTCGCTCATATCTAGCCACAGATGCGTCAGACAAGACTGTACACGTGCCAAGAAAGCTTGTCAATTTAACCTTTTGAAGCAGACTCTTTTCGTGTATGCTGCACTTTGGCACTAGTGGGAATGGCTATATATGCATATAAAATATTAAAATGACAGGGAAATATACACATGAAGACCTGTTAATGGAAAAATTACACTGAGGACCTGATGATTACATCATCTTTCTGCTGATGGGTAGCAAAACTTTTAATAACTTGTTTACAGCTACTTCACGCTCACACCGAAAAAGAAGACACAAGTACTGTATGCGAAAATTTGCTCTCTTCTACTTTCTCACCTTATTATAGAAATGGAAGAGGACATAGATGAACGCGAAACGGGAGATAAGATATTGCGAGAAGAATCTGACGTAATACTGAAAGATCTAAGTCGAAACAAGGCCCCGAAAGTAGACGACATTCCGCCAGAACTACTGATAGCCTTGGGAGAGTCAACCATGACAAAACTCCTCCACCTGGTGAGCAAGATGTGTCAGACCGTCGAAATATCCTCAGACTTCAAGAATAATATAATATTCCCAATTCCAAAGAAAGCAGGTGCGGACAGGTGTGAACCTTGCCGAACTATAAGTTTAAAATGTCTTATCTGAAAAATACTAACACGAATTCTTTATAGGAGAACAGAAAAACTGGTAGAATTCAACCTTAGGCACGACCAGTTTGAATTCCGAAGAAATTTGGGAACAGGTGAGGCAATACTGACTCTACGATTTATCCTAGTAGGTAGGTTAAGGAAAGGCAAACCTTCGTTTATAGTATTTGTAGACTTGGAGAATGCTTTTGACAATGCTGAGTGGAACATTCTCCTTGAAAATCCGTAGTTCGCAGGTATAAAACACAGGGAACGAAAGGCTATTTACAGCTTGTACAGAAACCAGACGACAGTTATGAGTATAGGGGCATGAATGGAAAGGGAGTGAGACAGGGCTGTAACCTATCCCCGATGTTATTCAATCTGTACATTGGGCAAGTAGTAATGGGGATCAAAGAAAAATTCAGAGTAGGGATGAAAGTTCAGGTACAAGAAATAAAACCTTTCAAGTTTGCCAGTGACATTGTACTTCCCTCAGAGAGCAAAGGATTTCGAAGAGCAGTTGAATGGTGTTACGGCATAAAGTCAGCGCTGGCACACCAGTCGGGAACGACAGAGAAGAGACGGGTGTGAGAAGAGGTCAGCCAATTACACGTTGAAAGACCTCGCTCCAGGGCGACAACGTGACAGCAGTGGCCCCTAGGTGAAGAAGATTGACGCAGCCCACTTCGATAGCAGCTTCAACGTTAGCCACTTCGTTAGCCGACACACTGTAGTCTCTTCATTGGCAATCTCTACATAGCTCAGTTAGATATCAGAAGTCACTGCATTTCAGCTTATAGACTTTTGTTAGTAGCAGTCGTAGACTTTTGTTAGTAGCAGTCGCTAACACCAGAAGTGTTGCTTGTGTTAGTCTGTTCTGAAGAAGACTGAAAGTTAAGTATTTGTACTTTTCTTGCTATAATAAAACTCGTTGATACGAGTTGTTTGATAGTTTCCTTGGTTAACCGAGTATGCAGTATTCCTAGACCCAACAGCCCGCATCTCGTGGTCGTGCGGTAGCGTTCTCGCTTCCCACGCCCGGGTTCCCGGGTTCGATTCCCGGCGGGGTCAGGGATTTTCTCTGCCTCGTGATGGCTGGGTGTTGTGTGCTGTCCTTAGGTTAGTTAGGTTTAAGTAGTTCTAAGTTCTAGGGGACTGATGACCATAGATGTTAAGTCCCATAGTGCTCAGAGCCATTTGAACCATTTGAACCTAGACCCAACAAATGGAATGGGCATTATCTTGAAAGGAGGCTGTAAAATGAGAATCAACAAAAGCAAAACAACGATAGTGGAATGTAGTGTAATTAAATCAGGTGACGCTAAGGTAATTAGATTAGGAAGAGAGACGCTTAAAGTGGTAGAAGAGGTTTGCTGTTTGGACAACAAAGTAATTTATGATGGCCGAATTAGAGAGGATATAAAATGTAGACTGGCAATGGCAAAGGAAAGGGTTTCTAAAGGAGAGGACTAAGTTATCATAGAATATTGATTTATGTGATTTTCTGAAAGTATTTGTGTAGACTGTAGTCACGTATGGAAGCGGAAAATGGACGGTTAACAGTTTAGACAAGAAGATAACTAATGAGGTGGTACTGAATAGAATTGGGGAAAAAAGAAATTTGTGGCACAACCTGACTAAACGAAGGGATCGGTTGATACGACACATTGTGAGACATCAAGGGATCACCAATACGAGTATAGTGTTGGAAGGAGGCGTAGGAAGCAGAAAGTGTGTAGGGAGACAAAGAAATGAATACAGTAAGCAGGCAAAGAAGGATTTGAGTTGCCGTGGTTATTCGGAGATGAAGATGCTTGCACAGGACAGGGTATCATGACGATCTGAGGTTTGCGGGATGAAGATCACAACACAAAACACTTGCTCCTCTAATGACAGTTCAATAAAATGTCGCAAGGTGGGAACGTATAGTCAACATCGTCCTTTGAAGAACTGCAGAAATTCGAATTTTACATTGTTGTGGTCTCGCTTGTATGTTATGTGTAAAACATTGATTTTGTTCATAACCTTTTCCTATGTAATATATGGCTGTGAAATAACTGATACCTCTATTGTTCATGTTATTATTAGTGCTATTTTATTTTCATCTTTGACCGTAGTTTCCATGGTCGAGGAAACTCAGTTGTAATAAAACAAGTTTTCACTGAACATATGCGGTGCATCATCGACACAAACAACGTACGCCAACTTGTCAACCTGTCCGTCATTCAAAATATCTCGGAAAAACGTCAGAAACGTGAAACAGCACAGTACAGGGCCCAATGTTTATCAAATAGTTTTGTAGTGTATCAGAGGAGGGGGGGGGGCGGCTTCAGATATATTTCGGAGCACTCAGCACAGCGTTGCCACGCATGACGGCGACAGTACTGCGGCATATCATTCACGCAAGATGAAGAGCCGCGTTGCGCATTCCTGCGTTGGCACGGGCCGTCCCAGTCGTTCCGCGCCAGTGCGCATGCGCCGCCGGCAGAAAACACGCACGGTGCGTTGCGGCCTGGCGCGGTGGCGGGAAAGGCACACACCACACCATACACAAAACACCACACAACACAGCGCGGCGCAGCACCGCGGCACAGTGCCCGCCAAACGGGCCGGCACGTCGCCGTTATTTTCCGTCCATAAAGCAGGCGATATTTTACGGCGCAGCGCGAGCGCGCGCGCGTGTGTGTTATGCACATGCAAATATCGCTCGCTTTTTCGGCCCCAGAGACAACGGAGCGGGGCTAACGTACGCGCCGCGGGCCGAGGCGGCACTTCCGGCCACCGCGCGGCCGCCGCGATTCCGACCCAGCTCCGCCCGGGCCTCCACGGGCTGCGTGGGCGTAGCGCCGTCCGCTGGGGACGTTCGCTCACTGCACGCGCCGGGCCTTCTGAGAAGGGAAGGTGAATAAGTCTCAGCCTAGCACAGATACTGCGTCGATATGGATGAACAGATAGTTTTGCTCTGTTCGTGTAGATGAATTGCATTCTCTCGAATGAAATGTGGCAATGGGAGAGAAGTCAACGGAGATGCAATGTCATCAAAAATGTTCAAATGTTTGCGAAATTTTATGGGACTTAATTGCTAAGGTCATCAGTCCCTAGCAATGTCATCAACGACATCAATACACACTGACGTGACAACAGTCATGGGATACACCTGATATCGTGTCGGACCTACTTTTGCTCGGCACAGTGCAGCAACCAGGTGTGGCATGGAGTCAACGAGTCGTTGGAAGTCCCTCACAGAAATCTTGAGCGATGCTGTCTCTATAACCGTTGTAACGCCCCAAGGACAGTGTGGTGTGCGTACTGTAAGACCTTCGGTACACACACCATCAGATTACCTGACTTGTCGCTCTAACGAAGTAGGCGAGTGTCAGCAATATGCCTCGTGGTCTCATCGTGGCGTGTTTATCTTCTGCCGTTAGGTCAGACGATGCAAATTCCACTTGCATGCTTAGAGTAGCACATTGACGGTGACCAACTTTAAACAGAACTTGATTAATTTTCACGCACATTTATTAAAATAGCAACAAGCATAAACCTTATGTAACTTGATTCTGGATGCTATTTACAACTGACAATCTGAAGTTCCTTTGGTCTTTGTACGTTAACCTTATTCTCACATACCTCTGATATTTGACAAAGTGTCTATTCATTTATCTTCATGGCTATGTACAGGAACATGTAATCTTATTAGGCACAGACTGAAACTTGACTATAGACTGGTACAGACAAACGCAGACTCGTACAGACTAATGCAGACAAATGCAGACTGGTGCAGACAAATGCAGACTGGTACAGACAAATGCAGACTGGTACAGACTGGTGCAGACTGACTAATCGGTGGTCTGTACACTCGTTATAATACCTCTCACATTCAGGTATCACTGCGCGAGTGTGATCCGCGAGGTGAAAAGGTTCTACATTAGCAGCAATCTCATTGGCTGTGTTACATATTAATACGCGGATCGGCGGAAGCAGAATTTGGTCCGTCTCTAAGGCAGCGCCATCTTGTAGTGCGGAGACGGACAAGCGCTCCGCCTCCTTAGTGGGGTGCGCTCTAGTGGGAAAGTTGTGTACGTGCTGACTATGCGGAACTATGTACACAACAGACAGTAAATACGCAATTAAGAAACTTTGTGAAAACTTAAAGTAGGGAACCATGGATGAAGGGTACCAGACGGATGCCATATTCCTTGACTTCCGGAAAGTGTTTGACTCAGTGCCCCACTGCAGACTCCTAACTAAATGGCTCTGAGCACTATGGGACTTAACTTCTGGATTCATCAGTCCCCTTGAACTTAGAACTCCTTAAACATAATTAACCTAAGGACATCACACACATCCATGCCCGAGGCAGGATTCGAGCCTGCGACTGTAGCGGTCACGCGGTTCCAGACTGTAGCGCCTAGAACTGCTTGCCCACTCCGGCCGCCTCCTAACTAGGGTACGAGCATATGGGATTGGGTCCCAAATATGTGAGTGGCTCGAAGACTTCTTAAGTAATAGAACCAAGTACATTGTCCTCAATGGTGAATCTTTTCGACAGGGTGGATAGCAATGTGGTGATGTTTGCTGATAATGCTGTGGTGTACGGGAAGGTGTCGTCGTTGAGTGACTATAGGAGGATACAAGATGACTTGGACAGGATTTGTGATTGGTGTAAAGAATGGCAGCTAACTCTAAATACAGATAAATGTAAATTAATGCAGATGAATAGGAAAAAGAATCCCGTAATATTTGAATACTCCATCAGTAGTGTAGCGCTTGACACAGTCACGCCGATTAAATATTTGGGCGTAACATTGCAGAGTGATATGAAATGGGGCAAGCATGTAATGGCAGTTGTGGGGAAGACGGATAGTCGTCTTTAGTTCATTGGTAGAATTTTGGGAAGATGTGGTTCATCTGCAAAGGAGACCGCTTGTAAAACACTAATACGACCTATTCTTGAGTACTGCTCGAGCGTTTGGGATCCCTATCAGGTCGGATTGAGGGAGGACATAGAAGCAATTCAGAGGCGGGCAGCTAGATTTATTATTGGTAGGTTTGATCATAACGCGAGTGTTACGGAAATGCTTCAGGAACTCGGGTGGGAGTCTCTGGAGGAAAGAAGGCGCTCTTTTCGTTAATCGCTACTGAGGAAATTTAGAGAACCAGCATTTGAGGCTGAGTGCAGTACAATTTTACTGCCGCCAACTTATATTCCGCGGAAAGACCACAGAGATAAGATAAGAGAGATTAGGGCTCGTACAGAGGTATATAGGCAGTCATTTTTCCCTCGTTCTGTTTGGGAGTGGAACAGGAAGAGAAGATGCTAGTTGTGGTACGAGGTACCCTCCGCCACGCGCCATATGGTTGATAGCGGAGTATGTATGTAGATGTAGATGTAGATGAAGTGAGTCATCTTGACAGTGGCAACAACTATTGGTGATAAAAAAAATTAATTAAACTGATAATGTTGTGATTAACAACTATAACACTTAAATACTGACAGTAACATACAAAAGAAAGGGTTGTTATGCATTATCTTTTAAACATCTATACAATAAATTTAAATTCGTGTGAACGAAGGTTAAATCCAAAGAGGTAATTCGGTCAAAGATAACATTTACCATGGAAGAGAGTTGTAGCCGCATCGAAAAGAAAATTCAAAGCGCCTACAGTGCAACTCGGATATGGAAATGTTTAGTTCGTTGCTCTTGAGTCGCTCTAGAGTACTATTGCGATTGACTTCCGGAAGCAAACGGTATTAGAAACGCTATTAGATTGTTTCAGTTGTGAAATTTCGATAGTTCGGGAGATAGACTAAAGCCATACTCAGTCATTCGACTGAATAAAGTAATCTTTACCAAAAATGGTTCAAATGGCTCTGAGCACTACGGGACTTGACATCTGAGGTCATCAGTCCCCCTAGAGCTTAGAATTACTTAAACCTAACTAGCCTAAGGACATCACACACATCCATGCCCGAGGCAGGGTTCGAACCTGCGACCGTAGCGGTCGCGCCGTTCCAGACTGAAGCGCCTAGAACCGCTCGGCCACACAGCCCAGCTTAATCTTTACCGTTATCAACGCGACGGTGATTTTAGTTGAGTGATACTGATTTACTGGACTTAACCTTCGGACTGAAGAACAGTTGCGAACTTGTTAGTAATGGATCAGTGACACGAAACCTATTCGTAGTCTTGAGTAGGACACAATAATACAAAGTCGTGAAGAAAAACCAACACGACATTCAACCAAAATTTATTGTCAACGTTACGATCACTGGACTGATGAGAAGTTAATCGTGAATGATATATCGGTGTGTGTGCGTGATAGGGACAAAGAATTAATTACAAAAAGATTAATGAACTAATAGTCAAGAGATAAATCAGATGTGTCGCCTACATGATTCAACGAATAATATTACGTATGTTCATGCTAGTGATTGAGTCTTTTAAACACATTAAGTGACTATATGAAGACAGGAATAACAGACAGTCAAAAGTGAATAATATAAAAATCAGCATTACGGCATGTTACAAGGACGTTACTTCAACATAAGTTATCTCTAGAGTGACGTTGGACCGTTGTTAATAAATTGACGTAGCAACGGAATTACGAACAGCAATTATTAATCCTCGCTAAGGATGATGACGGAAACTGTAACCTCCCCCTCACTTATCGATCTTAATGACAGTGAAAAATTAAACCGCGTGTACCTAATGGAAATTTGGGAAAAGCAATCGTCACCGAAGTTAATCTGTCGGTAAAGAGGGAGGAAAGGGTTACATCTAAATGAAAGGAAAAATGCAAATGAAACTGGTGGAAATTAATTTTGAAAAGGGGTAAAGTTAATAAAGAAAGTAAATGTGCGGCCGTTACATTAACAATTAACTAGCGGTAATTAGATATTTGAGATTTTGGGGAAATTACGGTCGCCAGTCCTAAGGACAATTACTATAGTAACTGAAAAAGAAAGGTTATTACACATATAATTAGCACTAGAAGCATGGCAACTGAAGGTTGACACGTGTAGTGTGAAAACTGAAAGTTCGTCAGAAGTAATAAATTTCGCTACACTCTGACTTAATTTAGCAAAAGAATTAATAAAACCGGAAAATTGAAAGTTAATTTAGTGACTGAAATTAATAGTGAGCTTTGTTTCTGAAGCACTACGAAATTCAGTAAAATAAGGTTAGTCTTGGGCTACCTCAACAATCATTTCAAAAGCTACTTGAATCTACGCAATTTAGAGATAAGAGATTTAACTTTGAACTTGAATTAAATGATTCTGAACAATTAACAATAGTAAAAGTTAGTACGTACCAAGCTGAGCTGCAGTCGCAGGTAAGCTAAAATACGGTAACAAAACTCGCACTCCTAATTTGTGCTTTTGTAATCTAAATATTGTAGCCAGCTACGAATACTTTAACTGAATTTTGAAATTAAAGCAGTGAAATGGAATGATATTACTTCAATGCTGGCGTTTGAATTTCAACGACACTCGGGTTCATTCCGGAAAAGGAAGGGATCCTGCTTGGTAATGAGCAATGAAGGTTCATGCTGCGTTGCTGTAATTTTGAAACAGTTTGAAAAGCTGAGGTCTGCCATACAGTTCTAAAACTTTACGTGCTTTTAGTCTTCCTTGTTGGTTGATTGAAGGTTTGCAGTCGTCGATCGGGGAGGTGGCGACAGTCACTCATTGTCGGCCGTCGCTGTTGCAGAAGCTGGATGTTGGCGCGCCTTCTTCTCGACACGGTCACCAGACGAAACGGGCTCTTGATGTGCGCCAGCTAATGCTTCCCGTCAGCGACGCAACGTCAGAAACTATCATCGCAAGTCGAGCGCAATTACATTCTGCCAAACCCCGAAAGCGCGGCAACTCGCGGGAGCTTAACACAACACACCTGCTCCACTGCACCACCCCAGCCAGACTCCCCTCGGCTCGCGCTCCACGCGGCCGAGTTCACGCTACCAAAGATCCTCAACACTTTGGTTCTCCACACGACCTATCGATGTATTCGTTCGATAGCATAGTTTTCCCTAGGCCAGACTCAGCGTATAAATACAAATAATATTCACAAAACAAACCAACATAAATGCATATATATATATATATATATATATATATATATATATATATATATGCATTTATGTTGGTATACAAACAGTAAAACAATTACAATATATAAAGAGACAGAAATGTCATATCTTGAGGTAACAAAACAAGGAAAAAAATTATAGTACGATAGATGGAAATAGGAGGATATGCATTTCCGGCGATACAAAACGACCTTAATGATAGGATTACGAACCAAGATTTCACTGCTCAACGAAACTAACCGAGCATAACCACCATTACGAGTCGCGTCTCTTCCCGACGAGTGCAGAAGGAGGGAAGGAACGTCACACTGTCTATAATTGTGGAAGTGTTGCCGGTACAAGGTTTTCTGTACGAACTGACCTCTCGATTATGTCCCACAAGTGTTCGAGGGGTTTCATGCCGGGCTGTCTGAGTTACTAAAACATTCGCTCAAAATGGCCAGGATGATCTGCAAGCCAATCGTGAACGGTTGTGGTTGGGAACACGAACTCCATGGGTGACTGCAAACGGTCCCCATGAAGCTGAACAAACCATTTCCAGTGAATGATTGGTTCCATTGGACTCGGTCAGTTCCGTGTAAACACAGCCCAACCGTTATAGGGCCACCACCGCTTTGCACAGTGCCTTGCTGACGACCTGGACCAATGGCTTAGTGGGGTCTGCGCCACACTCGAACCCTACCATCAGCTTTTACTAACTGAAATCGGGACTCATCTGACCAGGACACAGTTTAACAGTCATCTAGGATCCAAGTGATATGGTCACGAGCCTAGCAGAGGCGCTGCAGGCGATTTCGTTCTTTTGGCAAAGGTACTCACTTCGGTCATTTGCTGTCGTAGTTCATTAACGGTAAATTTCAACGCATTTTCCAGGTGGATACGTCCGTCGTAATCCAACATTGATTTCTGCGGTTATTTCATGCACTGATCCTTGTCTGATAGCAATGGCAACTTTACGAAAAACACGCTGTTCTTCGTCATTAAATGAAGGCCGTCGGCCACTGCGTTGCCGTGGTGAGTGTGTGTGTGTGTGTGTGTGTGTGTGTGTGTGTGGTTTGAGGTTTTCGGGCGCTAAACAGCGTGGTCATCAGCGCCCAAACGCATAGAAACAGGAACACATGTGGTAAAGGGACGAAAACGGACAGTGAACAAGGAGAACGGCTAAAAGACACAGACCTGAGGCAGTTCCAAATCCTCACATACAGAGGCAAAACAAGAGGAGAAGAAACCCACTAAAAAGGAAAGGAAACATAAGGAAAAGAGAACAGAAATCGAAGTGAAACAAACCTGGGTGAGCCAGTCACCCAGTGAGTGGTAATATCTCAAATCTGCTATTCGCAGCACATTTGACACTTTGGATCTCGGAATATTAACTTTCATAAAGATTTCCGGAATGTCCCAAGCGTCTAGCTCCAATTACCATTCCGCGTTCAAAGTCTGTTAATTCCCGCCGTACGGCCATAATCACGCCGGAAACCTTTCCTCATGAATCACCTGAATTTAAATGACAGCTCCGCTAATGCACTGCCCTTTTATACCTTGTGTACGCGATGCTACCGCCATTTGTAATGTACATATCGCTATCGCATGGGTTCTGTCACTTCAGTGTACTGTGCTGGTTAATGCAGAGCGGTGAAACAAGATACAAGTTGTCTCCTCTTTATCGGCTAGTGCAGTAGTACCCGCATATAATACTTTTAAAACCAGCGGGACAGAGGAAAAAAAAGGTGCTATGTTCCTCTTTACAAATCTGAGATGGAAATGGGGAAAACCAGTTGCCTCAATCCTCATATTGCCTTTCGCACCAAAAATTTTGGAATGAGCTTAAATTCGCTGTCTTTTAACGCAGAGCATTCTACATCCCCAATCCTTTTACCCTGTCACTCTTCCTAGTTAAGCCTCAATATTCAGCATCTCCCAATCGCTACCACTGTCTTACATGTCTATCTCCTACTATCTCGTTTTTCTCCTACTGATTTAGTATATCCCACTGCCACCGTCCTCTCTCACTTACACTGTCTGCTTTTTTATTTCTTTCAAACTGTCACTGGATTCAACGTACCTCGGATCTCAAAAAATGTGTGGGGTCCTAATTATTTTTCCCCTATAACCGCATATTTAAAATTTCGGTCCAGGCTCCCCAAGCCAATGTATGGTCTTCGCTCATCTGTATTTTTCATCTCCACCGTCTCCTCTCTCTTTTGCTCACACTGCCTCTATCTTCGTCCATCTCTTTCTCTATTTTATTGCCATTTTCTCTCACTGACAAACAATATATCGTCTCTCTTTGCCCCCATTGCTACTGTCTTTATGCATCTCTCTTTCTTTTTCACTGTCACTTTCTCCCAACTGTCTCCTGCCTCTGTCTCTCCTAATAGCACTGTTTCTTTTCAAGCATCACTGTCTCCCTGCTGCTCTCTTTCAGCAAAAAAGAAAAGAGGTACGCTGAATACATTCGCATGCCAAAGTTTTTGATAAAGAAAAATAAGTATGCATAATATAAGGTTAACACAAAATCGTTTGCTTTACTTTTTTTCCGTGTACTTTGCTCGTCGATCACACTTCATAGAAAAGCTACGGCTTCTGATTTGCATCTTAAGAGAGTAAAACGTTAATTTTAACATTACACTGGATTCGCAGTCTTTCCAATTTGAAATACTTTTTGGTAGTAATTTTATGTTATTTTGGGGCATGATAACACCCTTTTCAGCCCATTTTTTTTGTCACTGCGGCACCACTTTGAGCATATTTGTATGGGCATGAAGTGGCATTATACAGAGACTGTTCGTCATGAAGTCTGACTGGTGACAACATGCTAACTAAAAATATAGCTCGGTAATCTCAGAACCATTGCGTTGACCCTAGAACCTTTGCCATGTATTCACTGCGTCAAAGCTACATCGCATATTACGTGTATATTTTACTTGCATAAGTATGTAACTATAAGTTTCAGCATCGCAGTAACGGATAACGATAATTAAAGGGTTTCAAGCTCCCCCAAGAAAATTTCATTATCCTCGTTTCGCTTTTGCTGATGTTCATCTTATATCCTCCTTTAAAGACACTGTCCATTCCGTTCAGCTGCTCTTCCAGGTCCTTTGCTGTCTCTGACAGAATTACAATGTCATCGGCCAACCTCAAAGTTTTATTTCTTCTCCATGGATTTTAATTCCTACTCCGAATTTTTCTTTTGTTTCCTTTACAGCTTGCTCAATATACAGATTGAATAACATCGGGGAGAGGCTACAACACTGTCTCACTCCCTTCCCAACCACTACTTCCCTTTCATGCCCCTCGACTCTTATAACTGCGGTCTGGTTTCTGTACAAATTGTAAATAGCCTTTCGCTCCCTGTATTTTATCCTAGGCACCTTCAGAATTTGAAAGAGTATATTCCAGTCAACATTGTCAAAAACTTTTTCTAAGTCTACAAATGCTACAATCGTAGGTTTGCCTTTCCTTAATCTATTTTCTACGATAAGTCGTAAGGTCAGTATTGTCTCACGTATTCCAACGTTTCTATGGAATCCAAACTGATCTTCCCCGAGGTTGGCTTCTACCAGTTTTTCCATTCGTCTGTAAAGAATTCGTGTTAGTATTTTGCAGCCGTGGCGTATTAAACTGAGCCGCGCGGGATTAGCCGAGCGGTCTCGGGCGCTGCAGTCATGGGCTGTGCGGGTGGTCCCGGCAGTGGTTCGAGTCCTCCCTCGGGCGTGGGTGTGTGTGTTTTTCGTTACGTTAATTTACGTTAAGTAGTGTCTAAGCTTAGGGACTGATGACCTTATCAGTTAAGTCCCATAAGATTTCACACACATCTGAACATTTATTAAACTGATAATTCGGTAATTTTCGCATCTGTCAACACCTGCTTTCTTTGGGATTGGAATTATTATATTCTTGTTGAAGTCTGAGGGTATTTTGCCTGTCTCACACATCTTGCTCACTAGAAGGTAGAGTTTTCTCAGGGTTGGCTCTCCCAAGGCTATCAGTATTTCTAATGGAATGTTGTCTACTCCCGGGGCCTTGTTTCGGCTTAGGTCTTTCAGTGCTCCGTCAAACTCTTCACGCAGTATGATATCTCCCATTTCCTCTTCATCTACCTCCTCTTCCATTTCCATAATATTGCCTTCAAGTACATCACTCTTGCACAGACCCTCTATATACTCCTTCCACCTTCCTGCTTTCTCTTCTTTGCTTAGAACTGGGTTTCCACCTGACCTCTTGATATTCATACAAGTGGTTATCTTTTCTCCAAAAGTCTCTTTAATTTTCCTGTAGGCGGTATTTATCTTACCTATAGTGAGATATGCCTCTACATCATTACATTTGTCCTCTGGCCATACCTGCTTAGCCATTTTGCACTTCCTGTCGATCTCATTTTTGAGACGTTTGTATTCCTTTTTGCCTGCTTCATTTACTGCATTTTTATATTTTCTTCTTTCATCAATTAAATTCAACATATCTTCTGTTACCCAAGGATTTCTACTAGCCCTCTTCTTTTTACCTACTTGATCCTCTGCTGCCTTCACTATTTGATCCCTCAAAGCTACCCATTCTTCTTCTACTGTATTTCTTTCCCCCATTCCTGTCAATCGTTCCCTAATGTTCTACCTGAAACTCTCTACAACCTCTGGTTCTGTCAGTTTATCCATATCGCATCTCCTTAAATTCCCACCTTTTGCAATTTCTTCAGTTTTAATCTACAGTTCATAACCAATGGATGGTGGTCAGAGTCCACATGTGCCCCTGGAAATGTCTTACTGTTTAAAACCTGGTTCCTAAATCTCTGTCTCAATATTATGTAATCTATCTGAAACCTTCGAGTATCTTCAGGCCTCTTCCATGTATACAACTTCCTTTTATGATTCTTGAACCAAGTGTTAGCTATGATTAAGTTATGCTCTGTGCAAAATTTTACCAGGCGGCTTCCTCTTTCATTTCTTACCCACGTTCCATATTCAGCTAGTACGTTTCCTTCTATTCCTTTTCCCACTATCGAATTCCAGTCACCCATGACTATTTAATTTTCGTCTCCTTTCACTGTCTGAATAATTTCTTTTATCTCATGATACAGTTCATCAATCTCTTCGTCATCTGCGGAGCTAGTTGGCATATATACTTGTACTACCGTGGTAGGCTTGGGCTTCGTGTCTATCTTGGCCACAATAATGCTGTTTGTAGTAGCTTACCCGCACTCCTATTTTTTATAGTAATTATAGAGGATATAGTTATATAGAGGATATAATAAGAAGCTGGCAAGTGCTCTACCAACTGACCTACTCAAGCATTATTTACCATTCGTTATCACAACTTTACTTCCGCCACTACTTCGCCTCTTACCTCCCAATAATATGATAGTAATTTCGACGATTTGCCATGAATATACACTCCTGGAAATTGAAATAAGAACACCGTGAATTCATTGTCCCAGGAAGGGGAAACTTTATTGACACATTCCTGGGGTCAGATACATCACATGATCACACTGACAGAACCACAGGCACATAGACACAGGCAACAGAGCATGCACAATGTCGGCACTAGTACAGTGTATATCCACCTTTCGCAGCAATGCAGGCTGTTATTCTCCCATGTAGACGATCGTAGAGATGCTGCATGTAGTCCTGTGGAACGGCTTGCCATGCCATTTCCACCTGGCGCCTCAGTTGGACCAGCGTTCGTGCTGGACGTGCAGACCGCGTGAGACGACGCTTCATCCAGTCCCAAACATGCTCAATGGGGGACAGATCCGGAGATCTTGCTGGCCAGGGTAGTTGACTTACACCTTCTAGAGCACGTTGGGTGGCACGGGATACATGCGGACGTGCATTGTCCTGTTGGAACAGCAAGTTCCCTTGCCGGTCTAGGAATGGTAGAACGATGGGTTCGATGACGGTTTGGATGTACCGTGCACTATTCAGTATCCCCTCGACGATCACCAGTGGTGTACGGCCAGTGTACGAGATCGCTCCCCACACCGTGATGCCGGGTGTTGGCCCTGTGTGCCTCGGTCGTATGCAGTCCTGATTGTGGCGCTCACCTGCACGGCGCCAAACACGCATACGACCATCATTGGCACCGAGGCAGAAGCGACTCTCATCGTTGAAGACGACACGTCTCCATTCGTCCCTCCATTCACGCCTGTCGCGACACCACTGGAGGCGGGCTGCACGATGTTGGGGCGTGAGCGGAAGACGGCCTAACGGTGTGCGGGACCGTAGCCCAGCTTCATGGAGACGGTTGCGAATGGTCCTCGCCGATACCCCAGAAGCAACAGTGTCCCTAATTTGCTGGGAAGTGGCGGTGCGGTCCCCTACGGCACTGCGTAGGATCCTACGGTCTTGGCGTGCATCCGTGCGTCGCTGCGGTCCGGTCCCAGGTCGACGGGCACGTGCACCTTCCGCCGACCACTGGCGACAACATCGATGTACTGTGGAGACCTCACGCCCCACGTGTTGAGCAATTCGGCGGTACGTCCACCCGGCCTCCCGCATGCCCATTATACGCCCTCGCTCAAAGTCCGTCAACTGCACATACGGTTCACGTCCACGCTGTCGCGGCATGCTACCAGTGTTAAAGACTGCGATGGAGCTCCGTATGCCACGGCAAACTGGCTGACACTGACGGCGGCGGTGCACAAATGCTGCGCAGCTAGCGCCATTCGACGGCCAACACCGCGGTTCCTGGTGTGTCCGCTGTGCCGTGCGTCTGATCATTGCTTGCACAGCCCTCTCGCAGTGTCCGGAGCAAGTATGGTGGGTCTGACACACCGGTGTCAATGTGTTCTTTTTTCCATTTCCAGGAGTGTATATTATAGATGTGACCATCTCCAAAGTCATGGCTTTACCGGAGTTTTCTCAGGAACCGCTCATGAAGAAATGGTGCTTTTATAAGACGCCTAAGGTCAACCGTAGACCACACGTAATGGAAAGGAACCAACTGAAGTGTTTAATATTTATGGGCTGGACGAAGTGTGTAATGTTTAATGTTTGACCCGTACTGTGGAATAGTACAGTAATCCCGTCCTTCTGATGGGTATAAAAATGATCGCGCAGGAGAAGGCTATCAAAAACAAATGACCCCTTAGCTCTGTGATCAATAGAACTCGAAATGTGAACCACTGATTAATCGCATTTTCACTAAGGGATTTTTGGAACATACTGGTATCGGCAATCGCATCTGGGCCATGTGATTCGGTGTCTTGTTAAAAGTTCACTCTCATCTGTCTAACTGCCATGTTCCTTACTGTACATTCTACATTGCAGTAATAAACGAACCCGGATAGCTATTAGTGGGCGTTACCGCGCATTGTGTCCACCCATCGCATTTACGGCAGCTTGATCTCTGCTGGAGACACTTTTAGTGAGGTGGCTGAATGTCTCCTTCAAGAGCCGAAAACATAGAAGGTAGTGATGCTGGATGATGGGGTCTAGTTCTAAGTCAACGTTCTAACTCATCTCAAAGATTCTCCAGTGTCTTCGATTAGGAACTCTGGTCAGCAGCATATTTCCAGAATGTTATTGTCCGTAAACCATTAGCTCATAAATGCTGCTCTACGGAATAGTGTATTGTCATGCTTAAACAAACATCGTCTCCGAACTGTTCCTCTACCATAAGCAGTACACAAAACTTCTAAATGTGTTCATACGGGGTGAACAGTAATAAAACCAACAAACTGCAGGGATAGATTCCTGTTTGGAAATCGAGGAAAAAAGGTCCTACGAACATGTGTCCTGAAATGCATCGTTGCCAGGAATGAATGACAGTTTATCTGACCACGTGCCGTGTGTCCCTTGTGTGTAGCAGGCTGTGTGATTGACGCCGCATATTGTAAGCCGCAGAATGGTCCGGTATTCCTGTCGGAAACAAGCTGTCGTGGCTTTTGTGTATAGCCAAGTGGATGGAAATGGTGGAGACGCAGCTCGGCCTTAACAAAACAAGCACCCTCACAAACGCCAACCACATCACACAACATTTCAAACCATTTTTGGGCGTTTGTGTGATCGTACAGCTTGGGATCTCTGCCTTTCGCTGGCAAGTGCTCTACCGACTGAGATACTGAAGCACTATTCTCGATTCGATATCACAACTTTACTTCCTCCACTACTTCGCCAACTACCTCCCAAACTTCACAGAGGCTCTCCTGCGAGCCTTGCAAGACTAGCACTCCTGGAAGAAAGGATTTTACGGAGAAATAGCGTACCAACAGCTTGGGGGATGTTTCCAGAATGAAATTCTCACTCTGCAACGGTGTGTGCGCTGATATGAAACTTCCTGATCGAGTCTACAGAGCACTTGCCCCGAAAGGCAAAGGTCCCGAGTTCGAGTCTCGGTAGTTCGCACTTTTAATCTGACAGGAAGTTTCCAAGGTGTATGGGACTTCATCATCATCATCCTTCATATCTAGGCACACTCCACTGCACAGTGAAAATTTCATTCTGGATACTTCCCTCAGGGCTGTGGCTAAGCCACGACTCGGCAAAATCCATTCTTCCGGGAATGCTAGTCTTGCAAGGTTCGCAGGAGAGTTTCTGTGAAGTCTGGACGGTACGTGACGAGGTATTGATGGAAGTAAAGCTGAGACGAAAGGTTCTGACTCGTACTTGGGTAGCTCAGTCACTAAAGCACTTGCCTCCGCAATGCAGAGGTCCCGAGTTTGAGTCTTGGCCCGGCACAGTTTTAATCTGCAAGGAAGTTCCGATTTAATGTTAGTTGCAGATAAATTATGGTTGAAAAACTTGAGCAACTGTATCCAATTTTTAGAAGTATGAATATAAGAAGATTTTTGACATTCCCGACAGCAAAGTATCGTAAAAACGTAAGTTAGTATGCCTAACTACGGCACTGCACCTCCTACCGCTCAACGTTTGACTATGACACTGGCACATTCAAGTAACAGCATGTCCATAAATCGGAGAATCCAGAGGTCGCCTTTATGTGCGTTCAAGATGCAGAGCGTGTTCAAAGGGCTTTTGCCCGTTGTCGACAAAAGTCTACTGCCACTCCTCACGTTTCTGCTTTGCGTTTTTGCGGCAACGTTTGAGTTTCAGACCACATAGAATTCAGCTACTGTAAGTCCTTCATGACAGCGATAAACACCAACGTAAACAGTTTTGTGAACTGTGTCTGGGCGTGAAGGTATAAATAACAACAGGCTTTCATGTTTAGTGTTCTATGAATAGAACGCGTTCCATTTAAGTGGAAAAATGAACAGTGATAACAGTTGACCAGGGAACACTACGTATTTTTCGCCTGTTCGAGGGGAAAAAGTTTAACGATCCATCTTTGTGCTGCGGAATAACAGTTGTAGGGATCACGTGCCTGGATATGTTGAAGAACAGGTATTTTCCACAGTTGCGAGAACATAACGAAAATATCATTTTTTAGCAGAATAGAGTAACACCGAGCTGATACCTGCATTCAAAAACATTTTTAATGCCCAGTAAACCTCCGATTCTTTAAAGAATCTAACTCTCATGTATAGCACAGCTTTAGACGTCAGACTGCTTTGCAAATGGTTTAATGTGTTAAACATTTCCCTTTAATCATGTTGTAACTTCCTTTTAATTATTTTAAATTATTCTTTTTTGTTAGTGATATACAACGCGTACTGTTTGCCTGTTACTGTGTATTGTGTTGTTGAGCAAATGGTGTGCTTAATCAGTTTTACTGTAATCCAAAGAAAATTTAAACAACTTAATCTGGAAAACCAGTATGTAATGCCTATAATGAAATCAATCCCTCTGAAATTTACTCAGTCTCTTGAGCACCGAGTTCTATGGCCCTGTGCAATAAACTGATAAAACTCCCTATGCAAATGAACAAAGAAATACATTTTCCTTTGCTCTTGAGTTGCAACGGATGTAATCTTGGTATTCTCCACAGTCTATAGGCCAACAGCTAAATTCTCACAGCTGCCACTAGCTTCACGTCTTACATCCAACCTTCAACAGAGTGCAACAGTAACTGCCACTGCGGTCTGCGTGCCCCTACTTACAATGGATTCTACCTGTCAGGCAACATCTTTGGTTGAGTGGTGTCAAAGATACAATCTCTCCTACATGTGATAACCATTACATGTCAGTTTTCATGAAATATATTACAAAATCGAGCTCCACGTGCAAGTGGACCTCTCACAACGTAAGCGAGAAAAAGTTTATGAAATGTTTGAAATTATGCTTGAAGTTTGCTGTAAGTCGCTAAATATTCTCATTATGAAATACTGTATGAATATAGACTGGATAATTTGCTCTCCATTTTAAGCAAAAGCTATTTTTTTAATCTGTCTCACTGTTAATGGCATCATGTCGCCTGAACTGTGTCTCGTACAATGATATAATTTTACAGAAGCATTAAGTGATGCAGATATATACTGTATGGCAATTGTGTTGCGAACAGAGTTATTAGTAAAGATGTAATAAATGAATTTGTCAAGGGTGATGCTGAAATTTTATTGCGCGCCAGTTTACGCTAAAGCTAATTTAGTTTATATGAGTCGTGCAGTGAACTAATTTTGCGAGTACATTCAGTTATATATGTGGATGTTGTCTGCACAGTTTATTGCGAGAAGAGTCCATAGTAAGGAAGTAATAAATTAAAGTGTCCTACCTGACGCTGAAGTTTTACGGCATCAACAACGAAAAGATAGCAAAAGATAAACTTTTTTCCTTTCATCATTTTGTGGGTTAAAAAATTTCGCGCAAGTCTGAAATTATGTATAATCTTTGTTGGACGTCGCTAAGTGCTCTCACTTTCAAATACTGGGAAGGGCAGTTCGGTCGTAAATTTTTAACCCGTTTGTTACAGATCGATTTCAGTTACCGTGTAGTTACCTTCAGTGCTACATGAGTACAAGAACATTATGAAAATGAGGCATTAAAATATAAAAAAAAACCATATCACAAGTATATCAGCTTGTGACACGTAAATTTACATATTATTATATCCAAGTCACGATGACTCATCGTAAGTATAATACCACGTGATACATCTTGACATCACAGATAACACACTTTAGTTGCACTGAATTTACTGTTTACATTTCCATTCAGTTAACCTCTGTATATGAAGCCAGTAGTAAGTACCTCCCTTTGCTGTCATTGATTTTCCACATTTTTTAAATTTATTTAAAAGGTCAAGTCTAATAAAGACCCATGCAATTACAACGGAATTCTTAAATACTAAATTACATACAGTACTTTTATTAACACATGAAGGACGAATCCACTTTTAGGTGCCGTAAATTGCAATATTAATAACAATTTTTATACTAAACCCAATAACAATATCAAAAAATAAGTTATATATTATGGACACATATCGCACGCTGAGTGCATAAATATCTGCTTCTAACTGCCTTATATTATGAAAAGTAACTTGTATGGTTTTCACGTATAAACCAGTGTTACGATATCATGAAAATACTACATACAAAAGACTTGTAACAACTCGTCACCTTTTTCGTAGAACACTATGTAAGTGGGTTTGGTGTTAATAATAATACAGACACATGCACTGTCGATGGCTACTGGGAATACGACGTGGACAGTGAGCTATAAATTTTGTTCTCACTTAATGAGCCGTCGCACAGCACCACACAGAGCTGTACTTACGATGTGTTGTACGTCCCTCGCTGGATGCATAAAACTGCCTTTATTTCTTTTTATTAATGAAATAGCCTTCGAAAAGCTCCTAAAATTTGGTGTTTCTCATTGCCAGCTACTCATAGAGGAAGGTGGCGGGGGACATCTCTGGTAATAAAACATCTCCGTTTCTTCAAGGACAGCCAAAAACCTACTTTGTCACCTCTATTCAGCAGCTTTAGTTTGCGAGGTCAGATCAGGAGAACCATGCCCAGTGTCAACAGATGGCCAGCAAAATATGATTTCTTAATTACATCCTCTTATGTAGAGCCACATACTCACGAAATCTAGTGTCAATCCTTGTCTCCGTTTGTCCAGCGTAGCAGGCATTGCAATCGAGACATGGTAATTTGTATACACTTGATTTATGAAGAAAATTTGTTTTGTGTATATTATTGATCAAAAAATGACCAAATATACTTTCAGTTGAAAAAGAACAGACCACATATTGTTTTCTTTTCCTTTTCTTTGTCAAATGAATGCTATCCTTGTACTAATAATGCCATAACACGACAAAGTAATTAACTTCTTGTTGCTATAATTAACTTTATTAGTCAGAAAATTTGTTATTCCCTGTTCTTTTGTATTCTAGATTTTATAGTAAATGTTATTTTCATAATCTTTGGAGGAAACGTTCACTTTTGCAATATATTAGATAACCTCAAATTCGGTTTTGTGGTCAGAATCTGGGAGCGAAAGCTTAAATATCGTATTAATGGTAAAGTTAAGAAATGTCTTTTTATGTTCACTCTGATTGTTAGAAAGGTAATGTAAAATGACTTCAGTACAACCATTCTTTCGAATAGTTCCTGTAGCACGTTTACCATGTTCATTTCTGATACACAGATCGAGGAAATTTGCCGAACTTCCCATACTGATTTTGTTATACCGGAGCCAAAGATAGCCTCTGAGGGCCAGAAATCCATATCTAACCACAGAGGACGAGGTTGTCTATTCCCAAGGCGTACCAAAACTTCCATGGTAAACACCGGGTATTTACATACAAGATCGTGGAAACAGACATTCCGACCACTACTTCCTGCAGGGGGAGCTCGAACCACGGCCTGCAGGAAGTATCACTATGCCAAAACCTGATTGGCTGGAGACAGCGATTTAAGGGCTAGGGCCAGCCCTGGTGTTCAGTTCACACTGGATGCTGACTTTGTGTACTGCGACCATTGTAGATTACGCCTTCGTTTCTGAAGTGGACTTTTACTAGCGTGTGTGTGTCTTATCACTAACCTTTGTGGAAAAATAAATATGAAATTTTGTTTGCCTCAATTAGGAGACTTGTACTGGCCTCGTTATTGTTACCTCTCGTATGTTGTTCTATTACCAGCCTTGTTAACTTACATCAATTAAAGTTGTGATTGTGAAAAATTGCGAATTGTCAGTCACAACACAAGTGGCGACGAGTTGGTGCCTGCGTGTGTCTTCATCATGGCGGATGTTGTCCTTCAGCAGCTGGTCCAAAGTGTGCATGACTTACTACAAGGTTTCCAACTGTTTGCAAGAACTCTCAGGATACATAGGAACGTTTATTTACGGAACTTTTGCAAAACCTCCTGGTTGCACCACCCCCGCCGTTTCCCATTAAAAACGAGGATGCGGAAGACTGGGAAACATATGAGAAGTGGCTCCAGCAGCATTTTCAATTCCACCAGGTTGTCGAGGAGGCTGCTCGTCGTTCCTACTTTTTGTGCTGGAACCAGTCCTTAGTGTATGTTCTCTTGACGAAACTCCAATCTCGACTTCCGCATTCTTTGACTTGCTCCAAGATTTGTGAGGTTCTCGCGGCTTATAACCAATGATGGTACCATGTGTTGGCTACCTGCGTCGAATTTTACCAGTGTCACAAGAAGGCTGGCCAATCCTATTGCCAGTGGGCAGTGGAACTGCAAGGTCTCAGCCGGAAATGTCACTTCAACACACGAGTCCTCACCTCATCCAGGCCGCCCCTAAGAGGCTTTCCGGCGCGACTCAATCAGACTCGACGATCCTACTCTGGACCAGGTCATTGATCTAGCACTCAAGTACGAAGTCTCTACGGTGGCTGAGAAGCGTTTGGAATCCTGGGCGGCAGTGGCGGCCCTCCGCGACCACAACGCTTCGGAGCCCGTCACATTGCTGGCGGAGGTCAAAGAAGTCGCCACCGTCCGTTCTGGTGACCAGCGCCGGCCATCTGTTCGGCACTGTGCAGACAGGGCAGCTGTCCTGTCAAGGAATTTGCGCCCTCGGACGGCTCCACGGGAACGACACAGACCATCAGTGCACAGTGGCTCATGCGCCATCGCTGCCAGCCCCTCTGGCTGCCATCCTGCCCGGGATGCTTTACGAAACATGCACGGGAAGACCGTCCTCACAGGTACGCATATTGTGCAGTGTGTACCCGTAACGGACTTGTCAGTTTGGTCTGCCAATCTCGGCAGCCCCCTCCTCATCCGGCCAATGACTGTCGAGGGGTTGTACCCACGGATGTCAACCAGGTGCCATCTTCAGGATCTTCCAAGCTGATGATCGATGTTCAGCTCAACGGTCAGCCGCTGCAGATGCAGGTGGATACCGGAGCAGCGGTCTCCACCTATTCCTCTTATGCAAAGATTAGAGCGCCCCCCCCTGATGCCCACACATCTACATCTACATTTATACTCCGCAAGCCACCCATCGGTGTTTGGCGGAGGGCACTTTACGTGCCACTGTCATTACCTCCCTTTCCTGTTCCAGTCGCCTATGGATCGCGGGAAGAACGACTGTCTGAAAGCCTCCGTGCGTGCTCTACCTCTCCTCGGGAGGTATAAGTAGGGGGAAGCAATATATTCGATACCTCATCCAGAAACGCACCCTCTCGAAACCTGACGAGCAAGCTACACCGCGATGCAGAGCGCCTCTCTTGCAGAGTCTGCCACTTGAGTTTGTTAAACATCTCCGTAACGCTATCACGGTTACCAAATAACCCTGTGACGAAACGCGCCGCTCTTCTTGAGCGACTCCTTACTTATAACAAGCAAATGATCGCGCTCTTGGGTCAGTTCACGTCTTCCGTCACGGGAAGTTACCTTACTTGTGGCCAACAATGCGGCCATGGCGGATCTCTTCACGTTGGATGCCTATGGCTTCGCCATTTATGACAATGTTCATCTGGTGTCTTCCCAGATTCCGTTTCTGGCAGTCGATACCTTGTGCGTGGAGTTCCAGGACCTCTTCTCGCCAGGCATCAGCTATGCTCAAGCATCATTCCAACTAAAACCGTCTGCCTGCCTGAAGTACGTCCTAGCCTGGCAGGTTGCCCACGCCCTCCAGCTGCCTCTTCAACAAGAAATGGACCGTCTTACCTTGGAGGTAGTCTTCATTCCGGTCCATTACAGTTCGTGGGCGACACCCTTTGTAGTCCTCAAGAGACCAGATGGGTGTCTTCGAGTTTGTGGTGTCTTCAAGGCTATGCTTAATCCTGAGCTACAGGTTGAAGATTATCCCCTCCCACATCCCAAGGACCTATTTTCCAAGCTTGTAGGGGGACAATTTTTTTCGAAAGATTGATCTTGCCAGGGCATACCTCCAAATACCTTTAGATGAGCCATCTTCTAACGGGGCTGTCATCAACACACCATTAAGTTTCGCTTAATCACTTACCATAAGGCCCTAGTGGCCTTATTTTCCCCGTCAGCTCAGTTTCCCATGAAGACTTCCCACCCCCTGCAGCGATGGGCCCTATTCCTTTCACGTTCTAGGTACAACATCCATTTCCAGCCCACCTCCCAGCTTGCCAATGCCGATGCCTTGTCACAGCTCCCTTCCAGCCAGGATTCGGCGTTCAATTCGTTGGACCTCCTAATTTTTCAGGTCGATGCCAACACACAGGATGAGTTAGCTGCACTGCCAGTCACAGCTGAGAGGGTGGCTGCAGTGACGACTACAGATCCGCTCCTCCACCTGGTGCTCCGCTATGTTCTCTGTGGCTCGCTGACGCTTCCTCCACCTCGCGCTCAAGCTGACCTCCGATTCTTCTTCTCCATCTGCCATCAACTGGTGGCCATCAATGGGGTGCTCCTCCATGCATAAACTGACGCCACTCCACGAGTCATCGTAACAACTTCCCTGCAGGCCCAGATTCTCCACATCAGGGTCACTTGGGTATTGCTCGGTCGAAAACCCTCGCACATCGCCATGTCTTCTGGGTAGGCATGACAGCGGACGTGGAGTGCATGGTTTGGGGTTGTCGGCAATGTACCCAGGCCCTTCCCACACCGTGCCGGTCCCTCCAGTCTTGACCCGCTGATTCTTTCCCATGGGAATGCATCGATGTGGATTTTGTGGGACCCTTCCTCGGTGCTTACTGGTTACTCATGCCATATGCCTACTCCCACTTCCCTTTTATTATCTGATGCTCCTCTGTCACCACAGAGAATACCATCATGGCCCTGTCAAAAATTATTTCCATTGAAGGCCTTCCCGTCACCTTGGTATCAGACAATAGCCCGCAATTTCGCAGTCATGAGTTCGCCAGATTCTGTCACGATAATGGTATCCACCACGTCTTTACCCTTCCTTTCGATCCCCAATCCAATAGAGAGGCATAGCATCTTGTTCACGCTTCTAAAACTCAGATGAAGAAGTACACAGAGGACTGTTCTCTGGAAGAAGCTCTTACATTGTTTCTCAGTACCTACAGGGCCATGCCGGTGGGTGACAAGAGTCGAGCCGAACTGCTCCATGTTCGCCAGCCTTGGACCCTACACCAGCTCCTCTTGCCGCAGGTTAGACCTCGCGCCCTGCCAGGAGCTTCCTGATATTCAACCGGCTCCAAGGTGTGGGCTCACGGTTTTGGGCACCGACCTAGCTGGCTTCTGGGGGTGGTTATGTGGCCCCATGGTCGACAACTGTTTGACGTCTGCCTTGTCGACAGGATAGTTTCACGACACCGCAACCAACTGCATCCTCGTTTCCTCGAGCAGCTGCAGCCTCAAACACTCTCTCTCCCATCGCCGGTCCCTTCCTTGGGGCCTATGTTGATGCCCTCTCCTCAGTTGGTGAGGTGGTGAGATAGCCAGCAGACACTGGCTGCTAGCTCTGACTGCTGCATACTCTGGACTGGGACAGCTCTGGGACATTCCCCTGAACCCACTTCCCGGCCCCTCTTCGGCGCCACCTCGGTTGGATGACACAGTCGTCCCCATGCCCCTTGCCCAGCCTGACGTCGCCTCGCAACTGCCACCTCTGCAGTGTTCCAGCCGCCTCACGTGGAAAGTGGGGCGTACTCTCCGGCGGCCGCGTTCCACCGCCTCCTTCCGGAGGACATAGCTGCAGATCAGCCTAAGACACTGGGCTATATTGGTACTCTCTCCCACATGGTCGACCGTGCCGCACCAGCTTTTCCAAGGGGGAGGGGTGTTATACCGGAGCCAAAGGTAGCCCTTTTGGGCCGGCAAACCATATTTCACCACAGAGGATGAGGTTGTCTATGCCCAAGGCGTACCAAAAGCACCATGGTAAACATCGGTTGTTTACATACAAGATAACAGAAACAGAGATTTCGAGCACTACTTCCTGCAGGGGGAGCTCGAGCCATGGCTTGCAGGAAGTATCACTATGCCAAAACCTGATTGGCTGGAGAGAGTTGTTTAGGGGCTGGACCAGCCCCGAAGTTCAGTTTACGCTGGATGCCGACCTCGTGTGCTGCGACCGTCGAAGATTACGCCTTCGTCTCTGAATTGGACTGTTACTAGCGTGGGTGTTTTACCACAAACCTTTGTGGAAAATTAAATGTGAACTTTTGTTTGTCTCTATTAGGAGACTTGTACTGGCCTCGTTATTGTTATCTTCTGTTTGCTGTTCTGTCATTAACCTTCTGAACTTACATCAATAAAAGTTGTGTTTGTGAAAAATTGCGAATTGTCAGCCACAATAGATTTCAACCGTAAATTTTATTTTCTCATGTAGGCAATTAAACTGTGTTACAATTGCGTCTCAGTTGCATCTCTGTAATTATTACTTGCTTTTAGTAATAAGTGTGTCAACAATGTATCTGTAGGAACAGATACTTTTATGTGCCATTTCAGAATTTTCAAGGAAAAATTTATTTTACTGATAATTTCTGAAGATATCAGTTAATAACACAGAAATAGCATTCCCGTACTTAAGCCATAATTTTGTAGGTAAATTTTATTATAAAACATCAAATTATTACATTTCAAACGGAGAGAAAGGTAGAAATTTTAAATTCGGACTATTATTACACGAAATATTGAAAATATTAATACATATATAAGGTACAGGGTGTCGGGTACCATGATAGCGTTTTAGTAATGAAGATGAACTGTCTCAACGATGCATTTGCTGCGAGGGCTGTAAGGATATCGATTCCAAGATCACCTGGTTTCACGATGCGTGATCTTTTTGCATGCGGCTGTAAAAGTCTTCGTTGCGCTTCACCTACCGCCGAACGTGCTCTTAAGCGTATGGCACTATTTTGAATGTCGTCTGGATGATAGCTTGTGTCCAGTGGATGCAACATTGAATATCTGTGGCAGGTAATTGAAAATTTTCAGCGTAAACGTAATTGTAAAAATTAAAAAAGCTGATGATCTTGTGTGCGTGTATGTTAAAGATATAACCTCTCCAAGTGGGTTAAGAATAGTCTCCGACTGCTATAAAACATTTATTTACAATGGTTACCGGTTTTGGTCAGTATGTGACCGTCTTCAAACCATTTATAATGAAATAACACACAGGATGGAGTTAGAGGGATGTTTGATAAAGTAGTAACACATAAAAAAATATGATATACAACAAACAGAAAGAAGAAATTATTCCATGATGGTAGGCGGTGGTGATGAATGGAGTACGTGTTACGACTTCACGAACGTTGACTCTTAAGGAAAGCAACGTACTTATTGCATAGATACGCGATGCTCCTCCCACTGCGTACCGAATTATGTCCGCTATACCCAATTAGGCATAAAGGACATAAAACGATTGTTGTAATAAGGTATATACAGAACAGTTACTCAAAAGCTAATAACAAATGAAGAAGTAGTTACATTACCTTACAGAAAATAACTCCTAATAACAGCATTTCGTCAGTATATGATAAAAACATAAATGAGATAGCCAACAATAATCGGTTGCGAGAACACCGATAGCCATCTGTGGGGATTCATCGAAAACTAGTAGGTCGTATACCAGCAAAGATAGTGGTTAAGCTACGCCAATGTTCCCATGTGGGGAGACTGAGAGTCTACCAAAATTAGTACATCTCACAGTGCTTATCTTACCAACATAAACGTCACTCTTGTGTTAGAGGGCCATCCAATGGTTCTGTTCCTGATCATCACTGCAGGCATTTCTGGATGCCAAGGGCCTACCTGCCAGACAGCAGCCCACAAGTCTTTGTCTTAAGAGTTGGTCTAGTGGCCTTGGCGACTGACCAGCCAGCACAACAACATGAAGCAGCAGAACTGTACCATATCACTGGCACAACGCATCAGCTGAGGCTGGCAAGTAGACACAGCATTAGCAACAGCCTTCTGCAGTCTTGAATGATGTCACATGCCTCACCCATAAGCACAACATGGTGAGTTCAAACCACAACTTCTACTAGCCTTTCATTTCTGTTGTTTTATTATGGCCAGGACAGGACGTAGAATTTGGTGTATATGGAGGAAAGTGCCTTTTGTGAAATCTGAAGAACCTGTATATATATGTGAATGTCACTATTTAGAGCGAATTTTGGGAAACTTATTTGATACTGATAAGGTGTTCACACTGCCACATATTTTCAGGTAATCTACGTTCCTATGAAAGTACACAGTATTTGACAGATCTTTGCTCCTCAAAAGAATGTTAGCAGTGTGAGAGGAAAGAGGACATTTGAAGGCACAATGTCATCAGTCTCAGTGCTACAGCTGGCCACAAGGCGCAAAACTGTAGAAGTATTAAGGGGAGTACGTATGGCGGAACTGGTCAAAAAGTGACTTTTCGGATTATTATCTCTTATTAATACTTGATCTCTCCTGAATAATTTGATTCATTATTTGTCGAAAAATTCCAATTGGAAGTGTAGTTTTTATCACTTCAAAGTTAATAGTGCGTGTGTAAAGTTATACGGTCGTTCTGCACTGACTTGCCTAAGTGTCTCTATCTCTTGAACTATTCAATCTAGAAGACTGTGGTTTTCAGCCATTTATTCCTTGAAATCACGTTAATGTTCGTGTTAAGAGGTTGGATGCACTGTGTAAACAGAAATGGCGCTATAGCAAATGCATTTTGTTTATTTACTTTGTGGTTGTCGTGTTTCATAAGTTTTGAACTGAAAACATAGTGGTTTGGTGTGTTATTATACGCTCTTATACCTCTTTGCAACATGAGGAAAAGAAAGGGTTGTTTTTAGAAACGACGTTTCCATGGAAATCAGCATATCACAAAATCTGAATCCAGTGTTGATCCTGAAATTGATTTTTCACAGACCCGTGATAATAATATGCCTACTAGTGCTTCGAAGAGGAAACTTCGAGACCATGAGAATTTACTTCTTGGCAAATATCAAAATAGTTTAGGTTATGTTCTTTTAGATTTGAGTGTGTTAGGACAAGTTTTGCAAGATACTGTGTCATGTAAGGTCTGTGATGGGCAAATTAGCATCTCTGAGGACTCATCTGCAAGGATTGGACTGGCTAACGAACTTGATATTCAGTGCGAAGTTTGCAGGCTCTCGACATCATTTTGGACTTCTGAAAAGCGCAAGAATGACTTGTATGATAGCAATGTTAGATTACTGTATGGAATGAGGTGCATTGGGAAAGGATTGACTGCAGCTGAAGTATGTGCAACGCCGGACTCACCAAACCCACCAACCATATCAAGTAAGTACACAGAAGTAATTGGTGAATGTGTCAAATCTGTTGCTGTTGCTTCTATGAAAGCTGCTGCTAAAGAAGCGGTAGAATTAAATAACACAACAGACTTATCTGTTGCAGCTGATGTCACCTGGCAGAAGAGAGGTCACACATCAAAAAATGCAGTTGCAACTGTCACTAGTGTTGACAAAGGTAAAGTTTTAGACATTGAAGTGCTAACTAAATACTGACATCAGTGTAAATCAATTGATGAAACAAGTGAAAGCCATAAAACAAATTGTGCCAAGAATTATGAGGGAAATTGGGGGGGGGGGGTTATGGAGGCTACTGCAGTTGTTTCTATGTTCGGACGCTCACAACTAGAGAGAGAGGTGTGTGTTACACTAAGTACTTTGGGGATGGTGATTCAGAAGCTTACAAATCAGTAGTGGAAAGCCAACCTTATGGTAATAAGCACATTGTTAAGATTGAATGTGTGGGCCACGTTCAAAAACGGATGGGAACACCTCTCCAAAAATTGAAATAGACGAAAGGAAAAGAGAAGTTATCAGATGGAAAGACTGCAAATGGTAAAGGAAGACTTACAGACAAAAACATTGATGAACTCCAGCATTATTACGGAATGGCAATAAGAAACAATACACATGACCTACAAGGGATGAAACGAGCAGTGTGGGCTACATTCTTCCACAAATCTTCCACTGATGATACATATATACATGGTCTTTCTCAACCTGGTGCTGATTCATGGTGCAAGTACCGCAAAGCTGAGGCATCGGGTAGCGAGGAACAATTTAGGCACAAAAACAGCATACCATCTGCAGTGATGGAAGCTCTCAAACCAATATATAGAGATTTAGCTCATCGTGACCTTCTTTCCAAATGTCTCCATGGTCGAACACAAAACCCGAATGAGTCTTTCAATAATGTAATTTGGACCCGCATACCAAAAACTGTCTTTGTAGGAAGGAAAACTCTATGCTTGGGTGTTTGTGATGCTGTGACAACGTTTAATTATGATATAAAGGGAAGAACTGGGGTACTAGAGGAACTTGGTATCACCGCAGGTGCCAACACACTGCAAGCCTTTCAGCGAATAGATCGACTTAGGATCATGAAAGCCCAGCGTGCAGCAGAGTAAATGACTAAAGCAGCAAGAGGCAGGAAAAGAAGAAAGCTTTTAGGTTTGCAGGTTAGTCAAGAACAGCATCCAGATAATGATTATTATGGGCCTGACTGTTTCTAGAAGCTAGCATGCCTCCATGTGTAAGTTAATATCAAATAAAATGTGTGAACTTGATTTGCCGGAAATGACATTTTTAAAATTATTTGACCCATTATCTGAGGAACTATTACAGATACATATCTCTAATTTTACACTATATTACCACTTAGTATACTGCAGCTACTGAACCTCCCAAAACATCTCTACCTCTAACAGTTTTTTACTTACGGAAGAAAAAGTGGACTTTTAAAAGAAAATATTAAACAACATTTAAAAAAAAATCATAACTAGCTAATTATTTCTCTGTACATTTTGATTCTGGTTCGGTAATGAGAAAAGGAGTGATATTATACATCCCAAAAATTTCGGATCTCTATCTGTCACAAGTTCTGAGATAATGGGTCATCAATATTGCGAATTTAACACTGTGGGTATAGGATGTAGGTACTCCCCTTAAACAGGATAAACAATACAAGCATTAAACACAAACTGGAATGTTTCTTCCAATGGGAAACTACAATACTGGAAACACATATGTAGAGGTGGACTGCTGCTTGATGGGCATAGTAGATGGTAGGAGACAGAAATTTCTGGTAGACGTTGGTACACATGTGTCAGTTGTTATTCTGGACCTCGTGGGCGGAAGGAGACTAAACACTCCAAGGTACAGAGTACGTGGAGTAGGAAATAATGGCATGGAGTCATTGGGAACAGCACTGCTCAGCTTTAAGACCGGATCTAAAAGGTTTTGTGACGACATGGAAGTGTTACCAGCTGTGGGAATTCCTGGACAGGCATCTTGACAGAACTGATCTTCGACAGTGTACCCTTGAACACAGTGGGAATTAATTTTCATTGGCTGCAACAGCTGAAAATGGTTAAATATCGCTAGGTACACCGACTGATAAGGTGTCACCAACTGAACTGCAAACATGTGCATTAAAGATACCTTTTCATAACAAGGTACCAGCAGATACAGGAAATTTGATTTGGGTGGCTGTGGATGTTGACATATTCATGTACCACAAAGAGTATTATGTGTGGTTGAGTCACTGCAGAACAGTGAGGTGTTGGATGAAACACAATGTCTGTATGCAGAAGGATAGTGTGCATAAACAATGTAAATGGCGAATTTATGGTTCAAGAAAGTCGGCATAATTTCCTGAGCTCATCATCAATACTACAGGAAGTTATTTGGATTGAAAAATGCTTCTGCTACGTTCCAGTGCTTGTTAGACAGAGTACTTTTCGGGTTGAAACTGAAGATATGTATGTTGTAACTCGGCCATGTGACTGTATTTTTCAGAAATGTAGAAGAATATGTTAAATGCTTGGATGAAGTGTTATCGGACTGAGAGTAGCACGTCTAGCACATCTTACACATAGCATAGAGAAGTGTCATTGTTAAAACAAAAGTTAATTATGAATCCTCATCTCACGGTGACAACCATCCCTTGGCTTATGTAACTGTTATTGTAAATTTGTAAAGGGTATTGCTGAAATTTCACAAGCATTAACTGAGTTACTTCGCAGGGGAGCTACATTTCAATGAACAACACAGTGTGTAACGTCCCCCTTTCCTTCTATCGACAATGTTAGAAATATATGACCGTGTAAGCATGTGCCTAAACAATTGAAATAAAATTTTGAAAAGGCTATCGTTCCGAAGATTCAATATAAAGTCGATAAATGAGTGGGAGGTTGACAACAAGATGCCTTCTAGGACAACTTATTCCGCCTACTTAATTACTGTAAAATTTAATATGGTTGTTCGAAAGGTTTGTGCTATCATTCACGTACTGTGGCAACGAGAAGGGGTACCACGTGGATCGCAACAGAATAACAAGATTTACTTAAATAATTATAGCTAAAAGAAATATGGTCGCCAGCCCAATTGGGCAAAATTTCTGTTCGGTAAGTGAATTAACTAGCCGAACAGTCAATGTCAAGAATTACTCGAACACGCGCGGCAACAAAGGGCTGCACGCACGTTAGAGAAACAACTGAAACACTTACGTAATAAAGCGAGAAAGAAAATAGTTTGCACTCGAAATATCATTAAGTAATAGAGCTGAAATTTTGAAAACGTTCAAGACAACTCTTAGATTAATGGTTACTTACTGTTGTAAGTGACAATGGCGCTACCTCACAATAACGTCTACTACGTATTTTCATATGAATTTTGGAAAATGGCAAAAAATAATTAAAAGAAACTCTATTGACTTCCAAAGAGGGAAGTAGAAATTGATGATTACTGTATCAAAAGGGAGTTATTATACTTCAGCACGACTGCAAGTCAAAATGCGAACCAGAACTTTACTAATAACAATTTACAATAATCACTGATATTTGCACTCACTCATTAATTCTATTTAGTGTTTTTGTTCATAGTGCCAGGAATCATTTTCATTTGATTAGTTGATTCAGTATTTGCAACAATTAGGTCGCCTCAGATTAAAGTTCAAATTTAAAGTTAGTGAGACTGAAATTACTGAATGCTTTAAGTTCAAATCTTTAATCTAACTGAATCATTTAGTTCATAAGCAAAATTAAGTGGCACTGTAATTTTCATTTTTCATAAACGGTACTCGGATTATTGTAACAATAGGACAGGACAGGAATCTACTTGTTGAATGATTTTAGGAGAATCACGGGTAAACAGTTTTGATTAAACTATGGTAATTATTCACTCGCAAAACACCGCAAAGGTGAGTAACGCCGTTATAAAACCAGTTCACAATAAGCTGTGATGCAGAAATCTTACTTCAGTCCATTCTCGCCGTGACGAAGTTGCTGACGACGATACTGCTTCTGGCTCCTTTCCATGATAATTAGCGAGCACGGGATATTGGCGTGGCGGGTTCTTGATGTTGCTGCAGCCAATATTTCCACCGCCCACGTTCATCACTTGCCACGTGCCACTAAATAATCACTCCTCCAGTACAGTGCACGCCATCCATGCGTCCGCACTTCACCAAGTCTCACACTAGAGTTCTCTCTCTGTGTAGCGCGCGCTCTGACGTAACATTCTCCCGCGTCCAGAGACGCCGCTACTCCAAAGATACTTCTTCGTTGACAAAAAACCTAACGTTTCCCTAACATTCCCTCAGCGATATTTACATAATACACATAACTGATTATACAGTAAAATAAACAAATTAATTCATACATCGAGTACATATAAATTTACATAAAGATAAAAGCAAGTATATATACAATAATAAATGGTCAAAGAGCACATCGGCATGAAAGTGTTACAAGTGTTAGCAAGGTTTTCAGAAATTGAAAGAAATACTGATAGCAGACACTGTGTTAGTACTCCCTGATTTGGAGAAGGAATTCTTCTGTGATGCTAATAAGAGCATAATGGCTGTATTATGAGTCGGAATAACGACAGAAAGTACTCCTCGTGGGATACGTATCTAGACTGAGTGAAATAACTTAACAATCGGAAAAGAGATTTTAGCATTAATGTATGGAATTTATTATATACGTCCCAAGTAGATGCCGTGTTCCTTGACTTCCGCAAGGCGTTCGATACAGTTCCCCACAGTCGTTTAATGAACAAAGTAAGAGCATATGGACTATCAGACCAATTGTGTTATTGGATTGAAGAGTTCCTAGATAACAGAACGCAGCATGTCATTCTCAATGGAGAGAAGTCTTCCGAAGTAAGAGTGATTTCAGGTGGGCCGCAGAGGAGTGTCGTAGGACCGTTGCTATTCACAATATACATAAATGACCTTGTGGATGACATCGGAAGTTCACTGAGGCTTTTTGCGGATGATGCTGTGGCATATCGAGAGGTTGTAACAATGGAAAATTGTACTGAAATGCAGGAGGATCTGCAGCGAATTGACACATGGTGCAGGGAATGGCAATTGAATCTCAATGTAGACAAGTGTAATGTGCTGCGAATACATAGAAAGAAAGAGCCCTTATCATTTAGCTACAATCTAGCAGGTCAGCAACTGGAAGCAGTTAGTTCCATAAATTATCTGGGAGTACGCATTAGGAGTGATTTAAAATGGAATGAGCATATAAAGTTGATCGTCGGTAAAGCAGATCGTAGACTGAGATTCAATGGAAGAATCCTAAGGAAATGCAATCCGAAAACAAAGGAAGTAGGTTACAGTACACTTGTTCGCCCACTGCTTGAATATTGCTCACCAGTGTGGGATCCGTACCAGATAGGGTTGATAGAAGATATAGAGAAGATCCAACGGAGAGCAGCGCGCTTCGTTACGGGATCATTTAGTAATCGCGAAAGCGTTACGGAGATGATAGATAAACTCCAGTAGAAGACTCTGCAGGAGAGGCGCTCAGTAGCTCGGTACGGGCTTTTGTTGAAGTTTCGAGAACATACTTTCACCGAGGAATCAAGCAGTATATTGTTACCTCCTACGTATATCTCGCGAAGAGACCATGAGGATAAAATCAGACAGATTAGAGCCCACACAGAGGCATACCGACAATTCTTCTTTCCACGAACAATACGAGACTGGAATAGGAGGGAGAACCGATAGAGGTGCTCAAGGTACCCTCCGCCACACACCGTCAGGTGGCTTGCGGAGTATGGATGTAGATGTAGATGTAGATTACCTGTATGGCTGGAAATATAATGTGAAAACAGAACATGCATCTTTGAGGTGTTTGTTAGGCCTAGAAGACCATTTCAGTCTGTTAACGAGATAGGCACTAAATTGAGTGAGTTTCATTACGAAGTGGTTCACAGGCGAGGAGTAAAGCATGCAAATGCAGATATCCTTCACAGAGAAGTAGTTATATTGTAGGCATTAGGTAAGAGTCAAGCAGACTGCAAAAAGCCACAGGCAGCTGCCAATGAATGTCAACTGTTTAGAACTCAGTCTCAGTATGTAACTAATGAGGGCTTATTGTGCAAGTCCACAAAGTGCGGTCCACGCATTGTGGTTCCCGCAGTGCTGAGATCTGAACTATTACAACAGGTATGTGACCATGTATTGTCAGGTTACTGGGGTAGGATGACAACTGATAAATTACGTGATCGTAGGTTTTGGCGGAAAACATGGCGTAGTGACGTAGAACCTTATGTCAAAAACTGCATCCGATGTGTGAAGAGAGCAGAATTAAATCATCAAAAAATACATTTACAGAGTTAACCATAAGCTGAAAAATCGTTTCAAATGGTATGACTTGATGTGTTAGTATCTTTCAACAGAACTGATAACTAGCACATACTCATGATGACGGATCACTTTTTGAGATATCTACCTGTATTACTAGTCATTGTTCCAGATCAGAAAGTTAGTACCATCGCGCAGGCAATGGTTAACAACTTGTTACTAAAATTTTGCATGCCAGCTAGGCTAATCACAGATGAAAGGACTAACTATGTGTCCTATCTGGTGAAACAGTTATGCTGTTTACTGTGAGTCAAGAAGTTATGTACCAGCCCATTCCATCTACAAGTATGTGAATGAAAAGATTTCACCACATAATACCGGAAATGCAAAACCATTACGTGAATAACTGACATATATATTGGGATACCTGTTTATGTTTTGTAGTCAGAGTATATGATTCAAACGTTCATACGGGATCAAGTCATTCATGATATAAAGTAATGTATAGACGGAAAATGCCATCAACGTCCGATGTGATTCAACTATAACTAGAAACATAAGGTGAACCGGTAAAACAGCTTGCAAAACGGTTCAGAGAAGTTTGACAGAGAGTAAGACAAGCCAACACTAAATCTTTAGAAAATCAGTAGAGTATCGAGCAATATATCAGCAAACTACTGCCATATGAGATAGGACAGTTGGTATTGCTAGCAAAGTTTTATGCCCCAAAGGGAAAAACAAAAATTCTTAATGAAGTGTCAAGGATCATGTTGTTGTTGTGGTCTTCAGTCCTGAGACTGGTTTGATGCAGCTCTCCATGCTACCCTACCCTGTGCAAGCTTCATCATCTCCCAGTACTTACTGCAATTCACATCCTTCTGAATCTGCTTAGTCTATTCAACTCTTGGTCTCCCTCTACGATTTTTACCCTCCACGCTGCCCTCCAATGCTAAATTTGCGATCCCTTGATGCCTCAGATCATGTCCTACTAACCGGTCCCTTCTTTTTGTCAAGTTGTGCCACATACTCCTCTTCTCCCCAATTCTATTCAGTACTTCATCATTAGTTATATGATCTACCCATTTAATCTTCAGCATTCTTCTGTAGCACCACATTTCGAAAGCTTCCATTCTCTTCTTGTCCAAACTATTTATCGTCCACGTTTCACTTCCATACATGGCTACACTCCATACAAATATTTTCACAAACGACTTCCTGACAGTACTCGATGTTAACAAATTTCTCTTCTGCAGAAACGCTTTCCTTGCCATTGCCAGTCTACATTTTATATCCTCTCTACCTCGACCATCATCAGTTATTTTGCTCCCCAAATAGCAAAACTCCTTTACTACTTTAAGTGTCTCATTTTCTAATCTAATTCCCTCAGCATCACCTGACTTAATTCGACTACATTCCATAATCCTCGTTTTGCTTTTGTTGATGTTCATCTTATATCCTCCTTTCAAGACACTGTCCACTCCGTTCAACTACTCTTCCAAGTCCTTTGCTGTCTCTGATAGAATTACAATGTCATCGGCGAACATCAAAGTTTTTATTTCTTCTCCATGGATTTTAAAACCTACTCCGAATTTTTCTTTTGTTTCCTTTACTGCTTGCTCAATATACAGATTGAATAACATCGGGGAGAGGCTACAACCCTGTCTCACTCCCTTCCCAACCACTGTTTCCCTTTCATGCCCCTCGACTCTTATAATTGCCATCTGGTTTCTGTACAAATTGTAAATAGCCTTTCGCTCCCTGTATTTTACCTCTGCCACCTTTAGAATTTGAAAGAGAGTATTCCAGTCAACATTGTCAAAAGCTTACTCTAAGTCTATAAACGCTAAAAACGTAGGTTTGCCTTTCCTTAATCTTTCTTCTAAGGTAAGTCGTAAGGTCAGTATTGCCTCACGTGTTCCAATATTTCTACGGAATCCAAACTGATCTTCCCCGAGGTCGGCCTCTACCAGTTTTTCCATTCGTCTGTAAAGAATTCCCGTTAGTATTTTGCAGCTGTGACTTATCAAACTGACAGTTCCGTAATTTTACATGTGTCAACACCTGCTTTCTTTGGGATTGGAATTATTATATTCTTCTTGAAGTCTGAGGGTATTTCGCCTGTCTCGTACATCTTGCTCACCAGTTGGTAGAGCTTTGTCGGGACTGGCTCTCCTAAGGCCATCAGTAGTTCTAATGGAATGTTGTCTACTCCCGCGGCCTTGTTTCGACTCAGGTCTTTCAGTGCTCTGCCAAACTCTTCACGCAGTATCGTATCTCATCTTCATCTACATCCTCTTCCATTTCCATAATATTGTCCTCAAGTACATCGCCCTTGTATAGACCCAGTATGTACTCCTTCCACCTTTCTACTTTCCCTTCTTTGCTTAGAACTGGGTTTCCATCTGAGCTCTTGATATTCAAACAAGTTGTTCTCTTTTCTCCAAAGGTCACTTTAATTTTCCTGTAGGCAGTATCTATCTTACCCCTAGTGAGATAAGCCTCTACATCCTTACATTTGTCCTCTAGCCATCCCTGTTTAGCCATTTTGCACTTCCTGTCAATTTCATTTTATGTGACGTCTGTATTTTTTTTTGCCTGCTTCATTTACAGCATTGTTGTATTTTCTCCTTTCGTCAATTAAGTTCAATATTTCCTCTGTTAACCAAAGATTTCTACTATCCCTCGTCTTTTTATCTGCTTGATCCTCTGCTGCCTTCACTACTTCATCCCTTAGAGCTACCCATTCTTCTTCTACTGTACTTCTTTCCACCATTCCTGTCCATTGTTCCCTTATGCTATCCCTGAAACTCTGTACAATCTCTGGTTGTTTCAGTTTATCCAGGTCCCATTTCCTTAAATTCCCACCTTTTTGCAGTTTCTTCAGTTTTAATCTACAGTTCATAAGCAATAGATTGTGGTCAGAGTCCAGATCTGCCCCTGGAAATGTCTTACAATTTAGAACCTGGTTCCTAAATCTCTGTCTTACCATTATATAATCTATCTGATACCTTCTAGCATCTCCAGGATTCTTCCATGTAAATCTTCTTTCATGATTCTTGAACCAAGTGTTAGCTATGATTTAGTTATGCTCTGTGCAAAACTCTACCAGGTGGCTTCCTCCTTCATTTCTTAGCCCCAATCCATATTCACCTACTATGTTTCCTCCTCTCCCTTTTCCTACTCTTTAATTCCAGTCACCCATGACTATTAAATTTTCGTCTCCCTTCACTACCTGAATGATTTCTTTTGACTCATCATACATTTCTTCAATTTCTTCATCATCTGTAGAGCTAGTTGGCCTATAAACTTGTACTACTGTAGTAGGCGTGGGCTTCGTGTCTATCTTGGCCACAATAATGCGTTCAATAAGCTGTTTGTAGTAGCTTACCCGCACTCCTATTTTTTAATTCATTATTAAACCTACTCCTGCATTACCCCTATTTGATCGTGTGTTTATAACCCTGTATTCACCTGACCAAAAGCCTTGTTCCCCCTGCCGCCGAACTTCACTAATTCCCGCTATATCTAACTTTAATCTATCCATTTCCCTTTTTAAATTTTCTAATCTACCTGCCTGGTTAAGGGATCTGACATTCCACGCTCCGATCCGTAGAACGCCAGTTTTCTTTTTCCTGATAATGACGTCCTCCTGAGGAGTCCCCGCCCGGAGATCCGAATGGGGGACTATTTTACCTCCGGAATATTTTACGCAAGAGGACACCATCATCATTTATCCATACAGTAAAGCTGCATGCCATCGGGAAAAATTACGGCCGTAGTTTCCCCTTGCTTTCAGCCGTTCGCAGTACCAGCATAGCAAGGCCGTTTTGGTTAATGTTGCAAGGCCAGGTCAGTCAACCATCCAGACTGTTGCCCCTGCAACTACTGAAAAGGCTGCTGCCCCTCTTCAGGAACCACACGTTTGTCTGGCCTCTCAACAGATACTCCTCCGTTGTGGTTGCACCTACGGTACGGCCATCTGTATCGCTGAGGCACGCAAGCCTCCCCACCAATGGCAAGGTCCATGGTTCATGGGGAAGGCAAGGACCATACTAGGTCATAAAAATAACGTAACTGGTAAATGTAAAACTACAACTACCAATTAAGACATCTGTAGTCTGTGTCAGTGGAGTGATGTCGATTAAAGGAGCAATTGATACATTACTGCAGGTTCGTTCAACAGATCCAGAAAGGAGAAGTTGCCTAGGAAAGAAAAGGTTCACGTAATGTACCACAAGAACTTAGACCTAAGGGGAATGTGAGTGAGTATACATGTTTTACACTTATGTTGTACGTGGGGTATGTCAGGATATGTGTTAAGTTAATTTGTTTACATTATTTTACATTTGCTTGTCTTTGATTCTGTTTGGTCTGAAGGAAGGAGGGTGACGATAATTCATTTCCTCTTTGGTCCAGAGGGATTACCTTCTACAAAATGTTGCAGCGGAGGTACAGTCAGCAACCAGCCACAGAACACTTGGGTTTTGTCCTCAAGACTGTCAGATGTGCTACTCAAATCATGAGTAGGTAATTAAGTTGGCATACAACATATGGGTGGTGAGAAACGAAGTCAGAAGAGAGTGGACCATTTTCATAGGGTTGCACAAATATGCAATAAAAGGAAGAGTGTTAGCAGAGGTGCAAAATGAGAATCAAGCATTGGAGCTTTCCCATGAAACGTTAAAAGCTCACTTGAAGCAACTGACAGAAGCAGTTCTAAGTACACTGGAATGGAAGAAAAGAGGATGGTTAGACATAGGTGGGAAGCTGCTAAAAGCAGTATTTGGAACAGTAGACAATGAGGCTATAGCAAGCTGGAACGACACAACAGGAATCGTACAGGAGATGTCAGAAGATACAAAAGCTATGGTAGGTTGCCACACGACTCAACTAGAAAACATGGAACAAGGGATAACGAATATTAAAAAACAGTGCGAAAGGTAACGACAGAATTTTAGCAGTACACATAAAGCATCATGGATATAGCAAATAGTGATTTGAAGGTAATATAAAAGTCACCTAAGTGCACTTGATGGAAGTTGTTACAAACATTAGTAAACAGTTTGGCGGATGCAAGGATCTAAACTGAAACGTTGCAAGAAGCGTTCATCATGCCCCCATGCATCACTGAGTGCAGCACTGGTAACACAGCAGCAACGTCTGATCGGATTACAAAAAGCACAGCTGAATTTTCCTGCGGGCTTAACAGCATGTTGTACCCGTAACAGCAAAGTATACAGATTACTTTTGTCACATATCCACTGGTAAAGTTAGTACTGACTGAGCTAGTTTATACATTACCATATAATTTATAAATTTCCATTCACTTTCTGAAAGTTGGCATAAACGTACGCCCGCATCTCGTGGTCGTGCGGTAGCGTTCTCGCTTCCCACGCCCGGGTTCCCGGGTTCGATTCCCGGCGGGGTCAGGGATTTTCTCTGCCTCGTGATGGCTGGGTGTTGTGTGCTGTCCTTAGGTTAGTTAGGTTTAAGTAGTTCTAAGTTCTAGGGGACTTATGACCACAGCAGTTGAGTCCCATAGTGCTCAGAGCCATTTGAACCATAAACGTACGATATCGATGTTTTACAGTCTACCCGCATCAGATTAACTGGGACACCATCAATAAATGGGTACAAATTAAGTCTCACAAGGTCTTATTGATCTCAGGACGCAATGATTCTCACATACTTATATCCATAGCAAATCTAAATAACTGCATCACAGACAGCCTTACCATTTGGCCTGCAGGTTAGTTTAGACTAACGAAGAGGTATGTGAAATACAACTATTTCTTGAGAAAATAGAAGCAGTACATTGCAAAGAAAGTATTAATTCCACAGCAATATTTACAGAAAATTGGAGACCACTGGATTTACTCGATATTTTCACCAAAGGGAATGAGTTACAGTTGTTACAATAACGGGAAATCAACAGGGAATAACAAAATTAAAACTGTTAAACAGCGATTATCAACCAACGGAACCATGTGTGATATAGCTGGAACACGGTTTCATCTTCTAGCTACTATCACAAGAAGAAATGATTATCTTCTCTCGAGCAACTTTGTATTGGTCAGAGAAAACATTATGCATATCATCTGCAAAGAACCTAACTTTAAAGAATGAGATTCTGACTTTGCAGCGGAGTGTGCTCTGTTATGAAACTTCCTGGGAGATTAAGACTGTGTGCCTCACCGACACTCGAAGTCGAGACCTTTGCCTTACGCTGGAAAATGCTGTACCGAATGAGCTACTTCAGTAGCTCAGTTGCTAGAGCACTTGCCTGCGAAAGACAGTGGTCCCGATTTCAAGTGCCGGCCGCGGTGGCCGTGCGGTTCTGGCGCTGCAGTCCGGAACCGCTGGACAGCTACGGTCGCAGGTTCGAATCCTGCCTCGGGCATGGGTGTGTGTGATGTCCTTAGGTTAGTTAGGTTTAAGTAGTTCTAAGTTCTAGGGGACTTATGACCTAACATATTGAGTCCCATAGTGCTCAGAGCCATTTGAACCGATTTCAAGTTTCGGTCCAGCACACAGTTTTAATCTGTCAGGAAATTTCATATCAACGCACACTCCGCTGCAGAGTGAAAATTTCACTCGGGAAACATTCCCATTTATTTCTTTTTTCCAGGAATACTAGTTCTGCAAGGTTCGCAGGAGAGCTTCTGTGAAATTTTCGGGGACATGTTACTGGCAGAACGTAAGCTGTGAGGAGGGTTCGTGACTCATGGTTGTATAGCTCAGGCGGTACCTCACTTGCCTGCAAACGGAAAATGTCCCGAGTTCAAGTCTCGGTTCAGCATATGGTTTTAATCTGACAGGAAGTTTCAACCTAACTTTCATAAGCAAAACCATGGATTCCAGTGTGCTATACTCTTTAGATGAGTTGATAATCTCAAAACACTGAAGCATTTCAGTTTTCCAGATGGCACAACGTGTAAAGGAATATTATGAGAAGCGCAGAAAAACATAATAACTGTTAGTGTGTCTACAGCAAGTGTTATACCGATTCTAACACTCATTTACACAATTTACTTCTGCCTGAAATGCAAAATATCCTATTCAAACGAAGCACCAATCTGTCAAATTCCCATGGAATTGGTACATATCAGTGATAAGAATTAAGAATGAAAACTGTGAAGTGTATTAGCAGCAGAAAAAAAGACAGAATGACGTAGTACAGTTAGATAATTAACACACACTAAAGTTAAAACTCCACTGTTCAGTTTAAGAAACAACCGAAGTATTCAACGCAGAGCAATATTACGCTGTAAATATAATGAAGAGCCAAAGAAACTGTTACACCTGTGTAGGGCCTCCTCAAGCATGCAGAAGTGCTGCAACACGACGTGGCATGGACTCGACTAATGTCTGAAGTAGTGCTGGAGGGAAATGACACCATGAATCCAGCAGGGATGTGCATAAATTCGCAAGAGTACGAGGGGGTGGAGATCTCTTCTGAACCGCACGTTGCTGTGCATCTCAGATATGCTCAAAAGTGTTCTTGTCTGGGGAGTCTGACGGCCAGCAGAAGTGTTTAAACTCAGAGGAATGTTCCTGAAGCCACGCTGTAGTAATACTGGATTTGTGTTGTACCGAATTGTCTTGTTGGGATTGCCGAAGTCCGACGGAATGCACAATGGACATGAATGTATGCAGATTATCAGACAGGATGCTCACTCCGTGTCATCTGTCAGAGGCATCTAGACGTTTCAGGGCTCCCATATCACTCCAACTGCACACGCCCCACACCATTACAGAGCTTTCACAAGCTTAAAGGGCCCCTGCTGACATGCAGGGTCCATGGATTCACGAGGTTGTCTCCATACCTGTACACGTATAACCGTTCGATACAATTTGAATCGAGACTCGTCCAACCAGTAACATGTTTCGAGTCATCAACTGTGGGTGTTGACGGGCCCAGATGAGGCGTAAAGCTTTGTGTCGTGCGGTCCTCAAGGGTACACGAGTAGGCTTTCGGCTCCGAAAGCCCACATTGATGATGTTTCGTTGAATGGTTCGTACGCTGACACTTGTTGATGGACCAGCATTGAAATCTGCAGCTATCTGCGGAAGGGTTGCACTTCTGTCACGTTGAACGGTACTCTTTCGGCGTTGTTGGTTCGATTCTTGAAGGATCTTTTTCCGGCCGCAGCAATATCGGGACTGGATGTTTTAGCGGATTCATGACATTTATGTACACTCGTGAAATGGTCGTACAGAAAAATCCCCACTTTATCGCTACCTCGGAGATGCTATATCCCATCGCTCATGCGCCGACTGTAACACCGCGTTCAAACTCACTTACATCTTGATAATCTGCCATTGTAGCAGCAGTAACCGATCTAACAACTGTGCCAGACACTTGTTGTCTCATAGAGGCGTTGCCGAACGCAGCGCCGTATTCTACCTGTTTACATATCTTTATATTTCAATACCCATGCCTACACCAGTTTCTTTGGCGCTTCAGTGTATAAAACAAGTAAGGACTAGGTTTGTAAGAGATAGAGAAAGCAAAATTTTTGACGAATTTCTTAAAGTAGAGTGAAAAACGTAAGAAATTAAAATGTTTCGATATGTCACACTAGCACCTCCATAGACGACACCAGGCAGATGCAGTGACATAGCTATGCTGCAGAAAGGAACTATTCTTGCTGCAAGTTTGTCAAACACATGAGTACACATTGCTACATTGACACCAGTCGCCATGCACAAGCTATACATTCAGCACAATGTCCACAAAAGAAGAGAGAGACAGAGATATATTCATTAGCTCATGTTACATGAAGCAACAAGCATCACCTCAGATGCAGTAACATCTTCCAGAGACATGACAGTGCAGTTAAGGCCTGTAACAAATTGTTAAGCAAACACAGTGGAACAAGGAACCTAGTAAGGAAGGAGGCCGCATTCGGTCATAGCAAGCAGAGCCTCACATTATAGTTTCCTGTCCATCTTCTGAATACCCCAGTTCTCCAGCTTTAAACTCTTTTGTCATTAGAATCGATGGCTTTCCTACAAAACATTCGATTCAATGATTTTTATGACATAGTGACACCCACGTGTTAGATATTCCAGCGCTGCACATGAACACATGGCTTGTATTCCTGAGATGCCATCATCCAAGTAACTATGACCTGCTACTTGTGGGAATCTGCACTGGCCGCTACCTAACACATCGCCGATGAGGAAACTGGGGACCTTCCAGTACTAGTACATATCATGGTGCTTATCACTCTGACATCAATGTCACTGCAGGTGATAGGACATTTGATGTCTGTTTCTGACATGGTAACTCTGTTCCAGGTTGGTTGTTTCAGTTCCTGATCATGGCTGCAGGTATTACTGGGTGCCAAAGGCCTGCGTATCAGGTGGGATGAGGATTAGTCGACTACATGCCTTCCAACAGCACAGTACATCTTGCTGGGTCATTGCACATCTTAGTTGTCATCCAGAGTGGGCTCGAGAACGCTCTAGCAGAGTGTAGGGGTACATACTCTTTTCGTAGCTTTGCATACAGGATGGCAGACAGCAGCCCGCAAGACTTCAATGAATTTCTGGTGTAGCGACTTTGGCAACTGGCCAGCCGAGGCGACGACAGGAGTCACGGGAATTCCACTGTGTCACTGGCAGCAGGCGCCAGCCGATGCTGACGAGGAGACACACAACTGTACATCTTAATGGATATACCTTAACCTACTAATCATATTTTATTAGAGCTAAAAAACACCACGAGTTCAAAAAATTCATCCGGCCAGTGTAGATGTGTGTCTGCTCGGCACCCCTATAGTTTGACACTAGAAGTGATTCTTCGACGACATCAATGTGATACTGCTATCTTAGAGTGATTGATGGACCAGGAGAGGACTGTAACAGCACTAGAAACAGCTTTCTGAAGTCTCGAATGGCATCAACACTTAGCTTCGATCACAACGTGGGGAGCTCTGAAATTGTAGATTGGTTGGAACATGATTTTTTTTTTTTACAGCCAAGGTTGTAAACCTAAATTCTACACGGAAATACCACAAGAACATGCAGCAGAAAAGCTGGCGTCATACGACAACACAGCTGTGTGTTATAACATAGTGTTACGCATGGAAATAAGAGGTAAAAGTAAACTCCCCGGATGGTCTCGGATAGGAGATTTGCAGGAAGTAATGGAACTACAAAAGAGATATTTTACAGGAAAAAAAGATACGTTTTGCAGTTCGAGAGCATACTTTCTTTGTATCCGTCAAATTATTGTATGCATACAGAAATACCAGATCCATATGTAGATTTAATTTATAAGTTACAAATAAAGCTGGATGTTATTAAGCGTACACCAAACAAGCATAAAGAAAGAGCTGATTTCTGTTTGTAATTGTTATATGGCAGAAATTGAGACAGACTTCGTTCTAGAATATTAGCTTGTCTTACTAACTAACCCACCAAAAAAATACAAAGAAATTTCCAACACGGAGAACTTGTGACTTCTGTGCAGAAATTGCTAGCAAAAATTGACTTCTTTAGGTGTCTATATCTTTGCCAGTAAGATATTCAGGTCACTAGAGATGTATAGCTATTCTTTGCATTTATCTTAGTAGATTTTGTCCTTATTCTTAACAAAAGCAAAAAAAAAAAAAAAAGTCGCAGCGAAGTTTGTGATTTTGCTAGGGAATATTCTAGTACAAAATACATATTAATTCCTTCACGTACATTCACATACATTTACACACATAAAACAACCGTTTATTTATATTTGTTTGCTTTAGTTTTAACCCTTTCACTGCTACAAACATTTTCTTTGCATTCCCTGCAGAGGCGGCCTTTGTTACGGCTGTACTGCTCGCCAGGTGCTGGCGCCTGTGCCGAGAGGCGCGTTTCTGGCCGATATCAAATACTTGTCACCCGACTTTCTCGACAACTATTAAGTGATGTCAAAGTCTGATATCTTCATTCGGTAAAGAAATTAATTTATTTTCGTTATCCGTCAAACTTACAGCAAACTAAGTAAGATACTGCGCGGAAGTGTAGAGTGTTCGTGGAAGTAAAAATTTATTGCTTAAATTTTGCGTATTTAATTTCAGCTCATACATTGCGGTGAATGGAATATAGTTAAGATATTGAAATTTTATTTAAAACTGACAACAGAAAGATATCTCATTTTACTCTCGAATTATTTGGTTTCATATCCGAAGAGGGTCGCGCGCGATGCGCCCATTCATGTCCTTGCGCATCGCGAACCATACGATCGTAACAATCGTCTTATTAAACGATTCAAGAATTGAGGTCTTTTTTTTTTCAAAAAATGATAGCATATAATTATGCACCTATGTTGTATGATAAATACTCGAAATTTTTTATTCGCTAAGATATGCAAGTAACTCGTCCGCAGCAGTGAGAGGTTGGCGGCTCAGGACGCATTCAGACAACCGTAGTATTGTAGGAAAACACAAGTGGCGCACGTGTACACGTTCGCAACACCTGGGGAATGGCGTAGCAAGACTTGTATACACGCCCACAGGTGTGAAAAGGTTAATAACGTCCTGTTTTGTGTTTTAACTAGTAATTTAAACATACATCTGAATCACCTATCTCTTTGCCAGTCAGAACTGCGACAAATAGAAAGAAATTATGTTCTCTAATTGCAAAATATATCTTATGAATTTCCTGTAAAATGTCGCATTTATTGCTTTAAGAAGTAGTTCCATTCCTTCCCGCAGATCTCCTAGCCAAGAGCATTCAGCGAGTTTAATTATACCTCTATTTCCCTGCATAACACTACTGTTTTTAAACCTCACATCTGTCTCGATGTACCCAGCCAGGTGTTCTGTTGTACATTCTTGTGGAATTTCCATGTAGAACTTCAAGTTTACAATTTTGGGCACAAAAAAGATACCCTTGATTACCTATCATATTCAATACAATCTAAAATTATGGAGCATATGCACTTACATATAGAAGGTTGTTTAGTGTTTGTAACAATGACTCGTGTGTGTGTGTGTGTGTGTGTGTGTGTGTGTGTGTGTGTTTGTGCTTGTGCATGCTCACAGAAAGTGTCATGATGTCTTTCTTTTCTAGTAATTGAGTTTCCTGCTTCACTCACAAATGGAGTTGAGGGAATTATGTCTGCCTCTGTACTCCACACAGACATGTACATGTTGGTGGTAGATGGGTGTGTATTGCGTATTGAACTGGGGACCTAGAAACGACGGAGAGGCTTCGTCCTGCCATAGCCCTCAGTGGTTCTCAACCCCACAACAGGCCACACCAATCCACCCGCCCCACTGCCGCCCCATACCGAACCCAGGCTTACTGTGCGGTTCGGCCCCCAGTGGACCTCCCCCCTGGGAACGTCTCATACCAGACGAGTGTAACCCCAAATGTTAGCGTGGTAGAGTAGTTATGGTGTACGCGTGCTTGGAGACAGTGTTTGTGCAGCAGTTGCCGAAATAGTGTAACTGAGGTAAAATAAGGGGAATCGGCCCGTATTCGCTGAGGCAGATGGAAAACCGCCTTAAAAACCATCCATAGGCTGGCTGGCACACCGGACCTTGAAACTAATCCGCTCGGGAAGCAGCGAGTTAGTCTGCGCGGCTAGCCGGATGGGCTTCGTAGATGGGTGCTGTGTAGCATGAAAAACTGTTGCAGATCGACTGCATGCTGAATGTGCATTGGGTGACACAGCTGTTGGTGTATGTGGACGTCGCTACACCTTTATAAGTGCACTCAGTATAGCTTGAAAAGCGTCAAAGCTTTTCATGTTTATAATTAAAGGAGATAATTGCTTTTAAAATCAGTCATTAGTTTATTGCAATATATGAAGTGTGGTGGAGGTGAATTATTGTGTCAATAAGCAGCGGTAAAGGGCTATGATTCTTCTCTTTGCAAACTTGGTACACTCTGTGCATGAAAGGAATTCTTCTGATGCGATCCTAGCTGGGAAGTCCGGCGACCAGGTGGACACAGGTAGTGTGCCCACGGGCGAGCGGCGGTCGCGCGCCTATGTCGGAACGCTTCACAGAGGGCAGGCCCCCAGAGGATTAGTGACAGGCGAAGACGCTGCATACATCAACGAGCTGCCAAGGGAAGCTGTGGACATTCGCACGTGTGCCCGAGGCAGCGGAAACTACAAACTTAGGGCGAAAAACAGTTTTGTCACGATTCTAGGTAACGCGGACAGAGCGGCGATTTGAATAGCAACAGCACGACTTGGGTGTCCAAGAATCGCGAGTGGCCCGGGGAATTTTGGCCGTTTCCCGCGAGCAGATTACCTGGGAACGTAGCGGCAGTACTCAAAGGGAGAAGTCTTGGTTTGTTTGTATACTCTGTCCCACACAGAGTATCGCTCTCTTTTCCTCGCGGAATGCGATGGCAAGGAGAGAGGAAACCTTGAAAGGGACCTCTTCATTGACAAGAATCTAATGTTCGCTGTGAAGAATAGTACGAGCTACGTAATTTGCGGAAGGGCGGAGACAAGACGCTGGAGGGGAGCGGCTCTCACCCTCCAGGTGCGAGGAGCGCACTAGTTTTGGGCATTCCGAATATTGCTTCTGAGGAGGCACGAGTTCACTCTTAACTGCTTCCGATAAGTCGCAACGATTCTCTTATCGCTTGTCATGAGACAATGCACTTTGCATTCGTCGCAAACAGCGTGGAGAGCAAAGTCTGTTAGATCCAAGTGGGCGAGCTTCACTCACTCTGCACGTTATCAAGACCTTAACTCAGGATTAGATTTTGCTTTACTACATGTCCGATGACGGTAGTGCTGTTATAACCGTTCTGAGCTTTGTTTAACGTAGTTTCACGTAAGTTTGTACTTGCAGATGGACGCATACCGTCGTCCAGTAATGATAACTTCCAATAGCAGGTTTCGGGCGCTATTTTCAGTGTAGGGCATGTTAGACCAACGACGTCGCCGGCAGAGTCTTGATGCAGCTGCAAGCAATCAGCCGTCTCCACCGCCACGCCGACCACGCTATGAACATGGTAATACAGAAAACGCCCGCTTTCCTAGCTGCGCATTCTTCTTTCGCTTTATTCAATTTCTTTGCAATGTGTTAGATGCTCATACAGACGCAAGGCACAGTATTCACCGTTTGCCCGTTAAGAGAGTCATATGTTCAGCTGTTTTTCTATTCCTTCCTCATTTATTACACCAGGTCAACCCGTCTCGTGTAATTTATTTTTATGTTAAATTAGAACGAAGTCATAGAATGCTCACATTAAAAGGCAAATACCAGGGCAGGCACCTTATATAATTCACTTGTTGTGAGCTCTTGGTACCAATTCAATTCTATTTGTTGTTTTTTATTTGATACTTTCTACAGTATCTGGCGACCCAATTTTTTAATTTTTGTTTATCATTATTTGAATAATTTGTGAGTGACTGTTAAATGAATTTGATAAAATTTCAATAATTATTGCATGTGCAGTTTAATGCAGTTTCACTGAATAAACTACTTATATGTTGAACGGCACTCCTTGCATTTCATTTATAGAATCTAAATCAAATTCACACCTCTTTCTCCCTCCCACACGAGGTATCTTGCAAGCTAACTACGTGGCATTCTGGAGCTGTATGTCTCTACGTTAGTTTACACATTAATGTTAATGCTGAAACATACAGAGATACTGGATGTATATTGTTTCAATATTCCTACGGTTTTTTTTCTTCACCACCTGGGTAGCTCAGCTGCCAGTTTTGGTGGGCGAGTCTTATGCACTTTGTGTTGGTGCCACATAACAGGGTGAATCACGTTGTTAAAGATGGGTGGCGCTCATGCTTACAGACTTGTTGGATAGTAAAAGTTTGTCTTTCTTTATAGTGGACGCAGTGCCCCTAAGCATGTTATCTCAACTTCAGGTAGTTAATTCTGTCAATTTTTTTACTCTAGCTTTTTGAGCTATTCCACTACTATCTTACTACTAGTCACATTTGACAAGGATGGCATGAGGTCATGTTAATGTCATTATTATGATTAACTAGGTTCTGCTTGCATATAGTTTTAATAAATTACAGAAATTCCAATAACTACGACCCAGAAGTGCGATATCAAAGCAGAAAAACATATTCTTTTTTACTGCAATATCCACTAGTAACGTTATTCCAGCGGTGCTGCCTTTCCTATGTACGTAATTTCGTTATTCACAATCTCAGTATATCGTATAACAGTCATTTCTTGGGAGAAATGCATGTGTGTGTGTGCAGAAACTGGTTGAGATTTGCAGAAAATGTGTGTTTAGTCGAATATTTTAATGTAGATACACACAGAGTGCAGTGCAAGACGTATTATCTCGATACCTCAGTGCTAATTCTCTCACCACAGAGAACAGACGTAGAATGTAGAGCAAATTCCCAAAGAGCAGTGAAGCGACGGATAAATAATGCAGATGCTTTTAATTTCAGGCTATGTTTTTACTTTTTGCTTAGCTGTGACTCGAGTGCTGTTTTAGGCGAGGATGTGATCTGTAAATGTCTGCTTTAGCCGCGCGGGATAGCAGTGCAATGGAAGAAGGCGCCTTGCCACGGTTCGCGTGGCTCCCCCCCCCCCCCCCCCCAAAAAAAAAAAAATAATGGTTCAAATGGCTCTGAGCACTATGGGACTCAACTGCTGTGGTCATCAGTCCCCTAGAACTTAGAACTACTTAAACCTAACTAACCTAAGGACATCACACACATCCATGCCCGAGGCAGGATTCGAACCCGCGACCGTAGCAGCAGCGCGGCTCCGGACTGGAGCGCCTAGAACCGCACGACCACCGCCCTCATCCCCCCACCGTTGGAGGTTCGAGTCCTCTCTTGGGCATGGCTGTGTGTGTTGCCCTTGGTGTAAGTTAGTTTAAGTAGTATGTAAGCCTAGGGACCGATGACCTCAGCAGTTTCGTCCCATAGCGCTTACTACAAATTTCCATTTTTCCACGTCTGCTTTATTCATGAACTACATTTTTCCAGAATTCACACAATAAACTGAAGTCAACCATTCGCCTTACCCCATATTCTCGTTATAATTAAAATCACTACTTTATGTATAGCTAATTAACCGACGTAACCGTATTCCCACTAACACAGTATCTGAACATTAGGCCCGGATCTAGGGCGGGGGGAGGGGGGGAGGGCCGGGAGGAGGGAGGCAGATCGGGGTATCTGCCCCCAGGGGGCGCCAAATTCATATTATTGAAGGAAAAAACCTTGTTTCACAAAGCGCCTGGCATCCAGCGCAAGTTGGTCTATCGATTACTCGTATGATTTTGAAACGAAGCCCTGTTGCTTTTTGAACATTTTTGAACACGTTCTAATTTGATTTCTGTACGAATCATAAGTTCATTTTTGAATCCGTGCATAGTGTACCTGATGTCTCTGCCAGGGGAACCCCATTGCATCTAGAAATAAAAAGCATTCCCGCAGGCAAAAGCGACAGGGCTATACGACCTGAGCCGAATAAACCCCAACGGGTGTATGCCAATTGCTGTTTATTAATGCGATTGATTGGGTGTGTGAATGATAAGCTTCTACATCTACATCTACATCCATACTCCGCAAGCCACCTGACGGTGTGTGGCGGAGGGTACCTTGAGTACCCCAACCGTTCTCCCTTCTATTCCAGTCTCGTATTGTTCGTGGACAGAAGGATTGTCGGTATGCCTCTGTGTGGGCTCTAATATCTCTGATTTTATCCTCATGGTCTCTTCGCGATATATACGTAGGAGGGAGCAATATACTGCTTGACTCTTCGGTGAAGGTATGTTCTCGAAACTTCAACAAAAGCCCGTAACGAGCTACTGAGCGTCTCTCCTGCAGAGTCTTCCACTGGAGTTTATCTATCATTTCCGTAACGCTTTCGCGATTACTAAATGATCCTGTAACGAAGCGCGCTGTTCTCCGTTGGATCTTCTCTATCTCTTCTATCAACCCTATCTGGTACGGATCCCACACTGCTGAGCAGTATTCAAGCAGTGGGCGAACAAGCGTACTGTAACCTACTTCCTTTGTTTTCGGATTGCATTTCCTTAGGATTCTTCCAATGAATCTCAGTCTGGCATCTGCTTTACCGACGATCGACGTTATATGATCATTCCTTTTTAAATCACTCCTAATGCGTACTCCCAGATAATTTATGGTATTAACTGCTTCCAGTTGCTGAACTGCTATATTGTAGCTAAATGATAAGGGATCTTTCTATGTATTCGCAGCACATTACAGTTGTCTACATTGAGATTCAATTGCCATTCCCTGCACCATGCGTCAATTCGTTGTAGATCCTCCTGCATTTCAGCACAATTTTCCATTGTTACAACCTCTCGATATACTGCAGCACCATCCGCAAAAAGCCTCAGTGAACTTCCGATGTTATCCACAAGGTCATTTATATATATTGTGAATAGCAACGGTCCTACGACACTCACCTGCGGTACACCTGAAATCAATCTTACTTCGTAAGACTTCTCTCCATTGAGAATGACATGCTGCGTCCTGTTATCTAGGAACTCTTTAATCCAATCACACAGCTGGTCTGATAGTCCATATGCTCTTACTTTGTTCATTAAACGGCTGTGTGGAACTGTATCAAACGCCTTGCGGAAGTCAAGAAACACGGCATCTACCTGGGAACCCATGTCTGTGGCCCTCTGAGTCTCGTGGACGAATAGCACGAGCTGGGTTCAACACGATCGTCTTTTTCGAAACCCATGCTGATTCCTACAGAGTAGATTTCTAGTCTCCAGAAAAGTCATTATACTCGAACACAATACGTGTTCCAAAATTCTACAACTGATCGACGTTAGAGATATAGGTCTATAGTTCTGGTATAATTACTAGCGAAATCCATAAATTCAGACTACCCGGGGCGGAAATAAACGACTAACAGGAGTAACACGCAACAAAGATTACATATTAATCTTTTCGATGTATCCAATAAAATGAAATTTAAACAGAAAATTTTTTTGCCAGATCGTTAAGCTACTAAGGGCCAGTTCTACAGTCCCCGATTGACAGCCGCTTAAGTTTTATTCTCGGAATAACGTGGAAAACTCGTGGAAAACTGGTGATTCTGGCAGGGTTGGTGAAGTTAACTGGATTATAAATTTCGACAGAGGCAGGAATAGTTACAGAATTAGTGACACAAGATTGTTCGTTAGATCGAGGAAAGAGAAGAAACGGGGACATCACACAAATTATATGGAAGAATATGACGATTCCAAATTTATTTAAAAATATCGGACTGCTACTTTTCGATCTCATGCTGGAGAATGTAGAGCATATGAATGAAATGTAAAACTATTTCTTAACATAAAATTTTTTGCTTGTAGCAGGGCTAATAGCCAGTGATATTCGTATCTCTTTCCAGTGATATTGTTACATCGTGTATTATATCCTGTCGTGTTATTTATGTAAATGAGATAGAAATTTATGACAATTTGTGTCAAAACAGTCTCGCTTATTGGACGTGTGTTACAATTACTGCAATATCATAAAGGTCTGTTTCGTTATAGGCGGCCAGTGTGGCCGAGCGGTCCTAGGCGCTTCAGTCTGGAACCGCCCGACAGCTACGGTCGCAGGTTCGCATCCTGCCTCGGGCATGGATGTGTGTGATGTCCGTAGGTTAGTTAGGTTCAAGTAGTTCCAAGTTCTACGGGACTGTTGACCTCAGATGTTAAGTCCCATAGTGCTCAGAGCCATTTGAACCATTCTCTTTGTTTCATTTTATCTAGGAGACGGTGGCAAAACAGATTTAATCAAATCGAGAAACCACACTAGTCTTCGGTACTATTCGTAGTAACAGCTTTTTCAGTATTTGGCAACGACATTTTGATTTCTCATGTAGCAAAACGTTTGACGAACTTCGATCAGGTAATAGATCCTTTCGCACAAAGGAAAGCACGTCATGTAAAGCTGTAGCAAGAGCATAGAGATACAAATGCTGGAACTTAAGGACTGAAGAAATGTGTACTGTCTGGCTTGTCTCTTGTCTTTACTGATTTTATGCTTCCCATATTTAACTTTATGTTACACAAATGAGAAAGTTATTAGCTAATAGGTAAAAATAGTGCAAATTTTCTGAAGCGTTGTTATTCTCCTAATTACAAATAATTCCACCTAATTTAATTGCGAGCTTTTTGAGGAGGTGTAGGATGTCAAATCGGCCGACTTCGAGCTGGAGAGCCACGACAGGACATTTTAATTTCCGCTGTCCTGGATATAGGTTTCACGGATTCCATTACAAAATATAGACGTTTGAATTCCACAGAGCGAAATACAGTGACGTGCGATAGAAGAACGCTGCGTGAAGAGGCGTGACACTGCACTTTGGCACACTTAAGACCAAATAACATGGCTTACATTTCCTTAACACTCTGCCACCCGGCGACACCCCTGTGGTGTCGTACGCAAAACAGCGGTCAACGGCTGGCGACACCACGGCGGTGTCATGAGCATATTATCGCGCAGTGGCGGGCGACAGTACTTCAGCATCTTTTGAATTCTGTTGGTGTTTTGTTTAGGTAACAGTAAGTTACACACGACAACAAGTTTTTTTTTTTTTACAAGTACTTGTGCCCTTTCATCATGGCAGACGAAAGAGACGGTACGATTATTTACGATGAATTGAGCGGACGTCTTCCACGTTCCGGACGACTTGGCCAATTGGGAAGAAGACATTAGATATTGAGAAAATGAAAGTGAAGCAGAATCGTCGGAAGATAGTGAAACACGTCCAAGATCAATTCGGAAAACGCCACGGTTGCCAACTGATTCAATTAATCACAATAAGAAGACAGTGCACAGTGGTCAGACTTTGATTTACCGAGGACCAATAATGAATTTGAGGGATTTCCGGGTCCAAACATATTTGCCAAAGATACACATATATCGTCGATTTGTGTATTGGGAACGATCTATTTGAGTATATTAGCGACGAAACCAACGAGTACTACAGTCAAAATTGCAATAGAAGAAAACTGGATAAAAAAGATGCTACATTTGTTGACGTTACGTGTCCCGAAATCAGAAAACGGTTTGCGCTTGCTATCCTTATGGGAACTGGAAAAAAAGCAAGGATCGACGATTATTGGTCAAGGAATCCGTTGATAGACGCATTGATATTTCGCAAAACGATGTCCCGCAACCGATTCGGACAAATGTTATCATTTTTACATTTTTTCGACAACAACAATAAACCGGATAATGCCGACCGACTTTTCAAAGTGCAATTCGTAGCTGATTATTTTTCCAAATTTTTAAATAAATAAATATTTGAAATAAACAAATTTTGGGTTCATTTACTCATGTATATCTTCGAAAATTCATGAAAGTAGGGGAACAGGGTCAAGAACTTAAGAGAACTAGTGATGAGATTAGTAACACTTAACAATTTATAATCTCCCGATAATTTCAAGAACGGCCGGCGGCAAGCCAAGCAATCCGAATTAGCGCTGCCGGCGCCAAGCGAATAGATTTGTACGAGACGTGCAGACGGCAAAGTGTTAACATGTATGTTATACATATGAAACTCTTCAGAAAGACGTGCGTTACAAAAGGAACATATCAATGTCTTTGAAATTTTTGACATCCTATCTCAGACGCTCTGGTGGAGGGGAAGGAGGGGCACTTATATTTCCAACATTTTAATTTAGAGTAATCAGGAAATCATGACACCAAATAACAATTCTGTCCAAGTCATCCCGTATCCCTCTGCCATCGCTCAACGATGACACTCTCCCATACGCTACAACATCATCAGCAAACAGTCGCAGCCTACTGCGGCCCTGACCGCCGCATGGCTCGTGTAAGCAGAGAGCAAGAGAAGTGCCATGACAACTTCCTTTGACACTCCTGACAATACCCATGTTTTTCACGGTCACTCCTAAAACTAAATGTCTTCAGGACTGCCAGTACTCAGACTAGCGACCAAATTCTATATATATGGCTCCTTTGGAATGTTCTACATGTCGCATTCATTCAGACCCTCATTCCGCAAGGCCCTAAGAGTATCTACCCGAAAATTAAATTATTCCAGATGATCAGTCAAATGCGCAAGTTCGCACTTTCACAAATTACGTGTGATAAGAAAGGCTTTCAGCAAATGACTGTATGCAGAGGGACGCGTAATAATATTGTGTGTGTAATGCTCTTTACTCCTGTATAGTCCGAGATATGAAGAAATTGTGCTTTCTTTAAGCAGAACGGTATAATATTTTTAGAAAGTAAGTATGAGAAATGCGCTAAAATTGAGAGGCAAATCGACCGGGACCAGCTATTGTGCTGAAACACGGTGAAGCGAGGCTTGCGTTTTTAGCCGCAATGTCGGGAACAGCAGCATTGATAGACTAATAGCAGTAAATAGAAGAGAAGTTGCTGTTCCGTGATCGTTTTACGTGCTCAGTCGTTTACGTTAAGTGCCTGGTCATCGAAACACGGGATTTCGCTCGCCAGCGCTAGCTTCAGTAATAGAGCAGTTTGCTGTATATGGTGGTTCACACTAAATGCCCCACATTGCACATAATGAGAGTTAACTACTGATGCTGCCCACTGCAAGTTTAACAAAGTATTAAGTTTGAATGATAACATTTCAGTTAAACCATAAGCAGCATTAAATAGCTGCTTAACACCGTTTCTGAGCACTTAGCTCTTCAGTGTACAGTACAAAATACTGAGCTATACACAGAATCAGCTACTGAAATTATTGGCTCATATCAAATTTAGTTCAGACAATTTATTTTCATAGCAACAGTGGTTTAGCAATGGAGAAAATTAACCCTAACGAGTTATTTCTGACTGTTGTAACAGCTTCTACAACATTATAGGGCGTAAGTGAATTATCATTGCACTCAATGGTTAAGGAAAAGGATACCGCACAAAGAAACATTTTCAAATTGTGACCGAAATTATATAATGAAACAACTGGTATAAATAACCATTTTGACTACGAATTCATGAGGATTAAGAAAGATTTTGAGTCATTTGTACAAAATCTGTATGAACAGCCATTGAGAAACGAGGCATTAATTCATTCTGCGTAGGAACATCAAGAATCTATAAATCAATGCTACAGCTTAGATTAGACTTCATCATGATCATGAAGGATTTCGATTCTAAAGAGGAGACTTGTATGGAGATTTCATATAGTCAAAACTATTCTTAAGAACACTAACAGTAGTTACCACACGCCAAAAGTGATAAAAACAAGGAAACAGTGATGCCTTGTACGTTTCCTTGGCGACACGATGCAGTTTTTCTTCAGTGCAAAAGTAAATAAATAAAGTAAAGTAAAAGAGTTTGTATGTTGAGATGGGAGGACGAACATAAGACTTTAATAGAGAAATTACAAAATGTTAGAGCAAATAAATTGTGTTTAACATAATTATCCTCAACACGTGGAAATAAAACAGCATAAATCAGCAATGCTGTTGTGGAATCAGTTATTGAGCTTTCGTATTTACAGCAGCCCAAGATAACGACTGGATCGTCCCCATAAGAAATAAACAAGAGAGTAAAAATTACTTGTGTTCTTTTGGGAGAAAAAACAAAACTTTTGGAACGATAAATTTATAATTTGTGTGTATTACCAGCTATACTTCGTAGTGGCGAGACGTTAACTTTCAAAATCACTCCCAAAACAATGGTTTGATCAGCGAGCAATAAAGAGACGAGTGGTGGGAATTACTTGGAGAGACACAATAGAAATAAAATGGACTAGGGTACAACCTGAATGGAACACCTAGATATTACTAGAGTTCAAATGAAAGCAAGGTGGGTTGGACATGTAGCCAAACGAGTGAATGATAAGTGTAATAAGGTAGCACTCTTTTGTACGTCAAATGATGAGTAAAATGCGGTAACTTGGTAGAAGGGGAAGAGATGGCATTATAAAATATGTAGGGGCACCGTATACACGTGTAGGAGAGTGCAATGATGTACGGAAAAACTGGAATAAATCTCAGTCCACTAGTGTATGTCAAAAGGCTGATGAAGACGAAAGATAGTATGGGCACAAAGTACACTCGTACTTAGCGATAACTTTGGTGTCGTAGTATGTTGTTCTTGTTGAACAAGACCCTTCATCTCTGCTTAACTATGTGGAAACTACAAATAGGCTACTTCAATTGCTTACAGCAGTCAAAGCCATGGTCTCCCTTTATAATTTTTGTCCTTCGACCCTCACTTTTCTCTATAATCAGACTGTCTTTCCCTTCATGCATCAGAATGTGTCCTATCCTCCTATCCTTTCGGTTACTCACGTGTGTGACATAAATTCCTTGTCTCTCGATTCTATTCATTACATCTTCTCTTAGTCATCTCTTCTACCAATTTCATCTTTAGAACTCATCTGTAGCAAGACATTTTATAGGTTTTCATTCTCTTTTTGTTTGAGACGTGTATTGTCCACTTCCATAATAGGGTAAAACCTACAAAATACTGTCTTTATTTTTACGTTTCACTCCACTAACGCGAGCATATTAAGAACTGGGGAAATACAATGTATTACACCACCATAGAGTAAGATAATTTCACAGATTCAGCTTAAAACTGGTAACTTACATTACGTAGCCGAGAGCCACATGTTACGAACATTGGGCAGTTATAACGTCACCGACATATGTAAAATGGAGAAAGTTGGTTGTGTAGAGTTAACATAAACTCTCAAATCAGGTACCTTCTAAGATTAAACCGCTAGATATATCATTCCTTGTTGGCCGAGTCAAGGCCCTACCGATTTGCGTCTGGTTGAAATAACCTCTTGAAGCTTAATGTAAAACAATATAATGCCAAAAACAATAACATCATTAAACTTTGGCATAATTTCCGCCGTTTTCTCGGCCGTTCAGACATACCAGTCTAAAGAAACATAACTAGTTATTAGAATAGTTTTGGAAAGACACGGTAAAATTACAAATAAAATTATAATTTTCACTTTTATGGGCGTTAATAGACATATACCATGCATATAACAGGATAATCATGACATTACATCTAACCTACGTAAGAGTAGATTAAATGTACCGTTCAGACATGGTGACACAGGTCTTCTCATAGAATTATAAGTAAGTCAAGACCTTCAGCTGTTGACAGGCGTTGTTATTCATCAACGGAGACAGTTGAAAATGTGTGCCCCGACTGGGACTCGAACCCGGAATCTCCTGCTTACATTGCAAACGCTCTATCCATCTGAGCCACTGCGGGCTCAGAGGATAGTGCGACTGCAGGGATTTATCCCATGAACGCTCCCCGTGAGACCCACATTCCCAACTTAATGTCCACACACTACGTTCGTAGTGCCCCTGCCCATAAAACTCATTACTCGCGGCTGACAATCTTACCGAGTCCCGTAAGAGTTGAAACGTCCCCTTAGAAAAATTTGTGAATTACTGTGCTGATAAACCTTTTACATTATTTTCTTTTCAAACAGCTGAGCAAAACAACGTACTCAAACATTCACTAAAGTGACACACAATATATTTAGCGCAACGCAATCTGACTTTCAAAAATCCCTACAAAGAATGGCCCTGACTAACATTAACCTATACCTTTCACAAATCACTTACCTCACAAAAATCTTCGTTACTCAAACTACTGCAATTCAGCTAGCGCCACTACTGCCAGCTAAATAAAAGATTCAAACTACTCAAGGCACTAACTACTGATAGACATAGTTAGCAAATGAAAGATTTTGATAGAGAACAAACAATGTATTTACCTTAATAGTGTCGAAAAGTCATAATATATATAGCAGTTCATGACATCCAGTCTTACAAATTTCAAAACTCCGCCATTTCTCTCCCCACATCCACCACTGCTGGAGGCTCACCTCCAACTGCGTAACGCTACGCGCTGTTCACATCCAGCTGCCCAACACTACAATGGCAGACAACAATGCAAACTAGCCACAGACTGCACACAGCACAGCCAGTGATTTTCATACAGAGCGCTACGTAACGTTGCCAATAAGGAAACACAAACAGCCTACTTACAGAGTTTGGGCAATGCATGTGCATCCAGCACAGAAGAAGACGGTCAATGGCCGGTTAGCCTTAACTATATATGAAGATGGTATCTGTTCTTTCGGACATGTCAGAGAGAACAGATACCAGCTTCATATACAGTTCTTCTCATGTCTACAACTATGTCGTTCATTCAAATGAAACCTGGTCAGTGCGTCTATCTTTACCTTACGTATAAGGTGGCACCACGTAACTGCGAGTGTGGTGACGCCATCTATTGGTAGAGAGACTGACCGTGTGCGCACTGTTTGATGTTGCATAGTGGCAGGGTGGTTTCACAACGAAGAGAAGGTGGTCACACAAGTTATCGTCCACTACCAAACATGCAGGCGAGTAAGTACGAACAACGAGGGGTGATACGGTTTGTGACGGCGAAGGGAGTTGGATGCCGTGAAATGTATCGACGAAAGAAGGCTGTGTACGGTGAGTACAGTCTGAGTCGTTGTGGAATGGCGCAAATGACTCCTTGAGGGGCGCGAGTCACTGGAAGACGATGATCGTCCTGGACAGACTCATTATGTCATCACACCGGAAATGGTTACGGAAGTGAATGCTTTAGTCTCGGATAACCGCAGAATCACCGTGGACGAGATCCACCCACACCATAATGCATCAACACTTGAACTTTCGAAAAAATCTGTGTGCAGTGGATTCCCCACCAACTGACCACCGAAAAGTGCACTACTCGAATGGCGCTGTCTTTTAGTGATCTGCAACGTTATCATGAGTGGGAATACTGCTTTCTGTCGCTTATTGTCACAGGTGACGAAACATGGTTTACCAGTTTGAACCGGAAAGCAAGCGTCAGAGCAAGCATTGGAAACATGTGGCTTCACCAACTCCTAAGAAATCATAGGCCGTGCACACCAGTTCTGGTAAGGCCTTGATGTCCTCCTTTTTTTACCACAAGGGCCTGGAACGGGGACGTACCATCAATGCCCAGCGTTATCAAGACATTTTACAGAACTTTAGGCGAGCCATCAAGTCGAAACGCCGAGATGTGTTGTCCAATGGCGTTATTCTCCTCCATGATAATTCCTGCCCACACATGGCCAATGCAATGAAGACGACATTGGAGCAGTTTCAGCGGGAAACGCTGGAACATCCACCGTACAGTCCCGACCGTTCACCGTGTGACTCTCGTTTTTCGACCGCTAAAACAAGCTATTCGCGGACATCTACTCGCAACGGACGCCGAAGTGTGTGACTCGGTCCAGACCTGGATCCAACAGCAGCCTACTACCTTCTTCAAGGATGGAATCGACCGGCTAGTGTCGCAATGGGATAAATGTGCCAACAATTTTGGCAACAATTTTTGAGTATGTGTACTGTGTATAACTACTTGTTTGAGTTGATGAAGTCGTTACGTGCGGTTCTAGGCGCTATAGTCTGGAAACGCGAGACCGCTGCGGTCGCAGGTACGAATCCTGCCTCTGGCATGGATGTGTGTGGTGTCCTTAGGTTAGTTAGGTTTAAGTAGTTTGTAAGTAGGCTGTTTAGGTTTTCTTATTGGTAACGCCACGTAGCGCTCTGTATGAAAATCACTGGCTGTGCTTTGTGCAGTCTGTGGCTAGTTTGCATTGTTGTCTGCCATTGTAGTGTTGGGCAGCTGGATGTTAACAGCGCGTAGCGTTGCGCAGTTGGAGGTGAGCCGCCAGCAGTGGTGGATGTGGGGAGAGAAATGGAGGGGTTTTGAAATTTGTAAGACTGGATGTCATGAACTGCTATATATATTATGACTTTTGAACACTATTAAGGTAAATACATTGTTTGTTCTCAATCAAAATCTTTCATTTGCTAACTATGCGTGTCAGTAGGTAGTGCCTTCAGTAGTTTGAATCTTTTATTTAGCTGGCAGTAGTGGTATTCGCTGTATTGCAGTAGTTCGAGTAACGAAGATTTTTGGTGAGGTAAGTGATTTGCGAAAGGTATTGGTTAATGTTAGTCCGGGCCATTCTTCTGTAGGGATTTTTGAAAGTCAGATTGCGTTGCGCTAAAAATATTGTGTGTCAGTTTAAGCACAGTCCTTTATAATTGTTCTAAGGGGACGTTTCATATATCGACCCTTAGCCGGGGGTACCTCACTGGAATCTTCTGATTTTTTCTTGTAGTTTGTGCAATTAGTGCAGCCTTTGTTTATTGCTAGCGCGTAATTGTAGAGAGACTTTCCTTTGTAGTTGTAGTTTTTCATTCATGTATAGTAAAACAGTTGTGGCATGCATGTAGATTTTCACCAAGTATTTCGCAGCTGCACTTGCAATTAACGAGATATTATTTTCAATGCTATGTTAATGTGTTTTCTTATTTTTCTCTTCAAATTGTGCTTTTCTGTGTTGTCGTGTGAAATATTGTGACAATAATGACGTGTGAAAAACGTAATACTAGGCTCCGAAGTAAACTGAGAAATGACAGTGAAGACGAAAGCAGTGTGTTAGCGCCACCGTGTAATGAATTAACTAACGTTCAAAGTAGTAATTTGGTAATTGTGCATAGGGAAATGGAGCGGGCTGCAAATAATGGTGTAGACAATGAAACAAGTAGTGAACAGGGAAGCATTATCGATCGAGGAAATAAGTACACTATCGTAGAAAGTAGCCGAACTTTCGGATCAGTTCATTAACTTATCTGCAAAGGTAGATGATGATCTGAATGACACAAGAGCTGTAGCCATCACTGACACAGAAGAGAATGAACAAAATAAGAAATTCAAACAAAATCAGAATCAAATTAATACGCAATACAAAAGAGAAATCCGGGAAGTACAAGATCAGTTGGCACAAGTAATACAAAAATTACGTATTTCAGAGGACACTCGCGCTCCAACACGGGAAGAGGAACTTAGAAATATGGAAGAGCCACCAAATAATGACACAGGGCATTTCGGAAATTATGAAAGAAATTGGCAAGGTGCACCGAATTTTGTGATGGAACCGCCGACACGACGTAACAATGACAGATATGCTACTCGCCGACACGATGATTTTGACTATAAGCTGTTCATTACTACAAGTAAATTCAAAACATTTAAGAATTCTGGCAACGACATTCATCCACAAGCGTGGCTCCATCAATTCTCTCATTGTTTTCCTCCCAATTGGTCATTAGAGCACAGGTTAGAATTTATTTGTGGCTACTTAGAGAATGAACCAGCTGCAAGAATGCGATCGGTCATTCACGATTGTCACAGTGAAAGAGAATTTTATCATGCCTTCCTCTCAGTATATTGGTCTCAATCAACAAAAGACCGAGTAAAACATAGCATCATAATGATGAATCATTTCGAACAATCTGAATTTTCCAGTCAAAATGGTTCAAATGGCTCTGAACACTATGGGACTCAACTGCTGTGGTCATAAGTCCCCTAGAACTTAGAACTACTTAAACCTAACTAACCTAAGGGCATCACACACATCCATGCCTGAGGCAGGATTCGAACCTGCGACCGTAGCGGTCGTGTGGTTCCAGACTGTAGCGCCTTTAACCGCTCGGCCACTCCGGCTGGCAATTTTCCAGTCTTGTGAATATTTTGAAGACATGTTGCATAAGAATCAGTAACTGTCAAACCCATACAGCACCTCAGAACTCATCCGCATTTGCGTAATCAAATTGCCTGAACATTTACGACATTATTTTGGCAGGACGTTGCAAAGACCACATTGAAGCTTTTCAGGGATTGTTACAAGAACTGGAAATTGACACTGACAATCGCGGGACGCGAAAACAGGAACACAACAATTACAGGTCACATCCGTCACAATTCCTCAATGAAAAAAATAATAAATGGACACGACAAAGCTATTCTTACAACGTAAATCGCGACCAAAACAGACACCACCCGTATGACAACCGTTGGCAGAGTAGTGATAATTACAGGGAAAGATCACCTCTCCACGGTAGTGACTATCACAGAGACAATCAGAGAAAGAGACAATATGGGAACCAGAACTATCATTATTACAGGAGACAGAATAACTTCACATGCAACGGTCCACCGTGCAGTGTTAATTCTGGGAGGTATTCTCCACCACTTAACCAACAAGAAAGAAATTACAGAAATTACTGACATGACGACAGACGATATGATCGTAACGACAGACCTGAATTGCATCAGAACTGGCGGGATTCAAACAGGGCAGGGCCCTCTCGACAAGGTGAATTTGTAGAAGTTAGACCTCCAAACACCAATAACGACATGCGCCAACAAAGAGGCAGACAATGACTTGCACCGCAGGCAGCCACGTGCGCCGGGTGGCTCAGAGAAAAATAACATAGACACTAACCTTGAGAAAAATTTTAGAATTCCTTACCGACGTATACAACATGATAATTACTTTGAAGTAGAAAGGCTGCGCACTAGGAAGAGTAAAGGTTTACACCACACTTCACATGTAAAACCGTTTATTGAAAGATAATCGGACTTTTTAACTTAGTCTTTGCCGTAAAACTTTTCACTTCATGCTACTAGTACAATTTGTCACACTGAGAAACTGTTAACTATGTTTTGAAGTTAACTATCCAGTCTAGAACCTAGGGAGCATTTTAAACAGAAATTACGAATGCATTTTTATAGTGAACAGACGACACAGTGTTATTGTGTGTGTAGATTTTTGCTTGTTAATTGCACGATTACATAACGACTATGAGGCTCACATACTTAGCACATATACTGGCACTGCTAATGAGATTTTAATGCAACATTTTGGTTTACTTGAAAATACATTCTGGATTTAAAGTACTTTCTGTGAGATACCAGATGACACAGTGGTTAGTTTATGTGACAGCTACACGATTTTATCACGACACTACTAATGAGTGACCATTTACAATGTTGCTTTTGCGGTGTTTCTGTTTTATATCTGCACAGTTTTTCTGAATTATTCTGGAAAGTAAAACATGTTTTAGTAGTAACTTTTGTGGTATAGCTACAATGAGACAGCCTTTTCCGTAGCACAACAATACGTTACAGCACAGTATTTTCTTCATCACGGCAATAAGAGTAATAACTAAGATATCTATACGCAAAGCATTTCACTTTTGTTTACCATGAGGTAAGTAAATTGACTTCTGGAGAACTTAGCTTTCGGAGGACGATAACTATGACACTTCCACAGAGATTATCTTAAACAAGACGCACAGTTTAGCGCTACAGTACACGTATTTGAGTGATTAAATTTGTACTTAAAACATTTATTTTTAAAGATATTTGAAATACAATGATACAAAGGTTTTCTGTGATACATTTCATTCCATTGCTGTAATCTATAACACCTGAGGGTATTATTACATTAATCCTCAGGGGGTTACACGCTTACTTTGTGTGCCATGTGTTTGGCAAGCACAAGGAGCCCTAGCTAATATGATATTTGTTTACACAACTTTACACATTGGTACAATATTTCTGTAACACAGAATTACACAGCTATCTGATCATTTAACTGGGAGAGACAAACATTTATTTTACTACATCAGTGACAGATGTTTACGTAATCACATAGTTTGATTACTTCACACTTATGAAATTGTATTTTCTCTGTACTTTGTGAACTGTTCAAATTTTATTTGGAACCATTGTGATACTATGAGAGCTTTGAATGATGTATTTGGTATGGGATCATGATTTTTAAAGTACGTTTGAGGTGGATGACTCTATTGAAATGAGCAGAGAATTTTTTTACGTTTTGACATTATTGCAGAAAGCTATGACGTTATGGGATTTGACTGAGGTGTTATGATGTTATTTTTACGACGACAATGTGTATTATGCTGTTGAGGTATGTTTATGATCAATAATCTGATGCTATATGAGGAATTTGATTATGCTATGTATTTATTATGATGAAATGTTGAAGAAGTGTCGACGAATATTTATATGTGTAACAAAGTAAGGAATAATGAGTAGTGGTTAGGGATGCTGACATGTGAAAAAGGATGTTGGAAACTAAGAATCGTACTTTAAGAGTTATGAAATGTGTAAATGCGTGAATGTACCACAATGCCGACAAAAATTTTTTGGACACAGTTATATTTACAGGATTTTGTTTCTACACATTTGTAACGCAAATTCTCGACCTGTGAAATTTTTATATGAGACTGTCACTGTAGCGGAAACTGATGTCGTAAATATTTTGGTAAGGAAGGTACGTCACCTTGATATAATGAGTTTTGGGCACCCAGCTGAGAGATAGTCGTCTGACAAAAGAAAGCTATTAAGTGGAAAAAAAGGGAGGCCATTATCCTCGCTATTGACATTTCTTTGTCGAAAGCATCGCAAACACGGCACGCTCAAACTTGAAAACATATAATTACGCTGTGGAGCTCTTAAATTATGATATTTACTGAAATGCCTAATGAAATGATGAGAAACATTTTACATCTATTGTCTTTCTAGTTGAGAGATTGATCATTTTGTTTAATATCTGGCTTCCAGCTATGTTGCATCATTGGTTTTATAAAATAAAATTAAGTGCATTTGCTAATGTGAACACTTTCTGCCAACAGATCTATTAAATAATAATTTTATGATCCATATTCTTCGAAAAAGGAGCACTTGGAATGGAAAGAACAATAAGAAGGGATTAATAACAGTAACTGCATACATAATTTTCTTTTCAACTACTTGGTAATTTTTGGTAGAGTAAGTTATCGTGATGCATCACTCTAGTGTTAAAATGTGACATAGGTATTAAACATGGCCATTTTTACTGTAATATTTTTTCTTCTTGAGCTTTGTCATGTTTAGATATAAGTTATTGCATTTGCTGCTGCTGTTTGCCAGGCATAGTGCTACTAAATTTCACTTTGTATTACTCTGTTAAGCCAGTTTTACTACTGATTTATTTTTCTTGTTGCCGCACATTGGCTCATATTAGTTGTAATATTGCATTTGCTTGGTAATTTAGATTTACTGTAGTTTGCTTTGCCAATTTCCATTTTTTTGTCATTGCTGTTTGTGTTAATTGTTTTGTGCTGCTGCATTGCCTCGTCCCTTAGTTTAGCATCTGAGCTAAGATTTAAGATAGCTTAAGAGGGGGTAGACTATATAAGAGAATGAGTTATGATGAATTGGAAGAAATGCATTGAGAAGCTATAAGAAAATGGTTTGGGCAAAAAAGTAGTGTACAGTGGAGAAAAACTATTTTTGAAAGAGGATGTGAACAGAATACAGAAAGCATGCTTGGATAGGACTTTTTTGGTGGAAACAAATGTTGAAATAAGAGGAAAGATCTACAGAACGAAGTTTTGGGTTGGACTGCAGTACCAAATGTCACACTGAAAACAAACCCTGTCCTGTACCTTTGTGTTACTATGCTATGTGAATTTGTGTTTTTCCTGCCTTTATGTGTTTAGCTAATAAGATTCACGTTGTAGAATTTTTCTGATGTTTAGACAATTATTTATTCTGTTTTGTTTTAATGCTCATGTGTGAAGTTGATGTTTCAAAAGTTATTCTGTTCTTTTATGTATGTACTTACATCATAATTCTTGTAACAATGATGTGCATGTTTATTTCTATTCTTCTGTAAAGCCTGTTATACTACAAATGTTATCTTTACTGTTATGTTCTTTAATGATGTATTTTGTACCTTTGTTATTGTATTCTCATGTTATAAAATTGTAATTGACACCAATTCATCAAATTAAGTAACTTGTAAGCATTCATTTCACTGCACGTATTTATGTTGATCATGGTATATGCACAATATGTGGAAAAGAGAGGACTGTTAGTGTTTGGACATGTGTTAATAATTCAGCAATGGACTGATTAACAGCATTACTGGTTCTAACGATAACTCCAAAAACTTTGTGAGTGCACAAGTGGTGGTTTATGGACTTGCTATATAGTACAGGACTCTTCGATGGTGATTGTGCACCTGCACAGTCGCAACAGATGGCTGATGGCCATCTCTACAAGGACTGAAGTGGGTCTGTACCTTTGATGGCCCACCAATACCATTATCTCTACATGGACTACAGTGGGTCTGCATCTTTGATGGCCCACCAATATCATTATTTCTACAAGTACAGCAGTGGGTCTGCACCTCTGGTGGCCCACCAATACCATAATCTCTACCAGGACTACAGTGGGTCTGTTATGTGATGACCTACCTACCAGTATTCTTCAAAACTTGGAATGACTCTGCTGTGGGTTTGCTCTGTTGTGGCCCATTACCTGTCTGCATGTCAAGAGTCAGCACTGTCTTTCCGTTGGAAGGACAACACTACTTCTTGAAGACTGCATGGAAATCCACTACTTCCGTGTGCATTTTCTTTTACTGCTCAGACATTGAGAGAAAGACTGCTATTTTACTGTGATGAACGATCAGGACTGTCTTTATGGACTGTGAGAAAATTTTAGCTTTCGGCCAACATTGTATCAATAAGTGTGTGCATTTGATTTCTTTGTTACTGTAATTATAATTATGAAAATTTTTTTCAAATCTGTATTGGCCAGTGCCCAAAACAATTTGTAAAATTTTTTGTGGGGACCATGGGGCTATGTAAGTAGCCTGTTTAGGTTTTCTTATTGTTATCGCCACGTAGCGCTCTGTATGAAAATCACTGGCTGTGCTAGTTTGCATTGTTGTCTGCCATTGCAGTGTTGGGCAGCTGGATGTTAACAGCGCGTAGCGTTGCGCAGTTGGAGGTGAGCCTCCAGCAGTGGTGGATGTGGGGAGAGAAATGGCGGAGTTTTGAAATTTGTAAGACTGGATGTCAAGTACTGCTATGTATATTATGACTTTTGAACACTATTAAGGTAAATACATTGTTTGTTCTCAATCAAAATCTTTCATTTGCTAACTATGCCTGTCAGTAGTTAGTGCCTTCAGTAGTTTGAATCTTTTATTTAGCTGGCAGTAGTGGCGCTCGCTGTATTGCAGTAGTTCGAGTAACGAAGTTTTTTGTGAGGTAAGTGATTTGTGAAAAGTATAGGTTAATGTTAGTCTGGGCCATTCTTTTGTAGGGATTTTTGAAAGTCAGATTGCGTTGCGCTAAAAATATTGTGTGTCAGTTTAAGCACAGTCCTTTATAATTGTTCTAAGAGGACGTTTCAAGTTCTAAGTTCAAAGGGACTAATGACCTCAGAAGTTAAGTCCCATAGTGCTCAGAGCCATTTGAATCATTTGAAATCGTTACAGTTACTTTACACTAGCGACGGGATTTTATTTGAATGCCACTTACATTAGAGCATAATATTTGTAGAGTAAAGTACTGAAAACATACTTACGTAAACGGTAAGATTTTGTCGTCATGTATTTAATATTCTTGTAGATTTATACGTACATTAGAATATATTTGAAATCCAAAGTCGGATTAATTAGTTCTCTGGCTGTTATTGGCTAGCACCATACACTACATATTTCTGCCTCACTGCGAGCCTGGGAATTAGCTAGGGCTGATCACTGACAGAAAGGGCAGAGAGGCCTCGCGTTCCTCAGAAGCCACTATCGGTTAAGAAGGAGGTGGGAAGTGTCTTGTCGTATGCTGAAGGGCCAGACATTTGTTACCCTGAAAGAGAATAGCTCTTGGTGGTGTTGGTTCATGATGCTAGAAGCCGCAGATATCCCACAGCTAGGACAGAGCAGGAGGGAGGTGCTCTGTGGCGAGACGAAAAAATTTGAGAATAGCGTACCTTGAGAAGGAGCTTCGGGGGCGGAAGAATACGATAGGACATCCTTTTAGGGCGAAGGAATGCACGTGGTTACAAACGATGCTTGCGAGCAAACCTCTGTGGAATCTTCTCACGGGCAGCACCAGAGCACGCCCCAGCCGAAGAAAGCAGAAATGTGTTGGGGAGCGGAAATGGAGCCTTCGGGAAATTTTTCTGAAGGGAGTATGAGCTTCAGATGATTGTCTGGCAGACTCATAAGGCATGTAGTGAGAGGTAATGTTTTTGTAACGGCTGCTAGGATTCGTCGCCTGGAGCGCAAACCTAGATCTACATCCACAACTACATTTATACTCCGCAAGCCACCCAACGGTGTGTGGTGCAGGGCTCTTTACGTGCCACTGTCATTACCTCCCTTTCCTATTCCAGTCGCGTATGGTTCGCGGGAAGAACGACTGCCTGAAAGCCTCCGTGCGCTCTGGAATCTCTCTAATTTTACATTCGCGATCTCCTCGGGAGGTATAAGTAGGGGGAAGCAATATATTCGATACCTCATCCAGAAACGTACCCTCTCGAAACCTGGACAGTAAGCTACACCACGATGCAGAGCGCCTCTCTTGCAGAGTCTACCACTTAAGTTTGCTAAACATCTCCGTAACGCTATCACGCTTACCAGATAACCCTGTGACGAAACGCGCCGCTCTTCTTTGGATCTTCTCCATCGCCTCTGTGAACCCGACCTGGTACGGATCCCACACTGATGAGCAATACTCAACTATAGGTCGAAAGAGTGTTTTGTAAGCCACCTCCTTTGTTGATGGACTACATTTTCCAAGGACTCTCCCAATGAATCTCAACCTGGCACCCCCCTTACCAACAATTAATTTTATATGATCATTCCACTTCAAATCGTTCCGTACGCATACTCCCAGATATTTTACAGAAGTAACTGCTACCAGTGTTTGTTCCTCTATCACATGATCATACAACAAAGGATCCTTCTTTCTATGTATTCGCAATACATTACATTTGTCTATGGTACGAGTCAGTTGCCACTCCCAGCAGCAAGTGCCTATCCGCTGCATATCTTCCTGCATTTCGCTGCAATTTTCTAATGCTGCAACTTCTCTGTATACTACCGCAACATCCGCGAAAAGCTGCATGGAACATCCGACACTATCTACTGGGTCATTTATATATATTGTGAAAAGCAATGATCCCATAACACTCCCCTGTGGCACGCCAGAGGTTACTTTAACGTCTGTAGACGTCTCTCCATTGAGAACAAACTCTGTGTTCTGTTTGCTAAATCTCTTCAATCCAGCCTCACAGCTGGTCTGGTATTCCGTAGACTCTTGTTTATGAGGCGACTGCGGAACTGTATCAAACGCCTTCCGGAAGTCAAGGAAAATTGCATCTACCTAGAAGCCTGTATCTAATATTTTCTGGGTCTCATGAACAAATAAAGCGAGTTGGGTCTCACACGATCGCTGATTCCGGAATCCATGTTGATTCCTACAGAGTAGATTCTGTGTTTCCAGAAATGGCATGATACGCGAGCAAAAAACATGTTCTAAAACTCTACAACAGATCGATGTCAGAGATATAGGCCTATAGTTTTGCGCATCTGCTCGACGACCCTTTTGAAAACTGCAACTACCTGTGCTCTTTTCCTATCATTTCGAACCTTCCGTTCCTCTAGTGACTTGCGGTACACGGCTGGTAGGAGGCGGGGGGAGGGGGGGGGGCAAGTTCTTTCGCGTACTCTGTGTAGAATCGAATTGGTATCCCGTCAGGTCCAGTGGACTTTCCTCTGTTGAGTGATTTCAGTTTCTTTTCTATTCCTTGGACACTTACTTCGATGTCAGCCATTTTTTCGTTCGTGCGAGGATTTAGAGGAGGAACTGCAGTGCGGTCTTCCTCTGTGAAACAGCTTTGGGAAAAGGTGTTTAGTATTTCAGCTTTACGCGTGTCATCCTCTGTTTCAGTGCCATCATCATCCCGGAGTGTCTGGATATGCTGTTTCGAGCCACTTATTGATTTAACGCAAGACCAGAACTTCCTATGATTTTCTGTCAAGTCGGCACATAGAATTTTACTTTCGAATTCACTGAACGCTTCACGCACAGCACTCCTTACGCAAACTTTGACATCGTTTAGCTTCTATTTGTCAGAGAGGTTTTGGCTGCGTTTAAATTTGCAGTGAAGCTCTCTTTGCTTTCGCAGTAGTTTCCTGACTTTGATGTTCAACCACGGTGGGTTTTCCCGTCCCTCACAATTTTACTCGGCGAATACCTGTCTAAAACGCATTTTACGATTGCCTTGAACATTTCCCATAAACACTGAACATCGTTGGTGTCGTAACAGAAATTATCGTTTTGATCTGTTAGGTAGTCTGAAACCTGCCTCCTATTACTCTTGCTGAACAGATAAACCTTCCTCCCTTTTCATATTCCTCTTTACTTCCATATTCAAGGATGCTGCAACGGCCTTATGATCACTGATTCCCCGTTCTGCGCTTACAGAGCCGAAAAGTTCGGGTCTGTTGGTTATCAGTAGGTCCATGATGTTATCTCCACGAATCGGTTCTCTGTTTAATTACTCGAGGTAATTTTCGGATAGTGCATTCAGTGCTCTGTCCCTACCACCCGTCCTAAACATCTGAGTGTTCCAGTCTATCTGGTAAATTGAAATCTCCCCTAATACTATAACATGCTGTGGAAATTTATTTGAAATGTACACTCCTGGAAATTGAAATAAGAACACCGTGAATTCATTGTCCCAGGAAGGGGAAACTTTATTGACACATTCCTGGGGTCAGATACATCACGTGATCACACTGACAGAACCACAGGCACATAGACACAGGCAACAGAGCATGCACAATGTCGGCACTAGTACAGTGTATATCCACCTTTCGCAGCAATGCAGGCTGCTATTCTCCCATGGAGACGATCGTAGAGATGCTGGATGTAGTCCTGTGGAACGGCTTGCCATGCCATTTCCACCTGGCGCCTCAGTTGGACCAGCGTTCGTGCTGGACGTGCAGACCGCGTGAGACGACGCTTCATCCAGTCCCAAACATGCTCAATGGGGGACAGATCCGGAGATCTTGCTGGCCAGGGTAGTTGACTTACACCTTCTAGAGCACGTTGGGTGGCACGGGATACATGCGGACGTGCATTGTCCTGTTGGAACAGCAAGTTCCCTTGCCGGTCTAGGAATGGTAGAACGATGGCTTCGATGACGGTTTGGATGTACCGTGCACTATTCAGTGTCCCCTCGACGATCACCAGTGGTGTACGGCCAGTGTAGGAGATCGCTCCCCACACCATGATGCCGGGTGTTGGCCCTGTGTGCCTCGGTCGTATGCAGTCCTGATTGTGGCGCTCACCTGCACGGCGCCAAACACGCATACGACCATCATTGGCACCAAGGCAGAAGCGACTCTCATCGCTGAAGACGACACGTCTCCATTCGTCCCTCCATTCACGCCTGTCGCGACACCACTGGAGGCGGGCTGCACGATGTTGGGGCGTGAGCGGAAGACGGCCTAACGGTGTGCGGGACCGTAGCCCAGCTTCATGGAGACGGTTGCGAATGGTCCTCGCCGATACCCCAGGAGCAACAGTGTCCCTAATTTGCTGGGAAGTGGCGGTGCGGTCCCCTACGGCACTGCGTAGGATCCTACGGTCTTGGCGTGCATCCGTGCGTCGCTGCGGTCCGGTCCCAGGTCGACGGGCACGTGCACCTTCCGCCGACCACTGGCGACAACATCGATGTACTGTGGAGACCTCACGCCCCACGTGTTGAGCAATTCGGCGGTACGTCCACCCGGCCTCCCGCATGCCCACTATACGCCCTCGCTCAAAGTCCGTCAACTGCACATACGGTTCACGTCCACGCTGTCGCGGCATGCTACCAGTGTTAAAAGACTGCGATGGAGCTCCGTATGCCACGGCAAACTGGCTGACACTGACGGCGGCGGTGCACAAATGCTGCGCAGCTAGCGCCATTCGACGGCCAACACCGCGGTTCCTGGTGTGTCCACTGTGCCGTGCGTGTGATCATTGCTTGTACAGCCCTCTCGCAGTGTCCGGAGCAAGTATGGTGTCAATGTGTTCTTTTTTCCATTTCCAGGAGTGTATTCCAGATTTTCTCTCAGTTGTTCTGCCACTAATGCTCCTGAGTCCGGAGGTAGGTAAAAGGAGCCAATTATTAACCTAGCTCGGTTGTTGAGTATAACCTCCTCCCATAATAATTCACAGTAACTATCCACTTGTATTTCACTACAGGATAAACTAGTACTAACAGCGACAAACACGCCTCCACCGGTTGCATGCAATCTATCCTTTATAAACTCCGTTTGTGCCTTTGTAAAAATTCGGCAGAATGTATCTCTGGCTTCAGCCAGCTTTCCTTACCTATAACAATTTCAACTTCGGTGCTTTCTATCAGTGCTTGAAGTGCCGGTACTTTACCAACGCAGTTTCGACAGTTTACAATTACAATACCGATTCCTGCTTGGTCCCCACATGTCCTGACTTTGCCTCGCACCCTTTGAGGCTGTTGCCCTTTCTGTACTTGCCCGAGGCCATCTAACCTAAAAAAATCCCAGTCCACTACACACAACCCCTGCTACCCGTGTAGCCGCCTGCTGTGAGTAGAAGACTCCTGACCTATCCAGCGGAACCCGAAACCCTGCCACCCTATGGTGCAAGTCGAGGAATCTGCAGCCCACACGGTCCCAGAACCGTCTCAGCATCTGATTCAGATCCTCCACTCGGCTCTGTATCAAAGGTCCGCAGTCAATCCTGTCGACGATGCTGCAGATGGTGAGCTCTGCTTTCCTCTCGCTAGCGAGACTGGCAGTCTACATCAAATCAGATAGCCGCCGGAAGCCAGAGAGGATTTCCTCCGATCCATAGCGACACACATCATTGGTGCCGACATGAGCCACCACCTGCAGATGGGTGCCGCGTGTGTAGCTGGGAGTGGCATATGGTGGGAGAATAAAGAATTCCATGCCAGTAGCGATCGACGCACTAGCCTCTGAACATCGTTAGAACGAACTTCACTCGCGATAGCAATAGAGGAGTAGATGAGTGTCAAATTTTAATAAGTGTTGCTTTCTCACGGGGAGTGCGTGAGCCGTTCCTCTGAGACAGAGTAGTTATTCTGTTTCCTCGAGTGACGATTCTTAAGCTCTCTGTGGAATTTGAAAGACATTAAATTGCATCTTTACGGGAGAATACTTGAGTGGAATTTCTCTTCCCGTCTAGGGCGTACTCCAGTTTGTCGGACAGGGAAACAGTCACAGTGAATGTGTTAAGTTTCATTTGCTTGTCCTCCGAGCTTTTTTCTGAAAGTGCCAGTCGAGGTGTAGGTCCTCAGTTTCTCATCTCTTATAAGAATCAGCCTACTTTGTGTCCATCTAATCACAGGGAGACACAGTCGAAAGTCAAACATACGTTCTGCCAATTTCGAAATTAGATGTAGGGTAGGATTCGATAATGCGTATTACACATTTGCCTAACTTTTGCCTTCTACCCGTCTTTTTAAGAATTAGCAAGTTATAGTATCCCGCTGTAATTCATTCCAGTAGCACCCCGATAAGAATGACTGGTTTAATATGTTAAACTGAAGTGAGGTGCAATCGCAACCCGATACTTAGTTTTACCGAAGTTCTAAACGAAGCTGTCAATGGCACGGTCAATTTAATCATTTGCAGGCGTGAGAATTCCAGTGCGGAGGCCACATTATGCAATTACACATGCACACGTCATATTTTATACACATTAGGGGTTTACACTTATTTATTTTCAAAGTACATATTGGTACATGTACGTAATTGAGTATACTCACGAGGATAACGAATTTCAAATTGCATGGGATTTACGTATTTAAAAGAGACGACAATTAGACATTTCATGCTGACTCTGCTGACGTTATGAAGTTGGTAAAGGTTACAAATATTTTAAAATTCATATACAAATAAATTAAAATATCCCTTCTTTCAGTAGTTGACTTACTTCTGTCGTATCTCTAAAGGCTCATTAAAATGACTAAGGACTACCTTCAACTAAATGTATATGACAGAAGAAGGCTAATGTTGCGACATGATTCGTCAAAAAATTAGTTTATTAACCCTCGCAATTCAGTGCGTGGACTGAAGGGGTACTTTATGAAAGCTCTTCGAAATATTGTAATGTAGTCTTTTACGTCGTATTTTAAAACTGTGTAAAAAGTATGTTTTAAGGATTTCCTACGCCAGATTCCACAATTGTTTTCACGTTTTCAGTAAAGATTCAGTAGAATATTTAACTCTTTGTAATGAATGTGACTTATTGCAACAGATGACATATTCTTATTTTTAATGTTCAGGACCCTTCTCACTCATCTATATATCTTTAAAAAGTATGTTGAGAATGAAAGCCAACGATAATTTATGAAAGTTGTTTCCTTTTTTTAAATTTTTTATGATTGTTCTAAAGTACCTCTTGCCTCGATATATATATTACACAAAATGTGTTGTTTTCATGTTCTGGAACTTACTTGTACATGAATGCTTATTTGAAAACTATATTGTTAGCAAAAGATAACAACACTTAACGAAATGTGTTTGATTTTCTTTATTTTTTGTGGTTGGTATAAAGTACAACACTCACTTTTAGTATTACACATTATTGTAAATGCTTTGGTATTCCTACAATTAAGATTGAAGAACGTAAGAAATTTAAAATTACGACACATGAAATTTTCGCATTTAATCAAGACTGCAAACAGACCATTCATTTTAGGAACGATAACACCTTTGTGTTCGTGATGAGTCACTGCTGTTACGCGTAAGAGGCCACATATCTAAAACTAAGCACTGTTCCAACGTGACATAGACAATAAAATAAAATAAAATTACCATTTTAACAGTAGTTAAGGTGGCAAGCCCAAAATACCTGCGCTCGTTGAGATACTTGTTTTAATAACAGCATTTATTTTCATTACGAATCTGCATTTTATAGTTTTCGAAGCTACTTATTAAAAAATTCTTTTCAGATCCTGCCCCAAAAGGTAGAGCAGAATGTTAAAGTAATTACCTGTTGTAAAGTCAGAGACTTTTCAGCCAAATACCAGGCAGTTGGTAGTGAGGCAGGAGAATGCGACATTGAGCGAGATGCTGCAGTGGTTAGCACGCTGTACTCGCATTCGGGAGGACGACCGTTCAAACCCGCGTCCGGCCATCCCAATTTAGGTTTTCCATGATTTCGCCAAATCGCTTCAGCCAAATGCCGGGATAGATCCTTTGAAAGGACGCGGCCGACTTCAATCCCCATCCTTCCCTAGTCTGATGGGACCGTTGACCTCGTTGTTTGGTCCTCTCTTTCAAATCAACCAACCAATGCAAATTGGCGACATTAGGTAGGAAATTCAAAGTTCTGGCGTTTGCCTTGCAACCAAGGGAAAGATCCCGAATACCTTTATCAGAACAGGGGGATAAGAATTACTTTTATTTTTGGGACGATAAATTCCAGACAAAAAATTTGAAGCCTAGTCTACGTGCATTTGTGTATGTGTATATAGAGTGAAAGTCAACGACCTTCTCACGTTGTGCAGCCCATCTACACTGCAGATGAATTGTGGTCTGCGCTAGATGTCGTTCGTTATTCATTTACAAAATAGCAGAACAGGCCTGCTACTTGCACTGTCTCATTTCCTAGTCTAACGCCCCTAGCAGCGTCGTATTTAGTGCACTGAATTCCATTAGCCTACACCAAGCAGATAACCATTCGTTTACTAAATTATCATCCCTGCTAACATCAGAATTTCATACTGTGTGTTCCTGTCAGTATCGTCAAAAGCCCTCCTTAAATCTATAGATGCTGTAAATGTATGCTTGCCTTTTTTTAAAATTTGTTCAGTGATAAGCCTAAGTGTCAGTATTGTTTCAAGTGTTCCGGAGCCCAAACTGATCCTCTCTGAACCTTCTACCAGTCTCACCTTCTTCTGCAAAGAAATCATGTTAATATTTCGTAACTATGGCTTATTAAATTGATGGTTTGATAACGTTCGCACCTGTCAGTACCATCCTGCTTGGAATAGGGATTGTTACATTCTTCTCGATGTCTGATGGTCTTCCGCCCCTCTCATATATCTTGTATACCGGTGGAATAATTTTGTCATGACTGATTCTCCCAAGGATCTCAGTAATTGTCAGAAAATAACCTCTACGCCAGGTGATTTGTTTCTACGTAGGTCTTTTAGTGCTCTGTCAGATTCTTCTCTTAGTATCGCATCTACTATCTGATACCCATGTACTTTCTCCTCTCTTTCCATGAGACTGACTACAAGTTCCTCCCCTATGTACACTCCTTCCACCTTTGTGGTTTCCCTTCTTTGCTTAGTACGGCTTGCATCTGCACCCTTAATATGCATGCAGCTGTATCCCTTGTGCCCAAATTTTTCTTTAATTTTCCTATAGACATGCATGCTCCTGCAGCTTCTCATTTCTTCTTGTTTCTACATCCAGTGTTCAGCCTAGGAAGATACAGGGTTTGCCATCATAATGCAATGAAAACAGGTAGCTCAAAATATACATAGGCACAGCATAAATAAGTATAAACTTTAGATGTTTAGTGCTCCGTACATTTTAGATATTTGTTGAAGGACGTCATCTAAGAATCGTGAGCTGCGCTCATATCCTATCGTTTAATGTATACATAGTTGTAATTGGGCAATGCGTATCTGCATGCTAAACATCATAAAGAATGAATAACTGACACGCATTTCATTGATATAAAAATACATAACGTTAAGTGGGCTTATGTTCTTGCTTTTATGTGTACTATTGTTACGCTGTAGAAAGTGGTGTACATAGAGTTGCTGGTACCTTGCATCACATGTCACTGATGATGAATTGTGTAACTGATTACTAGTTCGGCTAACAAATATTTTAAGTGTGTCTCATGGGGTCTACAGTAAGTCTATTAACAAATACATACGTATATTTTATGAAGAGTGGATAATGTGTAGAAGATAGATATATATTACAGCATGATTCGAGGCCTGTCCTAATTTTCCTAAAATAATTTCACTTTTAGACAGTTGTCCTATGTTGTAAACAAACGACTGTGATACAGTCCAATGTCAATTGCCTTAAAACAGTCTGAGACTACATGATTTCACAACATTGATAAACAGCTTTGTATTCAGAAGGTCTGGGTTTGACCACTGGTATATGTAATTTTCATAAATATCAATCAATTACAACGAAAATTTTCTTTGGAAGACCTGCACATACCAAAGTGCATCCTATTGTACTAAGCTCTGTAGATGTACATTTGTTGCTTTGACGCTCAACGATGTCTAACTTCCGTAAATCTAAATGAAAATTTCACAATACCACAGGGTATATGTTGAGACGTGTTATAAGAACCTTTAACTTCATTCAACTTTCATTTTATTCAAGAACTTTTACGCAAGCGTGACATGTAAGACACTCATCTGGTACAGGACACAAAATATTCCCCAGTTCTTCGACAAGCCTATGGAATATACTTCGATCATAAGCTGCCTGATGCTATGTACACTCCTGGAAATGGAAAAAAGAACACCGGTGTGTCAGACCCACCATACTTGCTCCGGACACTGCGAGATGGCTGTACAAGCAATGATCACACGCACGGCACAGCGGACACACCAGGAACCGCGGTGTTGGCCGTCGAATGGCGCTAGCTGCGCAGCATTTGTGCACTGCCGCCATCAGTGTCAGCCAGTTTGCCGTGGCATACGGAGCTCCATCGCAGTCTTTTAACACTGGTAGCATGCCGCGACAGCGTGGACGTGAACCGTATGTGCAGTTGACGGACATTGAGCGAGGGCGTATAGTGGGCATGCGGGAGGCCGGTTGGACGTACCGCCGAATTGCTCAACACGTGGGGCGTGAGGTCTCCACAGTACATCGATGTTGTCGCCAGTGGTCGGCGGAAGGTGCACGTGCCCGTCGACCTGGGACCGGACCGCAGCGACGCACGGATGCACGCCAAGACCGTAGGATCCTACGCAGTGCCGTAGGGGACCGCACCGCCAATTCCCAGCAAATTAGGGATACTGTTGCTCCTGGGGTATCGGCGAGGACCATTCGCAACCGTCTCCATGAAGCTGGGCTACGGTCCCGCACACCGTTAGGCCGTCTTCCGCTCATGCCCCAACATCGTGCAGCCCGCCTCCAGTGGTGTCGCGACAGGCGTGAATGGAGGGACGAATGGAGACGTGTCGTCTTCAGCGATGAGAGTCGCTTCTGCCTTGGTGCCAATGATGGTCGTATGCGTGTTTGGCGCCGTGCAGGAGAGCGCCACAATCAGGACTGCATACGACCGAGGCACACAGGGCCAACACCCGGCATCATGGTGTGGGGAGCGATCTCCTACACTGGCCGTACACCACTGGTGATCGTCGAGGGGACACTGAATAGTGCACGGTACATCCAAACCGTCATCGAAGCCATCGTTCTACCATTCCTAGACCGGCAAGGGAACTTGCTGTTCCAACAGGACAATGCACGTCCGCATGTATCCCGTGCCACCCAACGTGCTCTAGAAGGTGTAAGTCAACTACCCTGGCCAGCAAGATCTCCGGATCTGTCCCCCATTGAGCATGTTTGGGACTGGATGAAGCGTCGTCTCACGCGGTCTGCACGTCCAGCACGAACGCTGGTCCAACTGAGGCGCCAGGTGGAAATGGCATGGCAAGCCGTTCCACAGGACTACATCCAGCATCTCTACGATCGTCTCCATGGGAGAATAGCAGCCTGCATTGCTGCGAAAGGTGGATATACACTGTACTAGTGCCGACATTGTGCATGCTCTGTTGCCTGTGTCTATGTGCCTGTGGTTCTGTCAGTGTGATCATGTGATGTATCTGACCACAGGAATGTGTCAATAAAGTTTCCCCTTCCTGGGACAATGAATTCACGGTGTTCTTATTTCAATTTCCAGGAGTGTAGAAATGAATCCAGCATGATAGGAAAAATTCCATACTACTGTATCGTGACCTGTCACACAGCTTTCTGCAAACTGCGATTTCTTATTATACAAATCAAAATATGTAGTCTTGTATTAATACCCTTGGTCGACACAATTCTCGATTCAAATACCACCACATTAATGAAACTTTGATAGAATGCTAGAGTCTGACAGAACCACCATGCAGAAAAGAACTGTCTAAGACTTTATGAAATCATACTTTAAGTTCAGACATCACTACTGAACCTCAGGAGTTCACAATGCAAAATAACATTTAGATATTACCACCAGTTTAGCACTTCCGCTGCTACGAGGAACCCCGTTGCAAACTGTCTTCACAGGCGAAACCTGTCTCACCTGGTACTGTTGTATATGCTAACCACATCCTGGAGAAACATTGTATTTACACGTCGAAAGTCAGTCTCACCCAGTAATCGATGTGTTAGCTGGTGAGGCTAAGCGATGGGGCTTAAACCTCGATATAACAAACATGATGTTTCAAGAGTTCAAAAATGCATTCTTGAAAGAGTATTGGTCAGAGCAGAAAGAAGAATGTGTATGGCGCGATTTCGTAGTGTCGAGGCCATACAATGTAAACACGCACGGCTCCATGAAAGAATTTTGTGAAAACTGGATCCGCAAATTTGAATATTTGCGCGATCGGAAAACTGAATCGGAGATTGCCTGGGGGCTATGGCAGAAGCTTCCAGATGACTCCAAGAGATACATCAGCGGTAGTTCGATACGATTGCAGCGTTTTTAGAGATAGTAGAAGGCGAAAACAATTGGCGGAATAACAATTACCACCACAGTCACAACCTGAACAATAACAATAACCATGGCAATAATGGTAGCAACCACCATGGTAATAACAATCCACAGCACTGTAACAATAATGGTCATACTAACAATGACCACAACTGTAGAAATTGTAGGGGCCAGTATCAAGTAAATATGGTACGTGGTCCTTGGAGGAATGATAGTAGAAATGAGCGGAATGATACATCAAGGCAGTCTAGTTGCAACAGGTCTGTCGAAATTAGGGAAACAACTCGCCGCGCCGGTTAGGTGCCCACCGGGCATGGGGAGACCTTGGTGGCCCAAACGAAAACCTAGACAATACCGCTATGATAAATATGAAAGGATAAATAATTCAGCGATGGGAGAATGTGCGAGAGAGTAAAGAGAGCGACGCACCTAGAATAATGATAAATGACTGGAAACGGCAGGCGACGCACATGCCACTGCTTGCAAAAGTAATAATGATGTTAGTGTACCGGTAGGGGATAATTCACACGGATCACAAGGCTCTCGCTTATCTAAAGGATTGTCGTTTACTGCATGAAAGACTGACACGGTGGACTCTTTTCTTGCAGCAGTTTTACTATGACATTTGTTACGTGAGAGGATCAGACAACTGTATAGTAGACGCACTGTCACGGTTGCCTGAAATCGATCATCGGCTTGTGGAGGACGAGTCTGAAGTCGTACTGAAATTGTACTGCTTTCAAGATGTAGAAGGTCGTAAAAGAGTAGAGAGCATCGGTAAAAACATGCCAGTAACATGATACATTGTGTGTGCTGTAAGTAGTCAGTGATATACAGTTGATTAATATATGTGTGAATTTAGTCAGCCCAGCTGGGACCCAGCCCCATTGGCATGCGACACTTCTTGTGTAGTGGATCATTTTAGCACATGGACACACCACACACAGGCAGCGAGGTAATATGTCCAAGTAACAACAGTGCATAGCTGTAATTGTGAAATTTGTAATTTGCTATAGAGGCAAATAACAGTAAGTAGGAAGTGAACATACATACGTCGATGAAATGAAGTGAAATGTCGTGTGGCTAGGACCTCCCGTCGGGTAGACCGGTCGCCTGGAGCAAGTCTTTTGAATTGACGCCGCTTCGGTGACTTGCGCGTCGATGGGTATGATATGATGATGATGAAGACAACACAACACCCAGTCCCTGAGCGGAGAAAATCTCCGACCCAGCCTGGAATCGAACCTGGGCCCTTTAGCATGGCATTCCGTCACGCTGACCATTCAGCCACAGAGGTGGAGTCATACGTAGATGCTGACAGCAAATTATAAGCCAAATATAACTTTTCATGGCAGAACTTATTCATTGTTCAGTTCCTCGCATTATTGTCTACATATTTTCGATGTACAACGAAACAGGTGGTTTGTCACCCACACTCAGAGCAAAAATGACGACGTGTATGATTCCGATGGAGTGACATCTTTGAGAACTGAACACAACAAAACTTACTGAGCCAGGCAAAAATAACCTACACACAAAATTCACAACCACGCGAGGTTTCTTATCAAAAAACACTAAAACACACACACACACACACACACACACACACACACACACACACATACACAAAAGCGTGCAGCCTATCCAAAAACCAGGGTGCAACATTATAAATACTCTAGATAAAAATCAGTATGAGCTATCCACTATCATAACGCAAAAAAACCTTTAACTTGCATACAAAATCACAACCATTATGTGTTTCTAAAATGCACACAAACAACGCCCAATCAAAATACGCTGAACAAAACAAAATGCTCAGTCACGTGAGTTTCGAGATAGAAAACATTTAAATCCAAAACCAATATTTGGAGGGTTCGATTTAATTCAAAAGTTCCCAGTCATTTGTCACTCCTACGCAACCGTCATTATGTGACTAACAACAACACCTAAGTCTCTTGAGATCAGGAAAAGAAAGTAAGTCCAGTCATCCAAAGCCCGCTGTCACACAGCCAGGACAACAGAGCCATAAGCATGCTCAACAACAAAAATCAACCATTCACTTCAGAAAGTAATAAACAAGATAACTGCTGCTTGTCAGATCAACATACTGCACAAAGGTCACATTAGAAAACTAGCAGTAGGGCCAATAAATCTCCTTCTTACTGATGTCACGAAGAAATATAACCAAAAATTATTCAGTATGTGAATGAAAACCGTGATACTACAACACTAAACACCAAACCATCAACAGTTGAAAGAACAGCCTGCTCTGACATAAATGTTCCGTACATTAAACATACACTCCTGGAAATGGAAAAAAGAACACATTGACACCGGTGTGTCAGACCCACCATACTTGCTCCGGACACTGCGAGAGGGCTGTACAAGCAATGATCACACGCACGGCACAGCGGACACACCAGGAACCGCGGTGCTGGCCGTCGAATGGCACTAGCTGCGCAGCATTTGTGCACCGCCGCCGTCAGTGTCAGCCAGTTTGCCGTGGCATACGGAGCTCCATCGCAGTCTTTAACACTGGTAGCATGCCGCGACAGCGTGGACGTGAACCGTATGTGCAGTTGACGGACTTTGAGCGAGGGCGTATAGTGGGCATGCGGGAGGCCGGGTGGACGTACCGCCGAATTGCTCAACGCGTGGGGCGTGAGGTATCCAAAATACATCGATGTTGTCGCCAGTGGTTGGCGGAAGGTGCACGTGCCCGTCGACCTGGGACCGGACCGCAGCGACGCACGGATGCACGCCAAGACCGTAGGATCCTACGCAGTGCCGTAGGGGACCGCACCGCCACTTCCCAGCAAATTAGGGACACTGTTGCTCCTGGGGTATCGGCGAGGACCATTCGCAACCGTCTCCATGAAGCTGGGCTACGGTCCCGCACACCGTTAGGCCGTCTTCCGCTCACGCCCCAACATCGTGCAGCCCGCCTCCAGTGGTGTCGCGACAGGCGTGAATGGAGGGACGAATGGAGACGTGTCGTCTTCAGCGATGAGAGTCGCTTCTGCCTTGGTGCCAATGATGGTCGTATGCGTGTTTGGCGCCGTGCAGGTGAGCGCCACAATCAGGACTGCATACGACCGCGGCACACAGGGCCAACACCCGGCATCATGGTGTGGGGAGCGATCTCCTACAATGGCCGTACACCACTGGTGATCGTCGAGGGGACACTGAATAGTGCACGGTACATCCAAACCGTCATCGAACCCATCGTTCTACCATTCCTAGACCGGCAAGGGAACTTGCTGTTCCAACAGGACAATGCACGTCCGCATGTATCCCGTGCCATCCAACGTGCTCTAGAAGGTGTAAGTCAACTACCCTGGCCAGCAAGATCTCCGGATCTGTCCCCCATTGAGCATGTTTGGGACTGGATGAAGCGTCGTCTCACGCGGTCTGCACGTCCAGCACGAACGCTGGTCCAACTGAGGCGCCAGGTGGAAATGGCATGGCAAGCCGTTCCACAGGACTACATCCAGCATCTCTACGATCGTCTCCATGGGAGAATAGCAGCCTGCATTGCTGCGAAAGGTGGATATACACTGTACTAGTGCCGACATTGTGCATGCTCTGTTGCCTGTGTCTATGTGCCTGTGGTTCTATCAGTGTGATCATGTGATGTATCTGACCCCAGGAATGTGTTAATAAAGTTTCCCCTTCCTGGGACAGTGAATTCACGGTGTTCTTATTTCAATTTCCAGGAGTGTAGTAACACCAGACAAGTGAAACTATAGTAACGAAATAAAAATGGGGCAGTGCGTATGGAAGACTACTGAATATCTGTGAAGAGTCAAACGTCAGACCTCAAGCTGTTTTCATACGATACTGAAAGCCTGTACTAAATAGAAATGGGTCTGCATTCATCTCTCAAACCAACACCATTGAGCACTTCAGTGCACGATGTATGTGACATCAGATACTGTTTGTTAGTTCAAAGATGTAGTCATTCAATCAAAGGAATTGATAATTTTTGGTCACAGTATGTGTTCCAAAATCCTACTGCAAATCAACGTTCATCTATGGGTCTGTAATTCAACGGATTACTTCTATTTCGTTTCTTGGATATTGGTGCTACTTCCCCGGATTTATGTACAGATCTTTGGATGAGCGAACGGTTGTATGTGATTACCAGTTATGGGGATATTGTATCAGCATACTCTGAAAGAAAATTAAATGTTATGCAATCTGGACTGGAAGCCTTGCCTTTATTAAGTGATTTAAGCTGCTTTGCTACATAGAGGACATCTACCTCTACGTTACTCATGTTGGCAGTTATTCTTGATTCGAATTCTGGAATATTTGCTTCGTCTTCTTTGATAAAGGAATTTCGGAAAAACATGTTTACTAATTCCTCTTTAGTAGCACTATCATCAGTAACATTACCATTGCATTAGCACAGAGACAGTATTGGTTCCGTCTTTCGCGTAATTATTATTTTTCTTTTTACGCAACCTTCCCTTCTACAATAACCTATGAAACCTTTCCTTAGGATTTCTATCTCTTGCTTAATAATAACAAATGAAATCTTCCCTTTGAAATTTATTCTCTTTCTCAATCTTCGCATACAAATTTAATTGCTGCTTATTAAAAGTTACTTTCGGATTATTTCGACGTAACATAGAATGTGTCGACGTCGTGTGGCCCTCAGTCCTTATCTGCAATAACCCAAAACTGTTCCTTAACTTTTTTACTGTTACTGGATCGCCATGTGACTGCTACATAGAACTGCGACATGAATATATTTACTCTGTTTTACTCTACTCTATTAGCTGCTGGTGGACTTTCATAATAAGTGGCTGTATTTATTACCAAAGCTGACGTTATTCTTTAATAGCAAAGCTGACGTTATTCTTTAATTAATTTGACTGAAGTTACATAATTCATAGTTAAACTTTTTCTTGATAACAATAACATTTTGCGAAGTTTTACGTTGATGGTTTTTGAGATGGACTGCAATATTGCAATATTGCTGGCAAAAATTAGTTATATTCTGAATGAAATGATTTCACAAACTTTTAAATGGGACTTACTTTTTACAATAATCTTACAACCAGCATTGCGCAAACATACCTTCAGTAGTCTTGAGTTTCTCAAAAATTAATGATTCAATAATATTAGTTCCTCTTATGATAATAGTTAGCTGATGTCTCTGTACATCCGTTTATAATTTCTTATAAATCATAGCAGGTGGCTGGCAGGCACACTGCTCCTCGCAACCCTTCGCTTCAGACCTGCTACCAACTCGCTTCACATCTCGCTTACTACTGACTTCCCACGAACGCTAAAATGCGGTCTCTCCTGACAACAATGCTTTCTGGTGCAGACAATCCCTGCTACCATTACAAAATGTATCAGTGCGCGGTCTTTCCCCCTCTTTTCTTAAAATGTATCCATACGCGGTCTCTCCCGCCCTTTTTAAAATTATATCAATTTGCGGTCTCTCTTGCCAACAATACTTTGGTGCAGACATTCCTTGCTGCCACAGTTATTTCCAACATGACAAATATTAATTATTCCTACATAATCCTATTAATAAAATATAAACATTTTTCATAAATTGTGGTTTCACAATAGACAATAGAAATATACACGCCTTACAACAGTTAAATTTGCGGTATCACCTACTGTGAAAACTGGAGATAAAACTAAATTAATTTACTTCCTGATATCTTCATATATGCTTGCTAATAATATCTGCTTTTGCAGGTTCCAGTGTTTCACAGTAATGTGGAATCCATGTAATGTGTCCACATTCCAAAAATAAAATATATAGAATATGGTATGCAATCGAAATCACCTACTTCTCGTGAAGACATATATGTGACTTATTATTATTCTCGTATGGGCCCAATAGGACAATGCGAGATACAATCCATCAATGTCACTCTCTCTGGTTGGCCTTCCTTTGTGTCCAAATTTGTTCCCTCCTTTCAGAATGAATTCTCTTTCTTACATCAGACCACAGTGTTCCAGTCCGTTTTCTAATTTCCCTCTAACAAACTTTCCAAGGAAATATTTTTGCCTGAACATTTTCCTGTCTGTAACGTTTGCCTGATTTATACTGGCTACTTTAAGATTTTCTTTAGTCGCAGCGATAGATTTAATAGACTCAGTTTTGGCCTTACCTCCGTTTTCGTCGAATTCTACTATTTGTTTTGTGAACCTAGTGGATACCATTCTTTTAATGTGGCATTAAAATTTAAGTAATTTAAGTCTTCGTTTTCTCAAGTCACCATGTATGTCTGTGTATTCTTCTATTTCCTTATTACTTCTCAGTCTATAAGTTTCTCCATCAGTAACTTTTGGCCTAATATTTTCCTGATAATCTTTCTTTCTTTCTTTTGCATTTCTTTATTATCCCTCTTTCTATTTAAAATTGTCCTCCCTGAGGACATTCAGATTTGATCACAATGCTTTAATGCCTAAATTTACTGATTTTAGAATGTGATTTTTTATTATAAATATTTTATATTAATCAGAATGCAGTTGCCATTTTTTGACAGCCATCTTCGTTAGCAGCTTTCTCCAGACCATTTTCTTGTATTATTTCCCGCAGGTATTTAAACTTAGAAACCCTTTTTATTTCTGATATTTTGTGTTCAAAAACTTTGGTCTTGTCTGTTGCATGGCAAGTATTCCGTTCTTTCAAATGATATTTGTAGTCCTCCTTTTTCTCAACTTCTTTAAGAATTTCAATTTGCTTTTTAGCTGCATTAACGTCCCTAGTTAAAATTTCCAGATCATCTGCAAAGGTGAGGCAATCTACTCTAATACTACTCCTGCCTAGCCTGATTGATTGATCTATATTTTGACTCAATTTTTTCTCTCACCGTTCTGTAATCACATTTTCCAAAACACAGTTACAGAGTAATGGGGAGAAACCATCTCCCTGTCTAACACCATTCTCTATATCAAATGGTTTAGAAATTTCTCCCATGAATTTAACTTCAGAACTGGAATCAGTTAATGTTTCCTGTATCGGTGTTAGAGTTTAATTATCTAGCCTTTGCTCCTTTAAGATTTGGGAAAGAGATTCATGATAAACTAAGTTGTAAGCCTTTTTAAAATCCAAAAAGTACAAACAATATTGTTACCACAAATCCTTTGTTGCGTACGCATTAGTTTTAAATTAAGAATTTGTCTAGGACAGGATCTGTTTGGTTTAAAGTTTTCTTGGGATCCATAAATTTTAGGTTCTAATTGTTCTTGAGAATTTCTTATGTGACAAGGAGAACAGAGATTCCTCAATAATTGTTAACATTGGCTCTACGCCCTTTTTATGCAATGGATAAATCAGGGCAGTTTTCCAGTTCTCAGGTATTTTCTCAGTTTGCTGGATATGTCCTATTAGTTAAGTGATCTCTTTTAAAGTGTTAGGTCCATCTCATTTGAGTAGTTCTGTAATTATACTATCTTCTCCAGATACTTTATTGTATTTAACTCTCGTAATTTGTTTAATTATTCAGATTTCGTTAGGTTCTTTAGAGTTAGGTTTGGTGTTATTAGCTTGCTGTGGTTGGAAATCATTCGCTGGTTCTGGACAGTTTAATGGTTTTTCAAATTAATTAACAAGTACCTTACAGTTTTCCTGGTTCTTAACAGCCAAACAGCCATTTTCACTTTTGAAGCAAAGACTTTGAGGTTTGATAACCAGTTAGTTTAATAATGTTTTATAAAATTTTCTTGTATTGTTCTTTTGGAAGTCTTTTTCAGTTTCTAAAAGTTGGCAATTTTCGTAGTTTCTTTTAGTCTGTCGGATTAATTTAGATGTTTCTTTTCTTACAGTTATAAAGATGTTGTACTTTCTTTAGTTTTGTTACTATCCCAGTTTTTGAATGCCTCATGCCTAGACTTAACTGCTGTTTCACAATCCGCTTCACACCAATAGTGTTTTTGGTTCTTTCGAAGCGGAATTAAATTTTGTGCTGCTGTGATGAACTTTTCTTTTGCACATGGCGAACTGTTGGATTTTTGCCATGTTTGCTTGTTAGAGTTGGGGTTATTTTAGCAGTGTCAAATTTTGAGATTTTTTGTTTTGTTTTGAAGAGTTTTTGAGTTCGAAGTTTTAAATTTATTCGTGTTAAATAATGCTCAGAATCTGTATTACCCCCATTTCCTAAATAGGTCATGTAAAATTTATCTGTAGCTAGGGTATGAAATTGCTACATGGTCGACTTGAAATTCCGCAATAAATGTGTTGGTTGGCCGCCAAAGATTTTGTTTAGAAGGGTTCTTTCTAAAATGTATTGACATTATTTTAAAGTTAAAATTTTTGCACATTGCAGCAAGCCTTTGGCCAGTTTGGTTTGTTTATTTACGTGCAGGAAATCCACCCAACGTTATCTTATATTTTTTCTCTTTACCTAATTGATCATTAAAATTAACCATTAAATTTTAACATGGTCTGAGGCAATTTTTGAGATGGTGCTTTCTAACATTTCCCAAGCTTCATTAACTTCTTAAGGTTCTTTACGGTTATCTTCATTGACTGGCATATGGGCATCAATTAAAGCATATGCCTTATTTGCCCATTTAAGAGAAATTGTCATTAGTCTATTATTAGAGGATTTTATCTCCATTATTGAATTTAAAATATTTTTGGAGACAGCAAAAGCAACTCCCAGATCTGGTGTATTATTAAACATCCTTTTATCGGTTTTGTTTTTTAAAAAGACAATAATTACAGAAATCCATGGTATTATTGTTTGTCATTCGTGTATATTGAAGTTCAAAAATGTAAATCTTCTGTTCTTTTCTTTTTTCCCAGTTTGTGGAGTTCACCTGCTTTCAAAAGTGTTTGTACGTTAAGTGTTGCAAAAAACGTATTTGTTTTGGTTTCAAGTTCGACAGGGGACTCCGACTTCCTCTGTTGAATCACACTGCACTTTAACCTGGCCGCCTCAGACTCCGAAAGATCTGTTGTGGCAATAATAACGACGGTGGATTATCCACCTTGGGTAATATTGTGATTATCAAAGTGCTCCATGATGATTGTGCTTGGAATCAGGTGGGATTGAGTAGACTCATTGAGTGAACTTAAGTGTTAAGACTGGAGGGGTTAGTTCCAGAACACAAATTTCACCCGCACCGCTGGTGAACAGACACTGGTCACTTTGGCGGTTGCTACAAGACCAACGCAAAGTGAATTTGGTTTTATTTTGTCTTGGTCTGGAAGTGCTTATTCTGTGTTCACAGCTGTCCATCATATCTGGTGGAACGTCCACTATCCATCATGATTTTTCTCCTATTTAAAGTCCAGAACAAAAACAAGTACCTTCTAAGCCCACAGAAAACATGTACAGTAATAGTTTTCAGTGACAAAGAAAAGGCTATAAATTTTTAAGCAAGGAAAGAACGCTTGCACATAATGAGAGTGCAAAGCCAATTTCATTTCGTAAATTCAGAACATGGATTGTATAAATCGAACAAGTATTTACACGAAGTACGAAATATGTGACAAAATGATTCTCGTAAAAGGGTGAAAGTAAAACTAATCGAAAAATTAGAAGTGCTTGTGAGAGTGAATGCACCATTACCGAAGGAGATCTACAATACTGTGCGCTCTGATTTGCAGACTTTTTCGACCTGGCTAAACACACACAGAAATTATACAGAAAAGGAAGTCTCACAATTACGAAGTTTATATGAAGTAAAGTATCGAAAAGATAGTACAGACAGATAATACTTCAGAGAAATTCGTAGCTGACGTGCACACGAAGCTTCTTGTTATCCCCTAAAATGCTGCATATAAAGCAACCAGTCCAATTTCGTGCAAATCGCACTTCATCATTCCAAGCGAGAAAAGACAGAGCCACTTGTACAGCTGCCGAGATCTATGAGCTGTGACATATTCATGTTCGTCAATAACGGTCATAAGTATCAGTAGATTAGTTTCCACAGCTCTATGTCTGCCTTCAGGAAATCAAGCTAAATCAGGACCAAAAATTAAAACCAAAAAGGACTGTTTATTTGAAAATGTCTAGTAATCGACGTAGCAAAATGTGGGAAGAATCGGAGAGAATGATTTTCAATGTTATATTGGAAACGTCATATTACCATTAGTAGAAAATGATTAATTTCTCTTATTGGAATTTTGGTCTGGAGATAAAGACACCTCTGTCTTTAAGAGTACGATGAAAAGACTGCTAATATAATATGGATTCCACCTGGTACTAGTAGTGTGATTCAGCCTCACGATAAGACAATTTTTCAAAAGTCTAAAGGATTTTTCGTAAAACTGTTGGGAAATATAATTTCCGTCAGCTCTTTGTCATTTCAAGTATATCAGTCAAGTCATTTCAAGTATATCACCAGAACAGTAAGTCATTTAATCAAGTATGCCTAGTACATAGCACAGTGTGTTGAACAACGGCCGCAACCATATGTTATTCCATTCCAGTTCTGTCTAAATAAAGCCTGTACTTACAGTGAAGTGCCCGAATGTATTAATTTTTCTTTTATCCGGAGTGCCTGGTCTAAGGAAAATTTTTGTTTTCGTCTTCCAATACACGCTTCTCATTCTTTGTGACTAATGCTGGGAATAAACGAGACACAGTTTCGCTGTTAGCTAACAATACGTCATTAAAAATTATCATAATAACTCTGCTGCAGGAATTGTTATAAAACATTTAACGCCAATAAATTGAAGTCCCGATTGATGGAAGTCGTCTGCAACGCAACATCATCACTTCCTTGGTTTTCTTTTATCTGCTAGTCGCTAGTGCAACAATTACATTTCCAGTAGTTTACCTGTCGATATGAACTGCAAGTTATTCAAAAAATTAATGATTTCAGACATTTTTGGCATGGTTGGAGTGATTCAAATTCATGTATGTGCTTTATGTTCTTCGCACTACACTCCGCTACTTCCTCTTGTCACCACTGCGTCTGCTTATTTGCCGACTCAGACACTAGGCAGGAAAAGCTGTACAAACGGCATTTACAAGCAGAGCTTCGTGCGGCAAAAAAGAGTAACTTTACCACTCAGACAAAAAAAAAGTACTTTCAGTGCACCTTCAGTCACAATTTTGACAGTGCATATCTTTCGGTGTTTCCCTCCTGTGTTAAAAAGTTCAGGGTAGGACTCCCTTGTGAATTCTTTTGTCCACTGGGCGTTTATGAAAGACTACAGCCTTTCGGCTTTAGCTTTATGACCTGTCACTGCAAAGTGATATTCTGCGAATTTCAATAGCATGACCACCACGGTTTCTTAGCGAAGGTGGAGCGTAAACTAGCTTTTCTTCGCACTTGCGTATCTACACGGTGAGGTGTGACCCTTGAACATGATGATAAGGGGTGGGTTTGCATCAGCTGATCCGCACATTCTAATCTGATTTCCTCACTCTGCACATAGCGTGGTTGGCACGTTGTGTATTAGGTTCGGTCAGCCTATAAGGATAGTATAGGTCTATCTAAAAACATTTTGACATACCTTCTTATTCCTCTGTATGTGCTTACATCGTTGGCTTGGCCTGGGCGACAGTACTGAGTGCGCTACTTCATCGCTGAAAAGCCTGACAAAAGCTGGAAAGGCCGAGATTGTAAATATTTGGCCAGACGTGACCGTAAAAAGATAAACTGTTCGAACATTTGAAGTCCTTGATACGGCGCGTTGGAAAATGAATTTTAACGACGGTAAATTCACATTTCCTTTATGACGAAACAATGTGAATGCCGTTGTATCACGTAAATACGAAATGATTTGCATTACAATGTAATTCATCAAACCGCAAATACCTCTCAAAATTATTTGGAGTTAAGTTCAGTGCACATTTAAATGTGTCTTTCAAAACAACAACAGAATTATCATCAATTACAACGTCCACATTATTTGTATTACTTTGTCTACGCAAATATTGTATTTCTCTAGCTCTTCGTCTTTAACTCCGACCCACTAGTGTTCTTCTTCGAGGCATAGACTAACAAACATATACTTTCTGTATAATAAGCGAAATAAAATAATAAGCAAAATGAAGAAACGGAAAACCAGGAACGTTTCAGATTTTGTGGTGACGGCGGTAAACGAACGCAAAGCTAGTTCCATTTACTCTTAGACAAAAGTAAGTGAAAAGAACTACGCTAAGAAACAACGTGTTTGCCCCAGTGGATTCGTTACTACGTTTCGTTTTCCACTGCCGATAACGCCAACGACGTAGCAGTTGTGGCGCTGTAGCTCCCTGGTATCACAGTGTTGCCACAAATGAACTATCTGCAACATTTAAACATGAACGTCCATAGAATGCAATTTCACGAAAATTTCTTAGTTTAGTTTGTCATTTCTACCACAGCACCCGATCGGTACGCTTGGTAGAAGTTTGTAGCAATGTGGGAGACAGAGGAATACTTTTCTCATGCGCATATGTCTACTTCCTTTTATTTCTCTTAATGCCTATGTAAAGACATGATTATTTTGTGCAAATCTATGGAAAAGTTCCTCTACAATTATATAAGCTTCATTGACCTGCTTGTCTAATTAATTTTAAAACTCACTACTTCAGCTTTCAATGTTCATGTATTAATATTATGATCGTTCAATAAAACAATTGCATCATCGTTATGAATGTCCACATTCCTATTACTTTGTCTACGAAGAAATTGTTTCTGTCCAGCTCTGCTCTCTCACTCCGATCATCATCAACCTAGCAGTTGTCGCAAAGTAAACATGAAGGTCCCTACAACGCGATTAAGCAAACCGTGGTTACTTCCGTGTGTCATTACTACAATAGCAGCTGATCGGTTAATGAGTCAGAAGTTAGCAGCACTAAGTTTTAGATATTACATACTGGAGATTTTAAGGCGTGATAGAGAAGGTGTCATCAGTGTTCCGAATGAGAAAGTATTTGCTTCCTTTTACCACTCGTAACAGCTTCATACACTTTTTATTTTTGTGCAAACTTATGTCCCAGTACCTTTCGAATCATAAAAGTTTCATTGGCTTCTTTGTATAACTAATATCAAAAACCCGTGCTTCAATTTTCATGTTAACGTATCAGTACACTACTGGCCATTAAAATTGCTACACCACGAAGATGACGTGCTACAGATGTGGAATTTAACCGACAGGAAGAAGATGCTGTGATATGCAAATAATTAGCTTTTCAGACCATTCAAACAAGGGTGACGCCGGTGGCGACACCTACAACGTGCTGACATGAGGAAAGTTTCCAACCGGTTTCTCATACACAAACAGCAGTTGACCGACGTTGCCTGGTCAAACGTTGTTGTGATGCCTCGTGTAAGGAGGAGAAATTCGTACTGACTTTGATAAAGGTCGGATTGTAGAGTATCGCGAATGCGGTTTATCGTATCGTGACATTGCTGCTCGCGTTGGTCGGCATCCAATGACTGTTAGCAGAATATGGAATCGGTGAGTTCAGAAGGGTAATACGGAACGCCGTGCTGGATTCCAAAGGCCTCGTATCAATACCAGTCGAGATGACAGTCATCTTATCCGCATGGCTGCAACGGATCGTGCAGCCACGTCTCGATCCCTGAGCCAACTGATGGGGACCTTTGCAAGACAACAACCATCTGCACGAACAGTTCGACGACATTTGCAGCAGCATGGACTACCAGCTCGGAGCCCATGGCTGCGGTTACCCTTGACGCTGCATCACAGGCAGGAGCGCCTGCGATGTGGTACTCAACGACGATCCTTGGTGCACAAATGGCAAAACGTAATTTTTTCGGATGAATCCAGGTTCTGTTTACAGCATCATGATGGTCGCATCCGTGTTTGGCGACATCGCGGTGAACGCACATTGAAAGCGTGTATTCGTCATCGCCATACTGGCGTGATGGTATGGTGTGCCATTGGTTACAAGTCTCGGTCACCTCTTGTTCGCACAGACGGCACTTTGAACAGTGGACGTTACATTTCAGATGTGTAACGACCCGTGGCTCTACCATTCATTCGATCCCTGCGAAACACTACATTTCAGCTGGATAATGCACGACCGCATATTGCAAGTCCTGTACGGGCCTTTCTGGATACAGATAATGTTTGACTGCTGCCCTGGCCAACATATACTCCAAATCTCTCGCCAATTGAAAACGGCTGGTCAGTGGTGGCCGAGCAACTGGCTCGTCACAATATGCCAGTCACTACTCTTGGTGAACTGTGGTATTGTGTTGAAGCTGCATGGGCAGCTGTACCTGTCCACGCCATCCAAGCTCTGTTTGACTCAATGCCCAGGCGTATCAAGGCCATTATTACGGCCAGAGGTGGTTGTTCTGGGTACTGATTTCTCAGGATCTATGCACCCAAACTGCGTGAAAATGTAATCACATGTCAGTTCTAGTATAATACATTTGTCCAATGAATACCCGTTTATCATCTGCATTTCTTCTTGGTGTGGCAATTTTAATGGCCAGTATCGTATTATGATTTTTCCCTGCGTAGCGCGTCAAGTATTGAAGTGTGGATGCGTGGACGCATAGTGGTTAGTCAATGCTGACAGGAATATTGTACGTCACGGCGCAGCTACGACCATGCAGAAAACATTAGGTAGTTAACAATGTCTTGCGTTTGCGGGAAGACTGCTAGACACAAAGAAAAACCAACCAACAAACTGAAGTGGGTACATATAATGGTACCAATGAACACAATATCTTTACCTATACTCGTAGGATGTTGTACATTCACATCCTTGAGAATCAACATTGTATGACTACGCAGTCAAACTAGCCGGGTGGGCAGAGGTAGTGGTGCAGGTGTGGCACAGCATGTGCGCTGCCTGCCTAAAATCGACTGCCTGTTAGACTGACTGTAGCGTCGATCACAGACTTTTACATACTTGCCACTTACGTTACTAATCTTACATCTGTGTGTGCTATTTGTTTCCGAAACGGAGAGGAGTGAATCGACTTACTTAACCTCGAACTTTTCCTTGCGCTTCTCTTCGCCTTCTCCGCCGGTACGATGCGCTCCCATCTCCTTCTCCTCATCACCCACATCATTAACGGCAAGTAACCGCCCCTGTCCGTGAAGAATTTCCTGTCTGCACAGCGAGGTGACAACACCCGCGCACTGCTTTCAACAAGGACGTGGCTGCTCCTATAGTAGAGGGACCAAATCAGTCCTCACCACAGTAGAGCACTACTGTGGTTAATAAAGTATTTACGGTTTTCTTGCCACATAAGATCTAAGTGTGGGGGAGCCGTTTCCGAATGGCTGCTCTTTCTTTCCATCTTCTGGCGAAGACACAATACTAACCTTGTCATAGATGATGCTGGAAGAAGTACAGTAGACTACAGGTTGCACTGTTGTGTTTAACCATGAACAGCATCTATGCAGTGTTCTCAGTACCGTACGTTAAATGTTTCAGTCGTGATCAAAATAGTGTTCTGTGTAGTTGTGGGTGCATTATGTCGAAACTGTCCGTCCCCGGTAGCTGAGAGGTCAGCGTGACAGACTGTCAATCCTAAGGGTCGGGGTTCGATTCCCGGCTGGGTCGGAGATTTTCCCCGCTCAGGGACTAATCATCATCATTTCATCCCCACCGACGCCCAAGCCGCCGAAGTGGCGCCAAATCGAAAGACTTGCACCAGGCGAGCGGTCTACCCGACGGGAGGCCCTCGTCACACGCCATTATTATTATGTCGAAACTAATTAAATTTAAACGTAGGAAAGTTATTGGTTGTCATAAGGTGGATGCATCTGTAATCAACGTAGCCGAAGCTTTTTTCCAAGGGGCACCGTATAGAGATACGTACTGCATACAGGGAGAGCGGACAGACATCATCCGCAAGTCACAACGCGGATGAAAATGTGTGATGCGAGATAATGACAGACTCTCGTTGAAGAGAATTTGACTAAAAATAATAGGCTGAGAGCTGCAAAAGTCACAGCCGCACTGTCACACTCATGAACCCTGCCAGCTCAAAAGCAAAATGGAGACAGCTCAGTAAGCAGGGAATTGCAGGGTAAGCCTGAATTCCAGAACCAGTCATCAGTGATGCAAAAACCGTAACAGGGAAACGTGGTTCCGGTGCCATAAAACGTGAACTATCGAGCAATGGAAGAAAGTCACTTGCTCGGATTCAGTCTTGTTTCACACTGTTTGCAACTTCTGCTTGAGATTACGTCCGAGAAAAAAAAAATTGGGCTCGATGATGATTTGGTCAGTCATATCGAAGCATTCCGTGGGCCCCTTGATTAATGCGCAAGGTTGCACTACTGCCAAGAATAATGTGACTGGTTTGGCTGATCAGGTCCATCCCATGGTACGATGTTCTGTTCATCAATGGTGATGCCGTGTGATGACAGTGCCCCTGCTCACACAGCTCACAACGTTCATGACTCGTTTCATGGGCACGAGTATGAATTGTCGTATCCCCTTCCCCCCGGCCACCGCAGTCAACAGATCTCAATATTATTGAGCCTTTGTGCTGAACTGTGGAGAAAAGGGTCCGCGGTCGCCGTATACTTCCACCATCGTTACCTGAACTTGTCACTTTTTTGCGGAAATAGTGGTGTAAGCTTCCCTTGAAAACCACACAGGACCTGCATTTATCCGTTCCGAGACGACTGAAGCGTTATGAATGCCAACAGGTTCCCTACAACGCATTAGGCAGAGTAATATGCTGTGTTTTATGTTTTAATATTTTTGCACAGCCCCTGTATATAAGCGGAAACAGGATTACAGCTTGGCAAAATGAAGTTTGCGCCTGGAGGCAGCAGTGTGCCGAATGGAGCTACGATGAGAGGGAGAAAGAGATACTCGAGAACTCAGCGCAAACGGAAAACTGGGCAGTCAGTATTATTCTCCTTCGCAGAGAGGAAACACAATTTTTTAACGAACAAAGGGGTATATGTATTACTGTAAACAATGTATTGGTGAGAAAATGTCGTATTACGTATACACTAACACTAAAGTTAAACGTTTAATTCTTGTTGCTTCAAGCTAAGATAGTTTGAAACACCCAAAAATGATGCTCAAATAGGTTTCTGTAAAGGTGGATGGTGCACGGACTGCTTACTCATCATGCCTCAGCTAATAGAAGAACACAGATAGTATACACGTACACATACATACATTCGGGCGGACGACGGTTCAATCCTGCGTCCGGCCATCCTGATTTAGGTTTTCCGTGATTTCCCTAAATCCCTCAAGGCAAATGCCGGGATGGATCCTTTGAAAGGGGACGGCCGACTTGCTTCCCCGTCCTTCCTTAATCCGATAAGACCGATGACCTCACTGTCTGGTCTCCCCCCCAAAACAACAATAACAACAACATACATACATTTTTTATTGACAATGTAAAGCATTCTAGAGAGAAAGCAGAGTAAAGCCATTTCAAGCGTTAGTGAGCACGGCTCTTCCACAACATCTAGTAAGAAATATGTACGAGGAAATGAATAATACAGTTATAGACGATCCCAAACAAGGTGAGATAATCCGTGACCTTAAAGGAGGGTCCCACTGTCACCCACTCCATTTATTATTTATACTGACGTCGCTAAGGAACAGTAGAAGAAAATTCCTAAACATTTTCAAACCAATATAAACGCAATACTCCATGCTGATGACCAAGCGATTTTAGCAGACTCAGAAGACGATCACTAATGTAGGCTGCACATACGTATGAAAGCAACACTGACATGCAACTTGAACATCTTTACAACAAAAAGTCCAAAGCGGTGCCATTCAAAGAAAATGTCCCAGTCGGGACCAGTACAGGTAACAACAAACTATCGAACAGGTCAACAACTTCTGATGTCTGACGATAAGTTGCGATTTTACATACACATCACAGCATGGCATTACTTCAAAGCTACAAAAGTTTCAGATTTTCTTTGAAACTTGGCAGTGCAATCATGCTTTGTGGAAGTGATTGCTGGATTGACATTAACGCAAGAGGCGAGGAAAATAGACAGTGGAGAAGTGAGATACCTTTGAAGTCTGGATAGGAGGTGAAATGAAGACTTAAAATACAATTGAAAGCATTTAAGTTCAATGAAGAAACAATAAAATACAGAAGGGAATGGAAGGAACATGTGTCAGTAATTTATGGGGCAAGAACACTAAAGATGTTGCTTCAGTACAAGCGGAAGCCCGGAAAAAGGAACCATGAACGAATGTAGAATAGATGGCTGGCCACACCAACAGTTTTGAGAGCGGAATGTTCCAACAACACTTCAGTTCTTGAGGATCGCTGTGTTTCGCATCTGTCCTGTCGTGTGCACACACTTGGTAATTGTCGAACATAACATACTCGTACAGAGTGCAAAGCGTTCTCTGGGACTGTTGATATTTTTAAAATTATTGATTATCTGGATTTCGATATTTAAGAAATTTCACTATTGGGGATAGATATACCGAAAAAGTATCGATGCATCCTCAGTGAAAGTATCGACTTAGCGACCAATAAAAATATCGGCTGCACATTGTAAATATACTGCAGTTTTTAGAACTGTGTATTTAACTGTTGATTTATTATTAGATATTCTGTACATCAACAAGATTGCGACCTTCCTATTCCCCTTAGAGCAAGAATTGAAAAGAAAACGATGCGCGTTCACGTTTGGTGATAACCACATTACTAACAACTTTGTTAACTGCATGTATGGGAAATTTGGGCATAGTGGCCACTGCGGGCACAGTGGCCACTGGCTGTTACTGCACTGTACGGTGCTGCTACACAGCGGTGGCCGCGCCAACCATTCAATTGGTACGCCGTCTCAGATGTGTTGAAGGTGGATGCTGTCCTGATGACTTGTTTAAAAGTTATTGAATATTTTCCTGTTTTTCCTGATATAAGATAAGTGTACTTAATTAACTATTGTAACCAAACTTTCATTCATTATACAGGCAACTGATAGTAACATCTTAAAAGAGGTGTATTTAGGCTACAAAATGATGTGTCTCTGTAACGTGTTTCTCGATTCGTTAAGCCGGTTGAGTGGCATTTATGTAATGATGGGGAAGAGGGTTAAGCAGCCATGTCTGTGGCCACTATGCCTGACCGTGGCCACTTTGCCCGACATAAAGGAAAATATATTTTCACTGAAGAATAATAGTATTGTATGTAGTTTACAAAACTATTGAGGGTTTCAAACAGCCAACCCAGCCCACTGTCTCATTGCAGTACTTCATGTGATTTAATCAGCATCTTCAAGGCTAATAGACCCTATACTTTTGCTGTGAGCCCACTGGATATTGTTCCAATTCCTAAAGCAAATATTATGAAACGAGAAAGTAACCTCAAGCCCTTTCAAGATGGAATTAGTAGCCACAAAAGCAGAAAAAGAAGAAAAGGAAAGACTTAAGAAAATAAAGCTGGAACTCAAAAAAGAAAAAAAAGAGTAAGAAGAGGAATGAAGGAAGCAAAGAAAATGTAAAAGGATAGCAGAAAACGAAATCAAAATCAGCGAAGTGTGCTTTGCTTAATGACTCAGACAGTGACTTTGTAAGTAGGCTATGTAAGTAGGCTGTTTATGTTTTCTTATTGGCAACGTTACGTAGCACCCTGTATGAAAATCACTGGCTGTGCTGTGTGTAGTCTGTGGCCAGTTTGCATTGTTGTCAGCCATTGTAGTGTTGGGCAGCTGGATGTGAACATCGCGTAGCGTTGCGCAGTTGGAGGCGGGCCCCCAGCAGTGGTGGATGTGGGGAAGTGAGATGGCGGATTTTTGAGAATGGATAATCTGGAAGTGTGTCCATCAGAAACAGTACATTTGTACGAATGGATGTCATGAACTGCTATATATATTATGACTATTAAGGTAAATATAGTGTTTGTTCTCTATTAAAATCTTTCATTTGCTAACTATGCCTATCAGTAGTTAGTGCCTTCAGTAGTTTGAATCTTTTATTTAGCTGGCAGTAGTGGCGCTCGCCGTATTGCAGTAGTTCGAATAACGAAGATTTTTGTGAGATAAGTGATTTGTGAAAGGTATAGGTTAATGATAGTCAGGGCCATTCTTTTGTAGGGATTTTTGAAAGTGAGATTGCGTTGCGCTAAAAATATTGTCTGTCAGTTTAAGCGTAGTCTTGTATAATTTTTTTAAGGGGACGTTTCAACTTGAGTGATACTGATTGCTTTTTCTGCAGGGACTTATATTTCAAGTGAAGGGAAAATGAAGGATGGATAAGGTGTTTGGGCTGTTTATAATGGGTTCCAAATGGTTGAAAAGGCTCTGAGGACTACGGGACTTAACATCTATGGTCATCAGTCCCCTAGAACCTAGAACTACTGAAACCTAACTAACCTAAGGACATCACACAACACCCACCCATCACGAGGCAGAAAAAATCCCTGACCCCGCCGGGAATCGAACCCAGGAACCCGGGCGTGGGAAGCAAGAACGCTACCGCACTTTATAATGGGCACATGAGACTTGTGCTTAGTGTGAAGAAGAAGACAAAGACTTTATTTGTGACGTTTGTAAATAAACTCAGTGTGATACTTTCTTTTTCTACGATGATAATAACACTTTTATTTTGAAAATACACTTTCATTTAGCATACAAATTCAGTTTAAATTTTATATTTTATATCAGACAAAGTGGTCACCTCTTGGCCACTTTGCCCCACCCTGAAGGACAAAGTGGCCATTTGGTAGGGATGGAGTATATATATATATATATATATATATATATATATATATATATTGCCGAGATAAAGTCAAAATAAAAATTTCCTTATGTAGCTAAATATGTAGGATATCGTATGTTAATTTATAGTTTATTTCTTATTGATTTTCTTCAAGATAAAAAGAAATTCCTCAGTATGGCCACTTTGCCACTTTGCCCACCCTTCCCCTAAGTGGCACAATAAATGGTGTCCGATGGGTCCGTCGTTGGGTTGCGTCACACATCGGATTTGTCCGGAACACTTCATGTCGACTTTCTTGTTTTATCATTTCTGCCAACGCCAGCGACCTAGCTGTTGTAGTGTCAAAATTGCGCGGTGAACTTAAACGTTGCAGTGTCTGTTGGTAGCGCCGAGTGACGATTACGTCACCATTTCCCCACACACCTCTCCTCCCATCTCTAAGACTAGTCTTGTCATTTTCGGCAACTGTTTTTGAAGAATGCCGATACGAACAAACAGCACACCAGTTACGTTAAATTTTTTTTTAACACAACTGGTGTGCTACTTCTTTGTGCCACCTACACTTGCTTCGCCCAGTCAAAGATAAAGACTGGACATCATGTAACCTAAAAAAGTAGTAAGACTCCTTGACACAGTGAAAGTAAAATTATGTTCTACTGCAATTTAAAAAAATATTTACCGAAAACTGCGAAAAAATTTAAATAAAAATAGGGGCACTCGATGCTGTCATTTCGATATCGATGTATCAGGTAAAAAACGCAGTTATATATATCGATATTTTCTGTAATAAGTTTTGATATATCGATATCTTGATCGGACTGTACAAAATATAAATCTATTTCAGAACGTGTCTGTCATATTAAATCTCTTACTGCAAAACTTGCCTTCAAATTCTATAGTTCAAGGATAGCGATGTTAGTTATGCGTTAGTTGTGTTTCGACTACGAAACCAGAAATCGGAGGCGCTTTCTTGAATATTTATAATTGGCAATCTTAATGGCAAAATTAAAAAGAAACAACGATGACTTCCGTTCATTTCGGAAATGAAAATATTATCAAAACTGTAAACTGTAACAGCTGACATTTCATGGCAATAGAGAGAGCATCACTTCCTGTCCCTAGCCAGATCTGACCTCTAATAAAGAGTGCGTGTTAATAACAGTAGATTATGGGGGAGGGGGGTGCAGGCAGGGGAAGGAGGCGGAACCTTGCAAACTTGTGCAGTAATAGTAAGAAGGGCAAAATGCCTGCACGTCGCTACCTTTTGTTCATTGTAAGCTGAACATGGATGCCAACAATGCGCTACATAATCCTCTGCGTGCGTTACATCGCTGGATTTTCGTCTTCGCGTACAGTCGCTTGCAATTATGAAAGTTCATGCTACTGCTTCGTTGCTGGCGCATGGCGGTGTGGCACGGTGGAGATAAAACCAGTTCACTAATATGCAACACATATGACATGCAACAACCTTTCCTTCTTGCTGCGGTCTGCTCGGATACGCGCATTCTAAAGACACTTCCATATGGGCAAGACTGACTGGCACATCGAAACCCTATGGCCAGTGAGATTCGGTGCAAGAATTACAGGGGTTGAAAGGTTTCACATGGCGATTAGCAAAGAAACTTAAGACTTGCGACGCTTTACCTTACGTCAGAGTTCGATTCGCGTTGGAATAAAAACAAAATACCTACTGCGTATGTAAGATTTGTTTGTAGTGGTCTTACGACACCGAATTCTTGCGCAATGCAGTCGATGACCTCTAGCAAAGAGTGCGTTTGTTTACATGAGGTTTCAACGTAGATGAACAGAATAAGCACAACGAAGCACAACTATTCCCCTAATAAGATAGCTGTTCAATAAAGAATGACCACCTTTACTCAATCCCATGATTGTCACCGTTCTTTTCAAAATAGGCTCCTTTGAATGCGGTGCACTTGTCGCGGTGTATCTGCTATTCTGTAAAGACATGCTGGGAACAATTTAAAAAAAGTGCTTCTGATGATGGAAAATGCCTCCATTGAAGGTGTTTCTTCAGGTTAGCGTACAGGAAAATGTCGCACAGTGTTAAACACGGACAATAGGGAGGGTAAGGGGCACACTTACGATTCAGTTTTGCAAGACGTTCAGTAACAACGTTTGCAGTATGTGGACGTGCATTATAGTGGTACAGTATCCAGCTTGCTTCATGGACGTGTCTTTGCGCATGATACGGGCTTGCAAGGCTTTCAGGGCGTCCCTGCAGTATTGTCCCGTTATTTACGCGTGTGCAAGTTCAAGATGGTAATAAAACAACCCATGATTATCAAAAGATGGGGAGGGGGATCGGTGATGAAGGACATTTCCACTCCGAACTTTTCTGTTTCCTCACGGGATCAAAGTGACTAACCTTGAAAAAAACTTGGGATCTTCCTCTGAAATCAACTTCAACTGTGTCCAGACCTGCACGGTAATGTCCTTTCTGTTCGGAAATTGGTCGTCTTGGAACCTACCCTGCACAGACACGTCTCACGTAAAAACCAATGAAATTCTGAAAATTTCAGAAACTCTTTGTAAAGTTATTCAACGGTCCATCTATCACAACGACAGCGGTGGTGTTGACGTTCCTGTCCATAAGAGAAGTAACCGGAGATCCGAGTCCACCTACGTTTGAAACTGATTGTCTCCCTTATTTAAACAATTTATATTATGAACCATAAAATTTCGGGAGTGCAGCCACATAAATTCGACTTCTTCTTCTAGTATTTTGGCTGAATACCGTGCAACCATCTTCAAAGTGAGCCGAGGTGACCGACGCTCCACCACTTGCTCCATCTTTTTAAACCCGCGGACCGCACCAAAACGCGTGCGGCCACAGAAACACAAGGCGTCAGAGACGTTGATCGGCGGCAAAGAGGTATGGCATATGCATGGAACTAAATCTATGGCTGCACAGTCGATCCACAAGGTGATATTGATGTATCACTGGAAGCTGCAGCGTCGCGACGTCTTTGTGATTTTATTACAGAAATTGCCGGATTCCATGTTTTGTCCAAGCTGAAGCCTCTATCTTTATTAACTAGTCGCCAAGCGAATTTCAATTGCTTCCTTTATTACTGAGACCCAGAAAGATAGAGTCGAGGCAGAAATTTCCACGTTAGAGTGCACCATAGAGTGCCCAGTGTCAATACAGTGCTCTGCCGCCCCACTTTTATTAGGTTGTAAGAGGCGGGTGTACCTGCTACGCTCTGTGCTCCTCTCCTAGACAGTACGTGTCGCCTGTGGGATGTATGAACGACCGCGTTCACAGGGGTTCTTGTAAACCCCAGGCTTCAGAAGCACCAATTCATCCCTAACGGAACCCAGGAGTGCTGGTATCTTTGGAGGATGGCGAAAAATCACTTTCACTTTGTGCTTAACTGAGAACCAATCGTATTTCTGGCGACAGGCTTCTCAGGTATGGTAGAAAAGCGGTAGATTTTAAACATTCCGTGCCTTCTTCTGCTTTTCTTACACCCACAGTTGGTTTCATTTGTAGTGTCTTACGTATCTGCTGTGGAGAGCACCCATTGGCTTCAAAAACTCTTGTCAGCTGTAGAAGCTCGTCCTCCAGACTGCTCTCGTCAGCAGTGATGTGTGATCTGTGTACCAGACTTCTGAGTACACTCATTGTTTGTGGAGGATAGTGGCAGCAATTTGTACGAAAATATACATCCGTATGGATCGCTTTTCGATATAGGGGAAGGCGAGGCAAGACGGGGAGGTGAGGTAAGACGGTGAAGGGCTATAAGCTACAGTGTTTACCCCAGAACAAGAGGCGAACTTAAAGACAACTTAGCACAGATAGAAGGAAAGTATTTTGGCCTAACACTTAAAGAACTCTCATCTGTGGATAGCTACGTCAACATCATCAATACACAGGTCCCAGTGTGTTGACTTTGCTGAACCTTAGATTAGAGGCGGTTTCTGTGAGCTTTGCAAGGTACGTACAATTGTTATACCGATTTGCAATGTTTTACACCTTTCGAGGTCCTAAAACATGTGTTTCGTGAACATTTGTCCAGACTGTATATATAGCATTGAATAGTACGTCTTATTAACAGTAAACTGCTGTGTCAGTAATTAATGTTCACCAAATAGTGTAGGCGTAACATAAACTGGCAGCACGGTAGGGGGCCAAACGGGTGGGGCAAGATCCCCGTCTTGCCCCTACTATTTGTCCAACCATTACGTTCTTATCGTCTCATGTGCTTACCTCGCTGCAGGTTTTGAACACGTACATTATACGTTGAATGCAATTGTAAGTAGAATGGTATTCGTTATTCCAACGTTTCCTAATTAATTACAAAGTATGCCTTAGGCTATATGGTGAATAAAAATACACAAAAAGTGCAAAGTCAGTATTCTTGCTATGCTTTAACGACTGACTATTGGAAATATGGTATTTACTATATAATATAGATTACCAGGAATGATCTGACTCAATAGTATGTTCTACGTGTTTTATTTCAGCTGGTTCGCAAGTGTCGGCGACAAACGTCTAGGCAAGATTGGTCACTGGAGTCAATGGAAGGCGCTGTAAATACTATTATAGAAGGTCATATGGGTTCTTTCAGGGCTGCTCGACAGTTCAACGTGCCACAGAAAACGATTGAACGACATGTGGCAAAGAAACGTGCTAATCCTGCCTATACAGTTGTGAAAAGGTTAGGACCAATCACTAGTGTGTTTACCCCAGAACAAGAGGCGAACTTAAAGACAACTTAGCACAGATAGAAGGAAAGTATTTTGGCCTAACACTTAAAGAACTTCGTGAACTTGCTTTTCAGCTAGCTGAATGAAACAACATCAAACATCCATTTCATACTGCAGCCAAATCTGCTGGAAGTGATTGGTTAAATGGGTTACTTGCACGAAATCCTACGTTAACAATACGAAAATCAGAGGTCACATCAATCGCACGAGCAATGGGGTTTAATCGAGTGGCTGTAGATCGGTTTTTCGATCTGTTAGAAAGTCAATTAGACACATTCAAGTTTACGGGAGACAGAATTTTCAGTTGCGATGTGACTGGCTTAACAGTCATTCCAAACAGTCACACAAAGATGGTTGCTTTGAAAGGGCGCAGACAGGTGGGAGCAGTTACCACAGTTGAAAGAGGCCAGACTGTGACTGCAGAAATCTGTGTTTCAACGTCGGGCTGCTACGTACCACCTATGTTAATTTATCCTCGAAAACGAATGCAACAAGCGTTTGAGACTGGCCTGCCCCCTGGTGCCTGGGCAGAAGTCCAAGAAACTGGTTGGATGACGAAAGAACTATTTTTGACTTGGTTTAAGAAGATTATTGCATTTATTGGAGCGTCAAAGGAAAGACCAATACTTCTCATATTGGACGGCCACAAAACGGACACCAAGAATTTAGAACTGATAGATGGGGCCCGCGAAAATGGGGTTGTCTTGCTGTGTTTGTCACCACACTGCTCACACCGTCTTCAACCATTGAACGTGGCATTTATGAATCCTCTCAGTAAATTTTACGAAGATGAAGTAAGATCGTGGCTTCGCACCCATCCTGGAAAAGTTATTACGCTGCATCAAATCGCAAGTTTATTCGGCAAAGCCGTCATTCATTTACTTACAATGTCCACAGCAGCGAACGGGTTTCGGAAAACAGGCATTTGGCCTGTCAACAGAAATGGGTTTCAAGAAAGTGATTACCTTCCCTGTTCTACTACAGACATTCATCAAGCTCACACATCTGAAGTTACAGAAACGGAAGACCAAATACCAGAGATGTTGTCAAGACACCTGAACAATTAAAACCTGAACAATTAACAACTGACGATCATGCCTCTGTTTCGTCTAACTTTCAGGTTACCACCCCTGAAATGGTGTTAGCTATTCCAAAGGTGGATAAAAAACCCAAAAGAAAACCATCTAACAGGCGTGGAAAACCAGTTGTTTTAACCGAATCTCCTTATAGGAGTGAACTATCTGAAGAAATTAAACGAAAAGGAGTCCCCAAACGTGCTGCATGTAACGAAAACTCTTCTCAAAGACGTTTAATAAACCTGGGATACCACCAAAAGGACATAATGACAACGAAAAAGTGACGAACGTTATTGACGTCTTAACCACCCTTTCATGCTCAAGGGATAAGAAACTGAGGTCGAATGACAACGAGGAAGAGAGTGAAGAATCTTTATACTGCTATGACTTCTCTGAAGGAGGCTGAATACGGTGTGTTACTGCCGACGCTGGGCCCACGACACTTGTGCAGGGATAGAAAGTGATGATGGCGAGGCTGTCCACACTTGTGTACTACGTGAAAGTAAGAGGCCTAAATAAAACGTAATACCTGATTCTACAATTCTCAGAATCATGTTTCGAAACCTTATCGTCACATCATTTCGTTTTTCCAGTCCTTGTTTAAGCTTTAGAGATGATTTCATGGTAGTTCCCCTACTTACCCCGCATATGGGGCAAGACGGGGAAATGGTAGTTTATGTTTCAAATCGAGATATTTCTAACTAAATGTAACAAGTTTGCAGGTCTCTTTGCATGCTATTGTAATTCAGTGGTTAAGTAAACAAATGATAATCAAAACTACTTGAATTTATTTATTTTTATCCCTTCTGTAAGGGTTTAAAGTTAGCTTCCCCATCTTGCCCCACCTTCCCCTACTGCGTGTCCCAACAGGCCATCATCGATGCGCCAACCAGTACTTCCAAAAATGGAAGCCATCCACCTTTTTCGATTCCCATCATGAACTGAATTTGTCTGTGAATTAAATGCAGGTTATTTAAAAATCATTTTCACTTGCCTTCACCATGGGGCATCACTACAAATGTGACATCACCTTACATCCAAAAGACTGTGGGCTTCAAGCTAGCAGATTCCAGCGCCTTCTCCTCAAAGTCCTCCACAAAAATAATCTGAATTACTGTTTTATTTTAACTGTATATCACTTTTTTAACTGTCCCTCCAATGAACATCCCTGTGTGACTGTATATTTTAACTTCTATTGTCTCCGTTCACTGTGTTTTTGCATCCCCCTTCTTCCTCCTTTTTTTCCATATAAGTTTGCTCTTTTATTATTTGTATGCCACTCGGCTGAAGAGTGGCGGATTGTGCCGCTGCCAGCCCTTCCCTGCCCATGTGGGGCAGGGGAATGAAATTACAATAAAAAAAAAAGTTGGAGTGTCAGTCACCTTGGCTCACTCTGGAAATGGCTGGACGGTATTCAACCAAAATTTTAGAAGAAGAAGTCGAATTTATGCAGCTCGAAATTTTATGGATCAGTGTTTGTGCCATGAAAATATGAAGATGCACATCAATTTATACCATCTTCAGGCATCCAGTATCATAGCATAGATCGGAGCTGAAGATTTGCTGTGATGAAAGCAGAATTCAGAGTCACATATTGATCATCACCCGGCATCTCCGCTTTTTCTGTAGGTGATACTAAACATGTTTCAGCTAGCCCACCTCTCACAGACGGGAACCAGAAGTGTCAATAAAGAAACCATTAATGTGTGTTTGTTACAAATTGAGCAAAGAAATAACATAACATTAAATTCTAGTGCAAAAAATTCTGATCATTTTTTAATATAACAGTCTTCATATTGTGCATCAGCCAACCACACAAGTTTTATTATTGAATGCTATAAGGGTGAAAGCTGAAGCATTTGAATTCAGTTACCATCATAGCCCAGACTTGAACCCAGGTCTCCTGTTACAAGCCTGATATGATAAACACTACACAACCATAGCATTGTGGCTAGCACAGCTGAACAGACTATCCCAGTCCAATGCCCTCCCTAACACAAACTTCAATAGTCACTTTCAGCCTATTTTCTCCTTGTTTATTTGTGAAGAAGTTTGTACCAACCAAAACTTGGGAACAGTAAAAGTATTGACTGGAGGTACAAGTAAATTACGGGACATATCCCCTCTACTTTTTGTGCTTTACTTGTCGCTTGTGTGGCAAAATGTCCTCGAATCGGCCTGGTCCTCATCGGAAGAAATCTTCAAACATCGGAAACCTTCGTTCAAAAGGCATATTTGCTTCAGCACGCGCTCTCCTACCTTTGAAATCCTACAATACTGTAGCGAAGTAGCGGCAACAACAACACCGTTGTTGGACATGAGTGAGACTTGTATGCGGCAGCTGTGTAAACAGAGCCAAACCACGTTAGCGACAGACTTCTCTCCCGAAGTAGTCTTTTCTTTATGATGCTACATGAACGAAGTCACACTGTGAAAGCAGCGTGAGTTTAAAACCGTGGGTCGAACCAAAAAGGATTCCTCTCGTAGTCAGCTGACAAGAAAACCAGGTGAAAAACTCACATACCTTAAATCTTAAAGCAGTGGTCGTCAAACATTTTTTGCTCAAGAGCCAATAGTGACATTGTGGGTTGACACCTGGGGCCGCATATGTGTGTACCAATTTTATTATTAACTGGTAACTTTCATAAATTAATATGTTGTGAGCCCCCATTACGTTAGCTGCAATACGAGAGCGATAACCTAGCCGCGGACCCCAAAGTACTGATCGTTCGGAACAATTCATGCCAATTGTCGCTCTTCCAAACCGCTGCCAACTACAGACATATGACATTTGTGACGCTACAATTGCTTGTTGAAGTCTTGTTGTTGTACCGTATGTGCGTATGAATGCGATTAATAATAGTATATGCACTTGTAGAGTGCCAAAACCGCCTTCAGCCCGAAAAAGGCGCATCACTTGATTGTATCGCCTCAAATTATCATCGATTTTTACGTTCTAGGAGAATGAAGAGATTGTTAAATTATTTGTATAGTCATCTTATATTTATGTGTTAAAATGTTGTAGATATGTGACACCTGATGGCCACGAAAAGATGTGTCATGTTAAGTCAGCGAGTTTGCAACGCCCAGCCGATTGCTGAATCGCGGCCTGCGGAAAAGATAACAACTACGATGCAGCTGGACAGTACAAACGTTTGCCGGCGACGGCTAAGAAGAAACACTTATTGTTAAAGACAAAATTAGCGTGCTATGTTTGTTCGCAGAGAATGATTCTCGGCATGTCCTTTTAGAATTTCAGAGTAGTATCCAAGTATTGTTCGAATAGTGAGCCTCGAGATTACGGCTCACACGTACGATAATGTGAACTAGACTACAATGGGGAGAGAACTTAAGTGTGTTTAATGCACTTACAAGTCAAGATATTTGAGAAGATTATCGGCTTCAGTAGAAAATGATAATTTCTCCGATTTTGGCAGTGTGTAGACACGCCAGGTGTAGGAAGAGCTCCGATTAATAGAAATGTGAGATTAGTTTCTCCTAATTGTGATTAATTATGCGGTTTGCTGCATAATGTAGACGAGTTTATAGGTGAAACGTGTTTCAATATTATTGGGAGGTTCTCCGTTGGATGGTGTATGCGAAGAAATATGTTCAAGCGAAGTCGTTCAGTTATTTTGTGGTTGAGGATTAAGGGACGCACTAAGATGTAGTAGCATTGCATTGTGTTATAGTGACTGTATAGGTGTTGAAGTGTCGGCAGAAGTGCCAACACTGTTTTGCTTGAGGAATGCACGCTAAGCTCACGCAGGCTGGTGTGAGATCTGAAACAGGATACGTAATGAATGCTATAAAGAAAAGTACGTAGCTTCTGGAATACTTAACTTTAATCCACATTTGTAGAATATCTCTCGTTACTGTACAGGCTTTATAATCACAATATCAATTGGTAAGGGCGCCTTGCTAGGTCGTAGCAAAAGTAGCTGAAGGCTATGCTAACTATCGTCTCGGCAAATGAGAGCGTAGTTGTCAGTGAACCGTCCCTTGCAAAGTCGGCTGTACAACTGGGTCGAGTGCTAGTACGTCTCTCTAGACCTGCCGTGTGGTGGCGCTCGGTCTGCAGTTAAGGTCGGGACACACACGTCCGGGTCGTGTCAGGGCCGAGCGTCGGACGAGCGACGGCCGTGCTCCGGTCCGTTCCTGCAGGGGCCACACATGACCGGGGCACGTCCGTGTCTTTGTTGTTCCTTGTAGTGACTCGGACGCGGTGATCTGTGTTTCTGTTTGTGAAAGCTGTAAAACATGTTCACTAATTTTCGTAATAGTGAATTAGGACTTATAGCACTTGCTTTAGACGAAGAGGAAAAAGAACCAAGGCAAAAAAGAAGAAAATTATGGATCCACTGTGCCTGGAAAATAAGACCAGTACAGGGAGAGTTTCGAACATTATTTTCTCATCTCATAGATGCTGAGACTAAGTTTTATGAATATTATAGGATGACGCAGTACAGCTTCTGTGAACCAAGACTGAGAAAATAGGACACTTTCTGGAGAGTCTCAGTTTCACCGAAAGAACGACTGGCTGTTTTTTTAAGGTAGGTTAAAGAAAAGTACACAGAACACAAATAAATATGAAGTTTTAAGGACAGCATTTTTATTTTATTACTTTGGTAATTGAAAGATAAATACATAAGTTAGTAAACAATACAGTTAAATATCTACTACCCTAAGAAAAACAAATGAGGATTATTCAGTGAATTAGTTTCTGAAGCTGATGAGGATGCAGGGGAACTTGGAGGATGATCGCTTTGGTTATTTATATACGAATTGTGGGAATCCCTTTGCAGATCCAAAAGCTGCTGTGTAGGTTCTGTTGACTCGTTTTCCACAGGTGAAGGATATGGTGTTGAAACAGATTTTGCTGAGGAATTGGAGGATGATGAAGTGAATTGATGGACTGATACGTCATTCATGAGTTGCTTCATCTCAAAGTCTTGTACAATTGAAAAAATCCTCTTTTAGCTTGATGACAAACTCTGTCTTTGTATTCGATATTCCTGTAGTTTTCACTTCCCTGATCGTAAAGAACAGACAACTTATGAACTTCTTCAATTAGTCGTTCCACATCCATGTTTTGTACACAGAACAGTCTTGCGCAGTTGCACAGCTCACAAGACTGAAGACAGTTCTACCGTCAGGCCGTGTCCGTCACGTGAAAAATTAAACACGGCGAATACCGCCCGGCCCGGCCCCGGCCCGTGGACGTTCCCCGTGCACGGCCCGGTCATGTGGGGCCCGCTACATTTGTTCTAATGATGTATTTCGTTGTCCGGGTGACGGCCGATACTCGGACGTGTCTCGGCACGGCCACGGTCCGGGCATGTGTGTCCCGACCTTTACTGACAGTGGCGACACGCGGGTCCGTCGTATACTAGCGGACCGCGGCCGATGTAAAAGCTACCACCTAGCAAGTGTGGTGTCTGGCGGTGACACCACAGGTGTACGCAAGCATTGAGGAATAGTGACTGAGCGATATTTGGTTGGTATTTATTGTGTGGCTTCGGCGTGAGCGTCGTAATATAGTAAATTCCGCAAATATCGTTTGATGCACTGAATGTGCAGTTCGCATGAAAGAGAACGGTCGCCCTACGTAATAGTTACTTATTGAGAAACAATTGGAAGTTTAAAGAGAATTTGATAACATTTCCCCTTGTCCCTAGACGAAAAATCAAGAACCGTTTATTACAGAACGCGCTAGTTCTCTCTAAAAGAGATCTTCAAGTTCTGGGTTTTGAGTTTTAAATATTAATGGGCCGCGGAAGTCAACTGCTGAAGTGGCTTAGTTTTGTTCGATTATTTAAAGCTCATGTAATTGAAAACTGGTGGTGACATTTTGTTTTTTTATTATTATTATATTTTCGCTTAGTGGGGTTTTGAATAGAGCACCAGCATTCGTAAATTAAAATGCTAACTTGTTCCTGCAGGAAATAAAGAATTAACGCTTGTAAACTGAGAAAGTCAGTACCCGACTTGTCTTTTATCCTCAAAGTATGTAAAAAAAGTCAAAGGCTTATTTCAAAGCAGACCAGGACCTTGAATATACATTTTCGGATCAAAGTAAATATAAAGACATTTCGGCTTAAAGTAAATCTAAAGGCAATAAAGTAAAAGACTGGAATATCAGTAAAAGAAAAATTCAAGGAAATTAAAGAGATTGGATGGAAGGAATAGTATTTTTCAGGTAATAAGATAATTAATCCTTACTTAGATATGAAACGCAAGTTTACGTTTTATTGAAAACTGATTAATTATAAATGAAAAGTTACTCCATTTAATTCCGGAATGTTGAGATTAACATAATAGTTTATTATGATAAAATTTCAGTAGAGTCCAGGATATTGTTGTAGCAAGGCGCTACATATAGAGGTTATCGTTGATTGACAACGATAGATAGACAATATAAAATTATACCTTTGCCTTGTGAACTATTCTTTGATTTAGGTAAAAATTTATAGCCTTCACAGTGACTGAGTGTATATACGATTATTCGTTGAAGCTTTAAAAGAGGAGCAACTACAAGAGGCAACGCATCTATATGACGTATTTATGAGTTATATACGAAAGCTATCATTTCTGGTGCCTACATTGTTCAGAAAGTGTTTAGTTGTGTTATCTGACTACACGGAGTAAGCTTCACTATAGGTAGCTGTTACTGGTAAAGTTCATTCCTACTCCTCGTAGACTCTCACATTTAGTATTTTTCTGTTGATTGATACTTGCTTTGGTTGATGGTAGTTTGTCTTTCGAACCTAGCGAACTTTGATAGTCAGATGAGTTGTTGTAATTAATATCGAGATAGCTACCACTGACCCCATTATACCACGAACAGTGTTATTATGTCCACACTTTAGTACATAGTGATGTCGTAGGGAGCTGTAGTGTGATTTATAGCGTGAGAAGCTGAATATCAAATCTTACGTGACGTCGTTGCTTCAGTACAGACGATTATTTCAAGTCACAATGATTACGTCGTTGAGTGTACATTTACATGGATACTCTGCAACTCTGCAAATCGCATTTAAGTGTCTGGCAGAGGGTTCATCGAACCACCTTTACAATTCCCTATTATTCCAATCTCGTACAGCGCGCGGAAAGAACGAACACTTTTGTCTTTCCGTACGAGCTCTGATTTCCTTTATTTTATCGTGGTGATCGTTTCTCCCTACGTGGGTCGGTGTCAACAAAATATTTTCGTATTCAGAAGAGAAAGTTGTTGATTGGAATTTCGTAAGAAGATTCCGTCGCAACGAAACACGGCTTTCTTTTATGATGTCCAGCCCAAATCCTGTATTATTTCAGTGACACACTCTCCCATATTTCGCGATAATACAAAACGTGCTGCCCTTTTTTGAACTTTTTCGAACTACTCCGTCAGTCCTATCTGGTAAGGACCCCACACCGCGCAGCAGTATTCTAAAAGAGGACGGAAAAGCGTAGTGTAGGCAGTCTCCTTAGTAGATCTGTCACATTTTCTAAGTGTCTTGCCAATAAAACGCAGTCTTTGGCTAGCCTTCCCCACAACATTTTCTGTGTTCCTTCCAATTTTAGTTGCTCGTAATAGTAATTCCTACGTATTTAGCTGAATCTGCGGCCTTTAGATTTGACTGATTTATCGTGTAACCGAAGTTTAACGAGTCTCTTTAAGCACTCACGTGGATGACCTTATACTTTTCGTTATTTAGGGTCAAATGCTAATTTTCGCACCATTCAGATATCTTTTCTAAATCGTTTTGCAATTTGTTTTGATCTCCTGGTGACTTTCTTAATCGGTAAACGACAGAGTCATCTACAAAAAACGAAGGCAGCTGTTCAGATTGTCTCCCAAATCGTTTATATAGATAAGGAACAGCAGAGGGCCTATAACACTACCTCAGGGAACGCCAGAAATAACTTCTGTTCTACGCCGGCCGGTGTGGCCGAGCGGTTCTAGGCGCTTCAGTCTGGAACTGCGGATGTGTGTGATGTCCTTAGGTTAGTTAGGTTTAAGTAGTTCTAAGTTCTAGGGGACTGATGACCTCAGAAGTTAAGTCCCATAGTGCTCAGATCCATTTTGAACCATTTTTGCTGTTCTACGCAATGACATTCCGTCAATTACTAGGAAATATGACCTCTCTTACAGGAAGTCACAAATCCAGTCACGTAACTGAGATGATATTCCATAAGCAAGCAATTTCACTACGAGTCGCTTGTGTGGTACAGTGTCAAAAGCCTTCCGTAAATCCAGAAACCAGAAATACGGAATCGATCTGAAATCCCTTGTCAATAGCACTCAACACTTCATGCGAATAAAGAGCTAGTTGTGTTTCACAAGAACGATATTTTCTAAACCCGTGGTGACTGTGTGTCAATAGACTGTTTTCTTAGAGGCAATTCATAATGGTAGAACACAATATATGTTCCAGAATTGACGTTAATGATATGGGTCTGTAATTAAATGGATTACTCCTACTACCTTTCTTGAATATCGGTGTGACCTGTGCAACTTTCCAGTCTTTGGGTACGGATTTTTCGTCGTGCGAACGGTTGTATTTGATTGTATGGAGCTACTCATGCTAATGCATCAGCGTACTCTGATGGTGCGTCCACACTACTCGTGTGGCTCGTGTTCTTGTGAGACTTGCGAGACTTATGAGTAATGTGGACGGATGTAGGCTGCGAGGGCTCCCCGCGAAACAGGATTGCGAGCCGCCGGAGCTCATGGCTTGTCTGGCTCCGGCTGTTGTCTGTACATCAAAGGGATGCGCGGCGGGCTCAGCGAGTAGTGTAGACGGCAACAAAGCACTTACCATTTGGATCGTTATACTCTTACAGTTTGGCCTTGGTATTATTCTTTTTCTGTGCTGTGGACATCGGTTTTTCTTTTGAAGTGTAGTGGACCGATGATTTTGTCATTAAATTCTTAAATACTTATGAACAATACCCTGTGCTGTGGGATGCTACAAACTCCCAATATAAAAAAAAAATTGTAAAAGTGAAGCATGGGATTCAATTGCGACAGAACTCGGCGAGGATGTGGCGGAATTAAAAAGGAAATGACCAGCTTATTAGCCACTTACAAGAAGTCCGTCAAAAGAAGACTGAGCCTGGAAAGTCTGGCGCTGGGGTTGAGGAAGTGAACGCTCTAAACTGGTTCACTTTCAAAGCATTTGAATTTCTGCACTGTAAACATCAGCAGCGGAAGACAATCAACACAGATATAAGTAAAATATATTAATTTTTGGAAATGTTTAAACAGACTATTAACAAACTCAATGGAGTTCAGTTCCTTTTTAGTTCTGTCTCCACGGCTACCTAACTTTTTATTTTTCTCAGCTTACATTTCGGCAACTGCTCACTTGTTAATTTTAAATTTTTTGGTGTTATTCCCATATATACCATTAATCATATCATTTCTTAAGATATTTTTTCATATTTATTTTAGCCTACTAGCATTTCTATTAGGAATATACCTAGTGACTGCCTATAGCTTTCAAATTTGAAAATTAAAAAGAGTTCTAATTGTGATAAAATTATAAAGTTTATGGCAAAACGAGTTCTGAACATCACAGAGGGAAAAGGAGGAAATGGAGTAACAGGATTTTGATACATACTGGGACAACGCTTGGTACTCAATTAGTAATAAATAAATAATAATCAATAACATTTATTTTTCTAACACATTACATTGAAGTACATGTACATTTAAATGTATTTTATTTGTATATTATGTTGTTGGAAGAAATAAAAATAATACAATAGGAAGAAATAAAGGTAAAACCTCACGTATATAGGTAGTTGAAATGTGTGCAGTCAGGCAGTCACTAGTATGTACATAGCTAGTAGCTGAAAATTCTTTAATAACTTATTGGTAATCATCTTGCCACGGCAGTCTTCCCTCTCCAGCAATGAAATAAGCAGCGAATTCATCTCTAATGCCTTGGGCAGTCTGCATCGGACGTCATTTAATGTTCGCTAATTGTGTCAACGTTGTAGCAGGAGTGATCTCATTTCTCCAAGTTCCTGGCTTTAAATGCCCGTTCTCCTCACGATCCACTGCTCCTACAGGGGTATAAACTTGTCTGGAAGCAGAACTTTTTCGCAAGAAATTATGGAGGTATATACAAGTCATAATAACACTTTGGGCTTTCTCAGGCTGTAGTAATATAGGCTTTCTTAGTATCCGGAATACTGAAGTAAATCTTCCGGACGCATTTTCCACCATCCGCCGTGCTCTTGCAAGTCTGCAGTTAAAAATTCTTTTCATTGATCTCCGTGGTTGTTGTCCACTATACGGCTTCATGATATGATTGTTGAGGGGAAACCATCGTCTGCGACAATAACGTAGGGTACTTTTTTCTCTCTACCTGGGAGGGTACCATCGTCCTCATATTCTTAAAAAAAAGATGTATTTCGAAAACAACCACCGTCTGAAATTTGACCTTGGAAGCCGACATCAGCATACAAAAAACAATAGTCAGCATCCACTAGACCAATGCATAGACAAAAATAGATATTCTAATAATTATGAACATTAATAATAATTAAAATCAGTAATTTTGCGGAATAATAGGTAGTAATTATTATAACAAATATTCTGAATTTCACTTATCAACTTGACATTGTTCCCAGTTTTTTACGATTATTATCGTGTATCTCCCTATTCCTACACCCATTCATTCATTTTTTATTTTACTTGTTTTGCTATTGTTTATATCAATCTTTTGTCGTCGCTTTGTTTTAGGAGGAATTTAAGGAGGATTTGGAAGAACAGAAGGTTTCGGGCATGCATACAAACGAAGGTACAGCGAGCACTTGCGAAGAAATTAGTAGTCAAGATGTCGATCATCAAACAACGCAAGGCAACAAGCTACCACCCACACCAAACAAACGCACGTAGGTATTTGCTTCACCTAAAAAAAAAAAATTGAAAAAGGGCCGAAGATCCTCGTATAGGAGAGGCATATAATGCACTACAAACTGCTTTATCTAAAACTAGAGACGAGTTTGACGCCTATGGAGAGTACATAGCGAACGTTCTACAGTCCATGGACAACAGAACACGTGCTTTTGTTAAAAAAGAATTTTCCGACTCGATTTTCAGAGCAGAAAGCGGCTGTTTCGAACATTCTAGACCACGTTCAGCCAACAGCGACTACAGTTGCTTGTCGCATTTACCGATTCCTTCAACTCAACAAGTTCATGACCATGAGCAACTTCTAACAGACATCTACTTCTAATTCTGACAATACCGAACAAGGCTCACCACATTCTCTGGATCTGCTTGATTTATAATAATTAAAAGTAATAATCTTAACGTTTAATTGTTTCGCATTCTTAAGGCTCAAAATCATGAAAAGTTCAATTTTTACTTTTTTGTGTTTTCTGAATCTGCAGACTATTACCTTTTAATAGATATATAATTTATTCAATTCCGAAGACTACAACTATTTTTAAATTTTTTTTGAAATGTGTTCTACATGGGCGAGACCCACTGTGGTGCTGTTAAACTGCTGTCAAATGGTGTTATTATTAACGTCCGTGTTCATCAGGTACATTTTAGTGATGTGAGATAAAGTATGTGTTGTGGCTAACCTGTGATGGTTCAATATATATCGCTGGTGTGATTGTCGATTGTTTCATGTTTATTTACTCTGTCGTTATCTCGAAAATATTCGTAATTAATTGTGTTTCTTGAGTCTCTGTTTTGTTGAAGTATAATAATGAGTAAAAGTAAAGTTGCTGTTGCGACTTTCAATGATGGCAACATTGTAAGGTGCAAGGTATTTAGAAATATGGGAATGAAGATAGGTTCTAACATGGTACGAGCGATGCTTGCTTTAAACAAGGAACGCCTTCGGGCTGCAGACAGGGCTGTAAAGAGTCTAGAAATACAAGCAAGAGTAAACAGGAGGAGGAACAAGAGGAAGCTGGAGGAGGAGTTTGCAGAGGATAAAGATAATCCATCCTATGGACCTGGAATGCACTAAAAAGTTAATCCAATCTTTGTCGCTCGATTCCCAAAACTTTTATTTTCTCATACTAATTACATGTTTTCTAAGGATCTTCCAAACATATTTGTTTCAAACTTTCAGTAAATGTTACACAGTACCTTCTGCATAATTTAACACAGCCTTTTTCCTAAAAACTGTATATTTTTGAATATATAAATAAAAAATTGCAAAAAATGTCGTGAATTTTCATTACAATTGAAAAAAAAATCATCTTTAATAACTGAACTAAAATTTTGTAAAATCCCTGTGTTAAGTTGTAGCCCATATTCCAATAAATAATCTGTAAAAAGTTCAACTTCCTACCTCAAATACTTTGTGATGAAAGATGTAATTTATAAGCGTTATTTTAACATCGCAAGTATAGGGCGTTCCGGAGCCCCTTAAATCTAAACGTATTTATTTCTTTTGCTTATTACCTGATGAATAAGAGTGAATTAATAACAAAATTAGTATAATTTATTAACTTATCTTTACAAACTCCTACAAGCTGACAGTAGGAGCTGCACATACTTCAGGAACAATGTTTGATATCACTTGCTTGGATACTTTAAATAGAAAACTGAGGCTGGTGTAGGAATCGCCAGTTGCTAAGTAACTGAGCGTGAGTGCCAACCGCTCAGCAACTGGTATAGGTTTCCGAAATTTGCTGTCAGCCTTTAATATTTTCGGTCCTCCCAAATTTATCAGATATTCAATATATGATGCGGACATATGGCAAAAGTCTTGCAATTTCATCTTTTCAACAACCGAGTCATCCATCAAATCACTCCCACTGTATCTTTTTCTGCTTCTGAAAACTGTGGTCATCCACCACCTGCGTGTTCTTGGGACTTTGTAGCGACTTTTTCTACCCTCTTCCTCAGCTAAAGGGCGCATCGCACTCCCACTGTATATTTTTCTGCTTCAGAAAGCTGTGGTCATCCACCACCTGCGTGTTCTTGGGACTTTGTAGAGACTTCTTCTACCCTCTTCCTCAACTAAAGGGCGCATCGCAAGAAATCTGGCACTTGCTATAACCACTTGCTCCATTTTTAAATTAGGAAACTGGCAGTCACGACTGCGAGTATGGCGCGGATCCTCCCAAGAAAAAGCCTGGCAAGCAACTGTAGTAGCGTGGACAAAGATAGAAGCAGCACGAGCGCAAGTCAGACAAGTTTGACAAGTCTTCCGACAGACTAGTACGACAAGCACAAGTCTGGCGAGGACGAGTAGTGTGGACGCACCTGAAAGGAACCTAATTGGTTTACAATCTAGACCAAAAGACCTGCCTTTATTAAGTGATTTAAGTTGCTTCACTACTCCGAGAACATGAACTTCTACGTTACTCATGTTGGCAGCTGTTCTTGTTTCGAATCCTGGAATTTTACTTCGTACTCTTTCGTGAAGGCATTTCGGAAGGCTGTGTTTAGTAACTCTGCTTTGGCAGCACTGTCTTCGATAGTACCTTCATTGCTATCACGCAGAGAACGCGTTGATTGTTTCTTGTTGCTAACATACTACAAATACGACCAGAATCTCTTTGGGTTTTCTGCCAGGTTACGAGACAAAATCTGCCAAGGTACGAGACAAAATTTCGTTGTGGAAACTCTTATAAGCATCTCGTATTGAAGTTCTTCCTAAATTTCGATCTTCTGTAAAAGATCGCCATCTTGGTGGTTTTGCATCTGTTTAGATTTGTCGTGTTGGCTTCGTTGTTTCTGCAACAATATTCTGACCCGTTTTGTGTACCAAGGAGGATCGTTTGTTAATTTATTTGGTATAAATCTCTCAATTGATGCCGATACTATTTCTTTGAGTTCAAGCCACATCTGGTCAACACTTACATTATTAATTTGGAAGGAACGCAGATTGTCTCTCAGGAAGGCGACCGGTGAATTTTTATCTGCTTTTTTGAATAGGTATATTTTTCGTTTATTTTTGGAGAATTTGGGTGTTAACAATAATCAGTCTCGCTGAGACAACCCTGTGTTCACTAATCCCTGTATCCGTTTTGATGCTCATTGTTTGTCGCTAAGAGGTGAAGTGTGTTTTCACAACTGTTTACTATTCGTGTGGGCTTATGAACTAACTGCCCGAAATAATTTTCAGAGAATGCGTTTAGCACAATTTCGGATGATGTTTTATGCGTACCTCGCGAATTAAACGTGTATTTTCGCCAACATTTCGAGAGTAAATTAAAGTGACCACCCACTATAATAGTGTGAGTCGAGTACGCGTTTGAAATCAAACTCAAGTTTTCTTTGAACCTTTCAGCAACTGTATAATCTGAATCGGGAGGTCGGTAAAAGGGTCCAGTTATTATTTTATTCCGGTTGCCAACAATAACCTCTGCCCATATTAACTCATAGGAACTATCTACTTCAATTTCGCGACAAGACAAACTGCTAACAGCAACAAACACGCCACCGCCAGTGTGTTTAGCCTATCCTCTTGGAACACCTTTAGGTTCTCCGCAAAAATTCCGGCTGAGCTTATCTCCGGCTTTTGCTAGCTTTCAGTGCCTACAACGGTTTGAGCATCCGTGTTTTCTATTATCTCTTGGAGCTCTGGTACTTTCCCAGCACAGCTACAACTTACAACTGTTATACCAATGGTTCCTGTGTCTACGTTCTTCCTGTGTTCGGGCTGCACCCTTTGTGACTTAAGCCCTTCTTATGTCTTCCCGAGACCCTGTAACATAAAACACCACCCATTCCACGTCACACAGCCCCTGCTACTCGTGTAGCCGCCTGCTGTGTATAATGGACACCTGACCTCTTCAGCAGAACCCGAAACCCAACCACCCTTTGGCATAAGTCGAGGAATCTGCAGCCTACACAGTCGCAGAACCGTCTGAGCCTCGGCTTCAGACCCCCATTCGGCTCTGTACCAGATGTCCGCAATCGGTCCTTTCGACTGTGCTGTAAATGTTCAACAATGCTTTCATCTCGATAGCAAAACTGACCGCCTTTACAACTTCTGTTAGCCGCTCGAAACCAGAGACAATCTCTTCTGATCCAAAGTGACACACATCATTGGTACCGACGTGAGCAACCATCTGCAGTTGGCTGCAGCCTGTGCTCTTCATGGCATCTGGGAGGATACGTTCCACATCTGGAATGACTCCACCCGGTACGCACACGTGAAACTTCCCCGTTGAATGAATAGAATGACAGTTCTGGTAAAACTTCAACGTTACTTGATACTGAAAAATCCGAGTAAAATTGAACGTACTGAGACTATTTTCTCTTTACTTATTCTGACCACTTCTGAACTGACACACAATATATTAGTGCAACGCAGTCTGACTTTTAATAATCCCTACAAATGAATAACCCTGACTAACAATAAATTACTTACCTCACAAAAATCTTCCTTACTCGAACTACTGCAATACAGTGAGCACCAATACTGCCAGCGAAATAAAAGATTGTAACTACTAAAGGTATTAACTACTGATAGGCATATAGTCAGCAAATGAAAGATTTTGATAGAGAACAAACAATGTATTTACCTTAATAGTGTTCAAAAGTATATCCAGATCGTCCACGCATATTAACATCTCAAAACTCTGGCATCTCTCTCCCCACCTCCTCCACTGCTGGTGGCTCACCTCCAACTGCCCAATGCTACGGGCTGTTCAAATCCAACTGCCCAACACTACATTAGCGGATAACTTCCAACAACGAGTCCAAGCAGTCACAGACTGCACACAGTGCAGTCAGCGAATTATCAACACATGTGCAAGCACTAACAGTCTGGTTTTTTTTTATTTCTTACATATTGTGCATATATTATGACTTATGACCAACAGAAATGTGTGCAGTGAAATTAATCCCTACTATTTACTTAATATGATGAACTGGTGTCAATTACAATTTTATAACATGAGAATACAATTACAAAGGTAAAAAAAAGCATCATTTAGAAACAGAATGATAACATTAGTAGTACACCAGGCGTTACAAAAGAATAGAAATAAGCAAATACATGAGTATTATCGGAATTGTGACATAAATAAATAAATGAAAACATGAGAATATTAAGTAGAACATCTAGTTAACTAGAGCATAAAAAAGAAAATATAACAGAATGAGTAAATCTAAACATTTTCCCAACGTAAAGAACAGGTTGTACAGGAGGGTAACAGTACTCCTGCAGCTTACTATTAGAAAAATTCTACAACAAAACTCTTATCAGATAAACACATAAAGACAGGAAGAACATAGACACACAAGAGTTCACATAAAACATAGTGGAATAACACAAAAGGAAAGAACGGTGTTTGTTTTTAGTATAACATTTGGTACTGCAGTATCTGTCATATTCCATTTTCAAACTAAACTTTCTTTACTTCTCAGAGATCTCCCTTAGTTCATCATTAGTCCCAAAAAGTCTTATCTATGCATGCTTTTGGTATTAGTATTTTCACATATTCTTTACCTCCTTATTTGTTTTCAAGAAAATCCTACCTATATCTCTTGTCTCTAAACCCTACTTATCTGTCTATTTCCTTTTTCAAAACAATTATTCGTCATTGTATAATACTCATTTTGGCCCAAATCTTTTTCATACAACTTCTCAATGCATTTTTTCCCTATTCTTCATAGTTAGTTTCTTATATAGCCTAACCCCTCTTAAGTAACTTAAATCTACTGAGCTATGATACATAAACTAAGGGACAAGGCAATGCAGCAGCACAAACATTAACACAAACAAGAACAAGAAAAATGCAAAGAGGCAAAGCACGTAGCAATAAATACAAATTAGCAAAGAAAATGCAAAATTACAACTAATATTAGCCGATGTGCAGCAACAATAAAAATAAATCAGTAGTAAAACTGCCTTAACAGAGTAATACAAAGTGAAATTCAGTAGGACAATGCCTCACAAACAACAGCAGCAAAAGCAATAAACTATACCTAAACATGACAAAGCTCAAGCAGAAAAAAATGTTACAGTAGAAGTAGCAATGCAGATAAAGGAAATATCTATTTACACCTTAATATGTATGTCATATCTCAACTCTAGAGTGATACATCATAATAACTTACTCTACCAAACAAGTTACCAAGTTGTCGAAAAAATTTATGTATGCAATTCCCGTGCAGGGAAATGTCTGTTTACATCCTAATGTCTATATCGGTTTTCCTTCCCCTACTTCTTTCATTTCCTAGTTCTCCCCCTTTTTTAAGGAAAGTAATCATAAAATATTATTTAATGGATCTGTAGACAGAAAATATTTACATTAGTACATTTATTAAATTTGATATTAGCAAATGCTTCAGTGAGGCTAGACAATAGCCAAATATATACATGGCAAAGCATGAAGATGTCATTCACTAGCCATATGTCATTTCATAAGGCAGTAGAAAAAAGAAGTCATAAACAGGTGTGTAGGTGTAAAATATATCTCATAATTTCATAGGCATTTCAGTTAATATCAGAAAGTACGAGCTCCAAAGTGTAATCATATGTTTTCAATTATGAGCGTGTCATGTTTCAGATGCTTTCTACATATAAATGTTAATAGCAAGGTTAATGGCCTCTTTTTTTTCTACACCTGTGCCTCTGAAAGGCACATATTAATAGTTTTCTCGAGGCGACTGTCACACAGCTGGGCACCAACAGCACGCCACGTCAAGGCCACTTACCTTCTTTAATGAAATATTCATGACAGCAGTTTCTGCTACAGTAACAGTTTCATAAATAAAAATTTTTACAGCTTGAAAATTTACGTTAGAAGTCTGTAGAAACAAAATCTCATACATAACAGTCTCCAAAAAGTTTTCCATCGGCATTGTGGTACTCACATTCACGCACGCACTCCCCCTTCATAATGATCACAACCACATCTCGATGTCACAATACACATCGTCGTCGCAAAAATAGCATCATAACACCTTAATCAAATCTCAAAAATGTCGTAGTTTTCTTGAATAATTTCAAAGTCTCTAAAAAAAATGCTCTCGTAGTATCACAGTGGTTTCTCAAGTAAATATCAACAGTTCTCAAAATGCAGACAAAATACAATTTCATAAGTGTGAAGTTATCCAACTGTGTAATTACATAAACGTGTCACTGATGTAGTAAAAAAAAATCTTTGTCTCTCTCCGTTAAATGATCAGATAGCTGTAAAATTTTGTGTTAGAGAAATATGGTACTGATGTGTAAAACTGAATAAGCAAATATTATATTACCTATGGCTCCTAGCACTTGCCACTCGCTTAGCACACAAAGTAAGCATATTCCCCTGAGGTTTAATGTAATAATACCCTCTGGTGTTACAGATTACAGCAACAGAAGGAAATGTATCAGCGAAAACCTTCTCTTTATCTTTGTAATTCAAGAATCTTTCCAAAAATTGTTTTAAGTACTAAAATTTATCACTCAAATGCCTGCCCTTTAGCGCTAAACTGTTCTTCTTATTGTAGTATAATTTCTGTCACAGCTTAACGCTAAAAATGTGTGAAGTGTCGTAGTTATCGTCATACATAAGCAAATTTCTGTAGAAGTCAATGTACTTACCTTATCATTTACGGAAGTAAAGTGCTACACGAATTGATTTTGTAGTTATTACGTTCATTACTGTAACCAAGAAAGTACTGTACTGTAACGTATTGTTGGATTACAGAAAAGGCTATCTCATTGTAGCTATACCACAGATGTTACTGCTAAAAGATGTTTTAATTTTCAGAAGAACACAGAAAACTGTGCAGACATAAATAGGTACAGCGCAAAAGCAATAATGACGATTGTGTCACTCATTAGTAGCGTCGTAATATAATCGTGCAGCTGTCGAACAAACCCAATACTATGTCTTTTATAATTTCATAGAAAGTACTTTTAATACAAAATGTGTTTTTGTGTAAACCAAAATGTTGCATTAAAATCTCATTAGCAGTATATGTTCCAAGTATGTAAGCATTATAGTCGTTATGTAACCCTGTAACCGACAAACAAAATGTATGCACACTGAGACTGTGTCGTCTGTTCCCCATAAAAATGCACTCGTAATTACTGTCTAAATAAGTTCCTGAGGTTCTTGATGTATAGTTAACTTCAACACATTGTTGCATGTTAACAGTTTCTAAGTGTGACAAAGCATATGTGAAGTGAAAAATTGTATCGCAAAGACTAAGTTAAAAAGCAGATTATCTTTCAATAAACGGTTTTACAAGTGAAATGTGGTGTAGTTCTTTGCTTTTCTTAGTATGCAGAGTTTCAACTTCAACGCAATTATCATGTGGTATATATCGGACCCGAAGACCCATTGTAATCAGAAAGAATTTGGGACGCAATTTTTTCTTCTTATGTGACAATGACTGAGCTTTAATGAGAACTTCCTGACAAATATATAGTTTCTTTGCATTTGCTTTAATGTTTAGTTTTCTCCTTTCGTCTACAGCAGAACTTATATTTTTAATAGGCAAATCAATTATGTCTTTGTGTCGAAGTTTACGTGTATTCGGGAAAGGTACAAGCTCTCTTATTCTGTTCGGTGGTTCTTCATTCTTTAGTAAAAGAGTAGGTCGTAAAGCAGTGGAGTCATGAGGCATTTCATTCAGCACGTTTTGAAATAGGTGTAAATATCTGTCCCAATATTGATGCTTCCTATGACAATAAAGTCTACAACGCTTATTGATTTCTTTCATAATCCTTTCAGATGGGTTACAATGTGGTGAGTACAATGAAATAAAAAGAGGTTTGATTTTACAATTCCGAAGCATGCGTGACCAAACAGCAGATCTGAATTGTGGTCCATAATCTGAAATGACTTTAGCAACGTGTCCAACTTCACGTAAGAAATTTGTAATAAGGGCGTTGGATACAGACCGTCCAGCGGCTTTACGTACCGGTGTGAAAGAAACAGATTTTGAAGTAAGTTCAACAGCTACTAGAATGTATGAAAATCCATTCGATGTTCTGACAAGGGGTCCCAAGAGATCAACAGCAGCAAATTCCTTTAATTTAGTAGGAACAATAGGAAAAAACGGAGCACGATGTGAGATGGTAGTTGGTTTAGCTTTTCACAACGTTTACAAATAGACAAGGCTCTCCGAATTCTCTTTCCCATATTGTTAAAATACCAAGTCGTTCGAAGAATATGATAAGATTTTCGTGGACCAAAGTGTGCATAGCTGAAACGAATGCACCAGATAAAGTTATTAACAAAATCATCAGGAACGCAAAGTACCCATAGCTCGTCATCAACAGTGCAACGTTTGAAGAGTATGTTGTTTCTAACCAGATAATAATGCCAAAACTGTGTGTGTCTTTTCATGCCATTTACTTTTGATATCTTTCCTAATCGGAGCTTTATCTCGTTCATGAGCAACGTCCATTAAAGATGTGGCGATGAAATTTTCAAAGGCTACTCTCTGAATGTGAAGAATACTGAAATTTTTCTCGAAGTTGGCTTTTGTGTTACTTTTCTCAAGCACAGCCAGTGCACGTGATAGTGCGTCCGCAAAAATGTTCTCCTTGCCGGGAATGTAGACTATTGTGGTGGAATTCTTGCAGAAACAATGCCCAACGTTATAGAGTGTCATGATTTAGTTTTGAAGACATAAGAAATTGTAATGCACGATGATCACTGTATACCTTTACGTGTTTACCAGAAAGAAATTTGTTAAATGTCCAAACGATAGCTAAAACTTCTAATTCAGTAACGGAATATTTTCTTCAGATTTTGTTACCACGCGGCTAGCAAAACCGATGGTTTTCTGAACGGTAGTGTCATTTTCTATGGCTTTTTGAAATAAATGGGCACCAGGACCGACTTTAGAAGAATCCGTGCTGAGGCAGAAATCTTGTGACAGATCTGGGTGAGCTAAGATTGGCGAGTTAAGTAGTGCTTCTTTCAAAGAATTGAATTCCAACCGTGCCTGTTCGGCCCAGTTCCAAATACACTCCTGGAAATGGAAAAAAGAATACATTGACACCGGCGTGTCAGACCCACCATACTTGCTCCGGACACTGCGAGAGGGCTGTACAAGCAATTATCACACGCACGGCACAGCGGACACACCAGGAACCGCGGTGTTGGCCGTCGAATGGCGCTAGCTGCGCAGCATTTGTGCACCGCCGCCATCAGTGTCAGCCAGTTTGCCGTGGCATACGGAGCTCCATCGCAGTCTTTAACACTGGTAGCATGCCGCGACAGCGTGGACGTGAACCGTATGTGCAGTTGACGGACTTTGAGCGAGGGCGTATAGTGGGCATGCGGGAGGCCGGGTGGACGTACCGCCGAATTGCTCAACACGTGGGGCGTGAGGTCTCCACAGTACATCGATGTTGTCGCCAGTGGTCGGCGGAAGGTGCACGTGCCCGTCGACCTGGGACCGGACCGCAGCGACGCACGGATGCACGCCAAGACCGTAGGATCCTACGCAGTGCCGTAGGGGACCGCACCGCCACTTCCCAGCAAATTAGGGACACTGTTGCTCCTGGGGTATCAGCGAGGACCATTCGCAACCGTCTCCATGAAGCTGGGCTACGGTCCCGCACACCGTTAGGCCGTCTTCCGCTCACGCCCCAACATCGTGCAGCCCGCCTCCAGTGGTGTCGCGACAGGCGTGAATGGAGGGACGAATGGAGACGTGTCGTCTTCAGCGATGAGAGTCGCTTCTGCCTTGGTGCCAATGATGGTCGTATGCGTGTTTGGCGCCGTGCAGGTGAGCGCCACAATCAGGACTGCATACGACCGAGGCACACAGGGCCAACACCCGGCATCATGGTGTGGGGAGCGATCTCCTACACTGGCCGTACACCACTGGTGATCGTCGAGGGGACACTGAATAGTGCACGGTACATCCAAACCGTCATCGAACCCATCGTTCTACCATTCCTAGACCGGCAAGGGAACTTGCTGTTCCAACAGGACAATGCACGTCCGCATGTATTCCGTGCCACCCAACGTGCTCTAGAAGGTGTAAGTTAACTACCCTGGCCAGCAAGATCTCCGGATCTGTCCCCCACTGAGCATGTTTGGGACTGGATGAAGCGTCGTCTCACGCGGTCTGCACGTCCAGCACGAACGCTGGTCCAACTGAGGTGCCAGGTGGAAATGGCATGGCAAGCCGTTCCACAGGACTACATCCAGCATCTCTACGATCGTCTCCATGGGAGAATAGCAGCCTGCATTGCTGCGAAAGGTGGATATACACTGTACTAGTGCCGACATTGTGCATGCTCTGTTGCCTGTGTCTATGTGGCTGTGGTTCTGTCAGTGTGATCATGTGATGTATCTGACCCCAGGAATGTGTCAATAAGGTTTCCCCTTCCTGGGACAATGAATTCACGGTGTTCTTATTTCAATTTCCAGGAGTGTAGTATTTTTGCAGAGAGAGAACAAAGTTTTGGTGTTACTAGAATTTGCTTGTTCAGAAAACGACTGTAAAAGTTCACGAGACCTAGAAAACTGCGGATTTGTTTTTTTGACGATGGAACTGGAATGGCTCTGATTGCTTCTAACTTTTGAGGATCCAGCTGAATTCCTTCAGAAGAAATAATGTGTCCCAAAATCTTCACCTTTATCCTCCGAATTCAGACTTTTCCAAGTTAACTCTGATTCCGGACACACTGTTGAGGATGCGATTATGTTGTTCCCATGAGGCTTCTGCTATTAGAAGATCGTCCACATATAAGGTGATTGACATTTTAAGAACTCAGGAATTTAGCCCACGAATGAATGCTGCTGAAGAAATGTTCAAACTAAAAGGAAATTTCCGAATTTGATAACAAATGCCGAAACAGACAAAAGCTGTGTATTTTCTACATTCTGGCTGAAGTTCGATCTGATAGAAGCTGGATCTAAGATCAATAGAGGACAACACTTTTACACCATTAAAATTTTTAAGTTCTTTCAACGTTTGCAGTCTGTCTGTTTCAGGAATGATGATAGTATTTATTTGTGTAGAATCTAAGACAAGCCTCATCGATCCATTTTTCTTCTCAACAACATGTAAAAGATTTTTGTATGAGCTTACAGCATGTTCAATAATGCCCTCGTCAGGCATAGTTTGTATTTCCATTCTAACACAGTGCTAACAATGTGCTGGAATTACATAAGGTCTGACGCAAAATTTAGTATGCTCACGAACACGAAACTGGTACTGAAATACTTTGATTCTTCCTGTTTTGTTGGTGAAAACTGTGGAATGTGCTGGAAATGGGACTGCCAGAGTCAAGTAGTGCCGTAAATTTTTTGTCATTTACTGTAATGTGAATTACGGTATATGCAATGTTGTCCTGTTTTACGCCGTGTTCCTGGAGTAAGATGTCCCTAATGTCTTCCATTTTTACGTAATTAATAGCCACGGCAGCTACATCGTCAGCTTCGTAAGTATGTTTTGTGCCTGCCAGCACTGTGAGCCATTGTTTACCGTCTCTTTGTTGTCGCGCATTGTTATTGTGATTTGGAGATCTAACCTCTACAATTTCAACGTGTCGAGATTGCCCTGCCATGTTTGAATCACGCCAATTTTGGTTAAATTCTGGTCTGTTGTTAAGATTATATCGTCTGTCGTCTTGTCGGTAGTTTCCATAGGTTCTTTCTTGTTGGTCATGTGGTGGAGAATTTCTCCTGGAATTGTAACTGCGCGATAGATCGTTGCGTCTGAAATTATTCTGTCTCCCTTGATAAAACTTGTTTTGGTTCCCATATTCCCTGTTTCTATGATTGCCTCTACCACAGTCATTACTGCGGAGAGGTGATCTTTCCCTGTAATTATTATTATTTTGCAACGGTTATACGGTTGGTGTCTGTTTCGATCACGATTTGTGTTATGAAAGTAGTCTTCTCGTTTCCAGTTATTATTTATGTCGTCATGAAATTGTGACAGATATGACCTGTAACTGTTTTGTTCCTTTTCGCATTCCGCGACTGTCAGTGTCTATTTCCATTTCTTCCAACAGTCCCTGAAAAGCTTCAATGTCGTCTTTGCAACGACCGGCCAAAATAATATGCCTTAAATGTCCAGGCAGTTTAAGTAAGCAAATCCAGAAGAGCTCCGAGGAACTGTACGGATTTGTCAAATACTGATTTTTGTGCAACATGTCTTCAAAATATTTTACCATCATCATCATCATCATCATTTAAGACTGATTATGCCTTTCAGCGTTCAGTCTGGAGCATAGCCCCCCTAATACAGTTCCTCCATGATCCCCTATTCAGTGCTAACATTGGTGCCTCTTCTGATGTTAAACCTATTACTTCGAAATCATTCTTAACCGAATCCAGGTACCTTCTCCTCGGTCTGCTCCGACTCCTCCTACCCTCTACTGCTGAATCCACGAGTCTCTTGGGTAACCTTGCTTCTCTCATGCGTGTAACATGACCCCACCATCTAAGCCTGTTCGCCCTCACTGCTACATCTATAGAGTTCATTCCCAGTTTTTCTTTGTTTTCCTCATTGTGGACACCCTCCTGCCATTGTTCCCATCTACTAGTACCTGCAATCATCCTAGCTACTTTCATATCCGTAACCTCAACCTGAATCCACCCAGCTTTCGCTCCCATACAACAAAGTTGGTCGAAAGATTGAACGGTGCACAGATAACTTAGTCTTGGTACTGACTTCCTTCTTGCAGAAGAGAGTAGATCGTAGCTGAGCACTATGTTGCCATCCTGTGACAATATGCATCCTAAGTACTTGAAACCGTCCACCTGTTCTAACTTTGTTCCTCCTATTTGGCACTCAATCCGTTTATATTTCTTTCCCACTGCCATTACTTTCGTTTTGGAGATGATTATCTTCATACCATAGTCCTTACATTTCTGATCTGTCTCTGAAATATTACTTCGAAAACTTTCAATCGAATCTGCCATCACAACTAAGTCATCCGAATATGCAAAACTGCTTATTTTGTGTTCACATCATATCTTAATCTCACCCAGCCAGTCTATTGTTTTTAATATATGATCCATAAATAATATGAACAACAGTGGAGACAGGTTGCAGCCTTGTCTTACCCCTGAAACTACTCTGAACCATGAACTCAATTTACCGTCAACTCTAACTGCTGCCTGACTATCCATGTAAAGACCTTTAATTGCTTGCAAAAGTTTGCCTCCTGTTCCATAATCTCGTAGAACAGACAATAACTTCCTCTTAGGAACCCGGTCATATGCCTTTTCTAGATCTATAAAGCATAGATACAATTCCCTGTTCCACTCATAACCCTTCTCCATTATTTGCCGTAAGCTAAAGATCTGGTCCTGACAACCTCTAAGAGGCCTAAACCCACACTGATTTTCATCCAATTGGTCCTCAACTAATACTCGCACTTTCCTTTCAACAATACCTGAGAAGATTTTACCCACAACGCTGATTAAAGAGATACGTCTGTAGTTGTTACAATCTTTTCTGTTTCCATGTTTAAAGATTGGTGTGATTACTGCTTTCGTCCAGTCTGATGGAACCTGTCCCGACTCCCAGGCCATTTCAGTTATCCTGTGTAGCCATTGAAGACCTGACATTTCACTGTATTTGATGAGTTCTGACTTAATTTCATCCACCCCAGCTGCTTTATTGCACTGCAATCTATTGACCATTTTCTCCACTTCCTCAAATGTGATCCTATTTCCATCATCATTCCTATCCCATTCTACCTCGAAATCTGAAACATTACTGATCGCATTTTCACCTACATTGAGCAACTCTTTAAAATATTCCCTCCATCTGCCCAAGGCATCCACAGGATTCACCAGCAGTTTTCCTGACCTGTCCAAAATACTTGTCATTTCCTTCTTACCTCCCTTTAGAAGACTGCTAATCACACTCCAGAATGGTTTTCCAGCAGCTTGACCCATAGTCTCAAACCTGTTTCCAAAGTCTTCCCACGATTTCTTCTTCGATGCTACAATTATCTGTTTGGCTTTGTTTCTTTCTTCAACATAACTTTCTCTGTCTACCTGGGTTCTGGTATGTAGCCATTTTTGATACGCCTTCTTTTTCCTTTTACAGGCTGCCTTGACTGTATCATTCCACCAAGCTGTTTGCTTCATCCTACTTTTACACACTACTGTTCCAAGACATTCTTTAGCCACTTCTAATTCTGTGTCCCTGTACCTTGTCCATTCCTTTTCCAATGACTGTAATTGACTACATTCAACTAACTGGTACCTTTCTGAGATCACTGTTATGTACTTGTGCCTGATTTCCTTATCCTGAAGTTTCTCCACTCTTATCCTCCTACATATGGACCTGACCTCCTGCACTTTCGGCCTCACAATCCCAATTTCACTGCAGATTAAATAATGATCAGTGTCATCAAAGAATCCCCTGAATACACGTGTGTCCCTCACAGCCTTCCTGAATTCCTGATCTGTTATTATATAGTCAATGACAGATCTGGTTCCCCTGCCATCCCAAGTATACCGGTGAATGTTCTTATGTTTAAAAAAGGAGTTTGTGATTACTAAGCCCATACTGACACAGAAATCCAAGAGTTGTTTCCCGTTCCTGTTGGCCTCCATATCCTCTCCAAATTTACCCATAACCTTTTCATACCCTTCTGTTCGATTTCCAATCCTGGCGTTAAAGTCACCCATGAGCAGAACACTGTCCTTGTCCTTTACTCTAACAACTCTATCACTGAGTGCCTCATAAAAACTATCCATCTTATCTTGATCTGTCCCTTCACAATGCGAATATACTGACACAATCCTAATTTTCTTACTAGACACTTTCAAATCTATCCACATCAGTCGTTCGTTTACATACCTTATTGCAACTACGCTGGGTTCCATTTCTTTCCTGATGTAAAGCCCTACACCTCATTGTGCTATTCCTGCTTTGACTCCTGACAGGTAGACCTTGTATTTTCCCACTTCCTCTTCTTTCTCACCCCTTACCCGAATGTCACTAACAGCTAAAACGTCCAGCCCCATCTTACTTGCAGCCTCTGCCAGCTCTACCTTCTTCCCAGAGTAGCCCCCATTGATATTAATAGCTCCCCATCTCATTACCATTGGTTTGCCAAGTCGTATCTTAGGAGTCCCTGGTTTGTCAGTTAGAGGTGGGATTCCGTCACCTCCAAAGGTCCGAGGCATTTTGCTCTGATTATTGCCAGCATCATATTTAAAGTACCAGGGAAGCAGGTTGCTAGCTTTACTTGCCCCGAGTCCCATTGGGTTTTACCCCTAACGGCTGAGGGACTAACCGGTGGATTTGGTAGTCTTTGCCGTATGAGCACAAAGGTGACCACGATTCAGAATATGTCCGAGATGCCCAGCCTTATTCCAAAGTAACTGGTATCCCGACTGTCGGGACCACTTACTTGGCCACTCATACGTTGCCCGTGGTTCATGAACTAGGACATGACTACAGGAACCCACACCATGAATATTTTACCGGACTGGAAAATTCACACTGTTCAAAATGCTTCATCATAAAATTCTCTTTCACTGTGACAGTCGCGAATGACCGATCATATTCTTACAGCCACACATAAATTCTAATCTGTGCTCTAATGACTAGTTGGGAGGAAACTACTGAGAGAATTGATGAAGCTACGCTTGTGGATGAATGTTGTTGCCCGAATTCTTCAATGTTTTGAATTTATGTGTAGTAATGAACAGCTTATTGTCAAAGTCATCGTGTCGGCGGGTCACAAATCGGCCATTGTTACGTCGTGTCGGTGGTTCCATCTCCAAATTTGGTGCACCTTCCCAGTATCTTTCAAAGTTTTCGAAATTCCCTGTGTTATGACTCTGTCGCTTTTCCGTATTTCTAAGTCCCTCTTCCCGTGCCGGAGCGCAAATACCCTCTGAAATATGTAATTCTTGCATTATCTGTTTCAACTGATCTTGTACCTTCCGCATTTCTCTTTTGTACTGTATATTAACTTGATTATGATCTTGTTTGAATTTCTTAATTTGTTCATAGTCTTCTGTGTCAGTCAAGGATACCGGTCTTGTGCCATTCAGATTATCACCTACCTTTGTAGATAAGTTAGTGAACCGATCCGAAAGTTTGGCTACTTTCTCCGATAATGAACTGATTTCCTCCGTGTGTTTTGTGAACCAAGTTTTAGAGTATCTACTGTGTCCTTTAAGTTTTCCTGAGTTTGTACAAGTTGCGTAACCGTATCGTTAGACGCAACTGAGTCAGTTTTAGCATGCAAGGTGTTGTGATTTTCGTGAACAACAGTTTGAAGTTCCTTTATGGCGGCTTCGTGATTCTGTAATGCATTTTCATGACGTGAAAATATGGATTGAAAATGTTAAAAAATTTGTGTTCTTACGTCATTACAGACTGTCTGACATTTCGATTCGATTTTAAGTAGCTCAGTGGTTAAACCTTCACGTGTTAGTTCATGCGTTTGCTCAATTGTGTCTAACTTTTGAAGCTGTTGCTGTGTTCGTTCCATTTGTTGGTATGTTTGTTTGTGACTTTGTTCCGTTTGTTTTTCATATTTTTCATTTGTTGCATTAATTGCAATAATAATGTATAAGTATCTGGGACTTGTTCCTCTGTGCTTTTGGGCAGTACATTTTCACCGGCAGCATTCACATTCTGAAAAGCAGAAAAGTGTTGATTGAGAAAAGGGTAGTGATACAAAACCTGAATCTACGGTATTTGCAAGAGTTTGTTCTGTCATTGCGCATTCCTGAGTTGAGCTACTGCCGACCGATCGATCGACAATACTTCCCTCTTCACTAATTGTTTCACTGTCTACGCCATTATTTAACTGTCTGGTCCATGTCCCTATGCACAATTACCAAATTACTACTTTGAATATTTGTTAATTCATTACACGGTGGTGCTGACAAGCTACGCTCGTCGTCACTATCATTTCTCAATTTAATTCCGTTCCGTTTTTAACACGCCATAATTGTCACGTATTTCACATGATAACACAGAACACCACAATTTGAAGAGCAAAATAAGAAAACACATTAAAATAGCACTGAGAATAATATCTAATTAATTGCAAGCGTGGCAGCGAAATACTTGTTGCAAATCTGCCTGCATGCCACAACTGTTTCACTACACAACAAAGAAAAACTACTACAAAGGAAATTATCTCGACAATTACGCGCTAGCAATAAACAATAACTACACTAATTACACAAACTACAAGGAAAAATCAGAAGATTCCAGTGAGGTATCCTCTGCTAAGGGTCGATATATGAAACTTCTCCTTTGAATGAAAAGAATGACAGTGCTGGTAATAAATAATTCTACGGTACTTGATACTGAAAAAGCTGAGTAAAACTGAACGTACTGAGACTGTTTTCTCTTTACTTACTCTGATCATTTCTAAACTGACACAATATTTTAGTTCAACGCAGTCTGACTTTTAATAATCCCTATAAAAGAATAGCCCTGACTAACAACAACCTATACGCGTCATGAATCACTTACCTCTCAAAAATCCTCGTTATTCGAACTACTGCAATACAGCGATGGCCAGTACTGCCAGCTAAGTAAAAGATTCTAACTACTGAAGGCACAGATTTCCTTTCCTGACGGACACACGTCCAGATCGTCCACAAATATTAACATCTTAAAACTCTCCCCACCTTCACCACTGCTGTCGGCTCACCTCCAACTGCTTCGGGCTGTTCACATCCAACTGCCCAACATTACACTAGCGAATAACTTCAACAACGAGTCCACCTAGCCACAGACTGCACACAACGCAGTCAGCGTTTTTAATACGGAGCGCTACGTGGCGTTACCATCATAAAAAGCTAGACAGCCTACTTACACACGGAGTGCATACTGCTTTTCTTTCCCTTCTTGTCAGCCATGCCCCTGAACGGTTCCATAACGCGCCTAACGTGGGAGCTCCCAAATATCAGTAATGCCACCCTCTTTGACTGTCCGGATCTTGCAGGCTGAGAGGTTTCCTCTGAAACAGGACAGGCGACAGCATCTGGCTCAGCGACAGTGTCAGCCACAGAGAGCAACTGGTACCTGTTTGTCAGACAAACCGGGGAGGCCTTCCGTGAGGCCGCCTGAGAAGCCTTTCGCCGCCTGCTACGCCCTGGGGCGACCTTCCACTCGACCATAGATGAGGGGTCAACCTCAGCGCAACTGAACTGGCCACCGGTGAGGACCGATCGGAGGACTCGGACGCGCCGAACGTCCGATAGATCCCAACGGCCGGCCCACAACAGTGGTGCCCATCCACTGCAGCCTGAAGCTGTGTAACCGAAGCCATCACAGCATGGAGCTGAGAGTGAAGTGTCACCAACTCGGCTCCCATCCGCAGTCCCTGTCCATATTAAAGACCGTGGAAAACTAAACTGTGCAGATAAACGGACTATCAGCACGGGCTTCACAACTGTACTGTAGATCCTGACGGAAACGTAGGAACTGTGTCTAATAAATTAGATTATTACGCAGAGATTTAAAAAACTAGCTACCGAAGCACTCAGCTGAAAATGAATAATTCGCACCTTGGCAATATATTGACACAACTTATTGCAGTATTACGAGAGTGAGCTACATTGCCCGATTCTGCAATGCCGTTAGAGCTTGTTCATCGGTATGTCTCCTACGAGTTAGTGGTATCTAAACGGTGGCACAGTACCTACTCACGTTTAAAAGCACTTTTGAATATGAGACATTATCACAAAACTTAGTACATGGTTTAAAACTCCGATGCTGACGCCTCTAAATTCACACGGATGTTGGCGCAGGATCTGTGAGATCCATTCACTCAAATTAACAATACTTTTAAAATACCACGTATGGATGAGCTCCAGGTTTGTGTAAGGTACTATATTTATTTTTAATAAATTAATTAGAGAATTACTTCATAAACATACAACATAGAAGTAAGGAGCAACGCTTGTAAAAATATAATGTTCAGGAAATGTTTTACATAATGTGTACGACGTACAAAGTCCTGAAAAGTAACTTACAACTAAAAATATAACAACTAAGAGACTTTTCAAGTTTCTTCTGGAGGAGCACAGAATTCACATCCTTCACGGCAAACAAAATACACAGTGAAACTTCCTGGCAGATTAAAACTGCGTGACCGACCGAGACTCGAACTCGGGACCTTTGCCTTTCGCGGGCAAGTGCTCTACCAACTGAGCTACCGAAGCACGACTCACGGCAGGTACTCACAGCTTTACTTCTGCCAGTATCCTTTCTTTCAGGAGTGCTAGTTCTGTAAGGTTCGCAGGAGAGCTTCTGTAAAGTTTGGAAGGTAGGAGACGAGGTACTGGCAGAAGTAAAGCTGTGAGTACCTGCCGTGAGTCGTGCTTCGGTAGCTCAGTTGGTAGAGCACTTGCCCGCGAAAGGCAAAGGTCCCGAGTTCGAGTCTCGGTCGGCCACACAGTTTTAATCTGCCAGGAAGTTTCATATTAGCGCACACTCCGCTGCAGAGTGAAAATCTCATTCTGAAAATACACAGTGTTGAAGACACAGACATTGTCCGCACTATATACACGAGTATTTCGTCAGTCGTCTTGTACTAGTTGTGAGGCAGGGTTTGCAACGCTTTCTTCTTCCTTGTTTGGTATCGGCATTGTCGGTTCCCTCACCTAAAGGTCGGCGATTTTGCGGCAGAATTTCAGTAATGCGCGTAGTCAGAATCCGAGGTAGATTGGAAAGCAGGCTCTGTTTCACAAATCTTTCAAGAGTTTCCATGCTAGCTGACGAAGAAACAGCCGTCGGCGGAGACTTTCGTTGCCATTTCCCATAAAAATTATCTGGGTATTAATACCAGCAACATTCAGTATCGAATAAAATACTACCATGCGTAATCGTCGTGTACCCCTCTGAACGTTGTAGGCAGAGCACAATTGGGTAACCATATAAACTACAATTTTTTGTGTGTTACTGTAAGTTATCATAATAGGTTTTCTTTATCTCCTGTGTTTTCGTCAATTTCAGCGTCAGAATGCATACGCGAGATCAATAAAAAATTTTTTGTTGTTTTTGTTTTGTGGGACGTAAGAAACGATCGTACCTTCTTTCCTGTAAGCAAATATGCAAGAATTTGCAGCCCTGGTTTTCACGTCCTTCATTTCTTCCGAGATCTCCCATTTATTTTTTTTCAGGGTTCCAACCTCTGTGACAAATCATGGAGCTGATTTACATCGCTGAACCAGTTGTCAGCACAGACATTGCGTCCTGAATTTGTGAGAGGGGCACTAAACGTTCAACCACGTCACTGCTTTTATTACTAAGCTGAAAATGGCCATCTGGCTGCCTGCCAGCATTGATCTCCAAGTTGCAGGAGTAAAACAGTTTGGGATCAACTGTAGCAAATATTTTTATTCCATAGTTTGCCGGCTTCGACGGTAGATATTGGATAAAAGAGCAGCGTCCTCTGAAGTCGTCGAGTTTCTCGTCAGTTGTGACGTTTTGGCCTACAACGTAACAAGGTTGGCAGTTCGTCCCAAACTTTTGAAATAAATCTCGAAATGGCGCCAGGCGGTCCACTACTCTGCGTTCAGCACGTGACTGTCTACCATCAAATCGCAGAGCTTGTAACAGAAAACGAAACCTGAACTCACTCATGGTCAACCCAAGTATCTTGAAATCACACAAATCTTGAAGACTTTCCTTTCCCGCCTTGTGCATTCTGGCTATGTATAGAAGTCCAATGAAGGCTTTTATCGCGTTTATGTCCGTTGGGTGAGCGTTTCATTCGCACTGGTAATTGCTTCGGATAATTTCAATGTATTGGTTCGTGTTCTTTAGGATCATTTTCAGCATTTCCTGATCAAATGAGAATTCCCATGTTTTTGAAATTCTTTCAATATTTTTTGCTTTCCCAGTGACACCAGGAAGTCTTATGCGGAGAATGTTGTGATTTTGGGTTTTCCTGCGGTTTGTGCATGGTGTCTTTTTCCAGTCGAATGATTCGATTATTTTCTTCTTATAACAACGATACACCTCACCATATTCCTCACCTGAACTTACACGCCTGTGTCACTCTGTTCGGTCTCTGAGTCGTAACTTTGTTTATGATTTCTGAGGCGTCAGTATCGATCTCTTCATCTCCCAGATCGAGAATAGAAGTCCTGTGTGCAGCATGTTCGCCCTTGTCATCGCTGAGACCGGGTGCTAAGGAAAAGGCAAGATTTGGTGTGGACGGGGCCTTAATCACTTACCGTTGGTTGCTTAGTTTTTTTTAAAAAAAATTACGTACAGTTTATTTGGAAACGATTACAAATAAAGTTCACAATAAGGAACAATTATCAAATCTGACTGTTAAGCCACAATGTCTAAATAGAAAAAATTTTTAAGCAAGTTGCACTCACGGTTGAAGGCTTTGTTAACCAGAAATTCAAATTATTTGTCGGCTGAAGGCCCCAATAGTAGTAACTCAAAAAACAACCTGACAGCTGAAGCCCTGGACAGAAAATTCTTAAAAACCAGTGAAACTTATCCAAGAGATACTAAAATATTTTTGAAAAAGGCAATCATCAAAATTTCACTATTAAGAGACAGTATCTAATTAAAAATTCTTAAGACCAATTGTATTCATGGATGGAGGCCTTATTGACAACAAATTCAAATTATTTGTCGGCAGAAGACCCCAATAATAGTAACTCAAAAAACAATTCAGACGGTCGAAGGCCTGGATAGCAATTTTTGAGAAGCAATTAAACTTCTTCCAGAGATATTGAAAGAACAGTCATAAACATTTCAGTCTTAAGACATTTTGTCTAATTAAAATTTCTTACGTTACACTCATGGATGAAAGCCTTATTATCAAGAAATTCACACTCTTTGTAGGCTGAAGGCCCAAACAGTAATAATTCAGAATTAAAATATTTTTAAAAAATCATCACAATCTGACCAAATCAAGAGAGAAGTGGACCTCAGACAGTGCTCCAAGGATCGACCTGGAAAATCGGTCAACTTCGTAAACGATGAGGCAGCCAAAAGTTGTATTCACTTAACCGGATGGCAACTCAAACTAGTGACAGTTTATATGCAGACAAACACTCCTGAAAAATCTACCTAATGTCTGATAATCAAAACAACGATGGAATAACGCAGGCAAGGCGGAACCGGCGGATAGCACTGCGTCTTCAGTATCCAGTGTTTAGATCATCCAGAAGCAGAAGAAACCACTATGACCAAAGTAGTCCAAAAGAAACAAAATATCTGAATCACAATCAAGGAGGCTGTCGAACTATACGCCTTACGGACAGCAGCGGCAAGGTGAGGAATGGCACACTACCGCGAAAATACGCTAACCCTCCAGAGCAGGTAACTTGGGTTTTTGCGGCCACTAGGCAGAAAAATACCGCTGGTTGAGCTTCACCAATAATAACACAAGGAATTCAGTGAATAATAATAAGAAGTGGCGGATAGCTAATTAATTTCGCTAACTCCAAATACTCCACTCGTTGCTCTTCGTCTCAATGACCCTGTGAGCAGCAATGCTCGAACAAACAGCATGATCTCAAATATTGGAGGTTTCACTACAGGGTTAACGTTCACTCAACTCAAACATCCTGGCTCCAGTGGACAACGAGGCAGTGCCTGCATGCTGCCAGCAGTCCCGGCATGTCCTCGCGCTGCTGGACCTCACTGCTGCTCCATCCCAACCAAACTCCCTGACACACTCCGACACGGAAAACACTTGACATCCCTCCAAAGATAGTACCACAGTGCTAGATATCGATAACTGCTGCTTCTGCCACTCGTGGGCAGACAGTGCTAGCAAACGTAGTGGCGTCAGGAAACACGTGAAGAAAACGAGACGCCACTATCCCTATTACAGGATGCCAACCTATCAATGGCACCAACGCAAGCTGCAACACATCTCAGTCGCTGTCATCAAACAATATTTGTTGAAAATCTGTAACTTCTGGATTGTGTGTATCCCGAATTTTATTTGAGCCCATCTCCAGACAAAAAAAAAAATGGTTCAAATGGCTCTGAGCACTATGGGACTTAACATCGGAGGTCATCAGTCCCCTAGAACTTAGAACTAATTAAACCTAACTAACCTAAGGACATCACACACATCCATGCCCGAGGCATGGTTCGAACCTGCGACCGTACCGGTCGCGCGGTTCCAGACTGAAGCGCCTAGAACCGCTCGGCCACTCCGGCCGGCCGACAAGCAACAGACCTGTAAACATTCTATACTTAAAAAACAAAGTAAAAATAAAAAGAGTAGTTGAGAACATTGTAAAAGAACGAGGATTACTAGAACGTAAACGCTGGCGCTGGATCGAAGAGATCCAGTACCAGTTTCTATTATGTAAGTGTACAATAATAATTTCCACTTCACATACAGAATACTTGACTGGAAAAGACAGAGAGACATGTGAGACTTTACATTGAGGAAAATTCAGTGAATCAAGAATACTTACGGGGATGCTGGCGTGGTATCTGTGCGATCTGTCGCTCCTCTGTAGCTAAGGTATTGCTCTTGCGGAAGTAAACACACTGTTGCCTGTAGTGAATACCCGAGTCAAGGGGATAGACGAGAGTGGGTAAATAACACCGCAGTCATTGAGACGTAGGTTACAGAAACACTACCTAGTGGATCTGTGCTATCCAGCGCCAGCATCAGAATCAAGCTTCTCTGTTAATTAACGGAAACAGCGGAGCGTACTGAATTTTTTTCTTAACAATTACACTCCTGGAAATTGAAATAAGAACACCGTGAATTCATTGTCCCAGGAAGGGGAAACTTTATTGACACATTCCTGGGGTCAGATACATCACATGATCACACTGACAGAACCACAGGCACATAGACACAGGCAACAGAGCATGCACATTGTCGGCACTAGTACAGTGTATATCCACCTTTCGCGGCAATGCAGGCTGCTATTCTCCCATGGAGACGATCGTAGAGATGCTGGATGTAGTCCTGTGGAACGGCTTGCCATGCCATTTCCACCTGGCGCCTCAGTTGGACCAGCGTTCGTGCTGGACGTGCAGACCGCGTGAGTCGACGCTTCATCCAGTCCCAAACATGCTCAATGGGGGACAGATCCGGAGATCTTGCTGGCCAGGGTAGTTGACTTACACCTTCTAGAGCACGTTGGGTGGCACGGGATACATGCGGACGTGCATTGTCCTGTTGGAACAGCACGTTCCCTTGCCGGTCTAGGAATGGTAGAACGATGGGTTCGATGACGGTTTGGATGTACCGTGCACTATTCAGTGTCCCCTCGACGATCACCAGTGGTGTACGGCCAGTGTAGGAGATCGCTCCCCACACCATGATGCCGGGTGTTGGCCCTGTGTGCCTCGGTCGTATGCAGTCCTGATTGTGGCGCTCACCTGCACGGCGCCAAACACGCATACGACCATCATTGGCACCAAGGCAGAAGCGACTCTCATCGCTGAAGACGACACGTCTTCATTCGTCCCTCCATTCACGCCTGTCGCGACACCACTGGAGGCGGGCTGCACGATGTTGGGGCGTGAGTGGAAGACGGCCTAACGGTGTGCGGGACCGTTGCCCAGCTTCATGGAGACGGTTGCGAATGGTCCTCGCCGATACCCCAGGAGCAACAGTGTCCCTAATTTGCTGGGATGTGGCGGTGCGGTCCCCTACGGCACTGCGTAGGATCCTACGGTCTTGGCGTGCATCCGTGCGTCGCTGCGGTCCGGTCCCAGGTCGACGGGCACGTGCACCTTCCGCCGACTACTGGCGACAACATCGATGTACTGTGGAGACCTCACGCCCCACGTGTTGAGCACTTCGGCGGTACGTCCACCCGGCCTCCCGCATGCCCACTATACGCCCTCGCTCAAAGTCCGTCAACTGCACATACGGTTCACGTCCACGCTGTCGCGGCATGCTACCAGTGTTAAAGACTGCGATGGAGCTCCGTATGCCACGGCAAACTGGCTGACACTGACGGCGGCGGTGCACAAATGCTGCGCAGCTAGCGCCATTCGACGGCCAACACCGCGGTTCCTGGTGTGTCCGCTGTGCCGTGCGTGTGATCATTGCTTGTACAGCCCTCTCGCAGTGTCCGGAGCAAGTATGGTGGGTCTGACACACCGGTGTCAATGTGTTCTTTTTTCCATTTCCAGGAGTGTATTTCTCAGCACAACCTATGCTGAAACACCCTTACAAGTTTCTCAGACAGTTTAAATGGCTCTGAGCACTTTGAGACTTAACATCCGAGGTCGTCAGTCCCTAGAACTTAGAACTACTTAAACCTATCTAACCTAAGGACATCACACACATACATGCCCGAGACAGGATTCGAACTTGCAACCGTAGCGGTCGCGCGGTTCCAGACTGAAGCGCCTAGAGCCGCTCGGTCACAACGACTGTTTCTGACCAACTTTTATACATGTCAGCATACTGCAACCAGAGAGAGGAGTCGAAAGGCTCATTTCACAGTACACCCACGCTTTCACACCAGCTGTGCACTAGGTCAAGGTTGCGTGGATGGTAGTTTCGTTCTATCCACTACTTTCTATTACAACAGACCTCACTAATTTAATGTTCATTGCCGCAAAGAAGTATAGCACTTGAAGACGTGCATTCACACTAATCCATGTTACTTCCATCTCAAAATTTATACTATAACAGCTGATCGCTACGAGTCGCGCGCGAACAGAAGTTACCGGTAATGGAAAACACAATACAACGTTCCCCTCTCATATCTAACGCGACATTGGCCGCGCTACTTACCCCTCTGTGCCTGAGGTAAGAGGCCTACTTATCTTAACTGACGCCCGAATTCACCGATGTCAATTTAAAAAAAGCACATATAAAAATATGAGTCTCTTGAAATACCTTATTTTAATTTTTTATTTTTTTGTTACTGAGCAGGAAAACTGTCTTAGTTCGATCTTGTCCACTGGCAGTCGTGGCAGTCACGCATAATCACTGAACAACTAATAACATCGCGACACGTTCCGCCTACAGTCCGTCAGCATACAAAGCTACGTTTGCTGCCCCTGGCGTGGTCTAGCGGCTGGCGCCAAATTCAAAATGTTTCAGATGGCTCTGAGCACTATGGGACTTAACATCTGAGGTCAGCAGTTCCCTAGACTTAGAACTACGTAAACCTAACTAACCTAAGAACAGCACACACATCCATGCCCGAGGCAGAAGTCGAACCTGCAACCATAGCAGCCACGTGGTTCCGAAATGAAGCGCCTAGAATCGCTCGGCCACCCTGGCGCCAGAGCCTATAAATTCGACTCTACACGGGTTCGATCCTCAGTTAGTTTCTCACGACACAGTCTACAACCCCTCGACGTTTGCCGTTATAGTTCCGTAACACCCTTTATATGCTCACGAAGGTAATTCTTGTCGGTGAACTTCAGGTTTACTTACTACCACAAACCACATACGAGTAACAGCTTGCTCTCACGTGTGTTTCGACTTGTCGGCATGTATAATGCACGCATTGTAGAAGTACTGTTGCAAATTCATGATGAATACAAGAATATCTAGTTTACATGCGAAGAATATCACACTTACTCACAGACAGGCACGCAGAGATTTCGAGAGGAGTAGCAGAGAATCCCCTGAATGAAATCTGACACTTTTGCGGCATATGTTTCCTTTGTTCATGAAATGTTTCAGTTTGTTTGCCATGCTGAAACTCTCCGAGAGCGCCGAGGTTAGGAAACGTTCATTCATCTACATCTACATCTACATCCATACTCCGCAAGCCACCTGACGGTGTGTGGCGGAGGGTACCTTCAGTACCTCTATCGGTTCTCCCTTCTATTCCTGTCTCATATTGTTCGTGGAAAGAAGGATTGTCGGTATGCCTCTGTGTGGGCTCTAATCTCTCTGATTTTATCCTCATGGTCTCTTCGCGAGATATACGTAGGAGAGAGCACTATACTGCTTGACTCTTCGGTGAAGGTATGTTCTCGAAACTTTGACAAAAGCCCGTACCGAGCTACTGAGCGTCTCTCCTGCAGAGTCTTCCACTGGAGTTTATCTATCATCTCCGTAACGCTTTCGCGATTACTAAATGATCCTGTAACGAAGCGCGCTGCTCTCCGTTGGATCTTCTCTATGTCTTGTATCAACCCTATCTGGTACGGATCCCACACTGCTGAGCAGTATTCAAGCAGTGGGCGAACAAGCGTACTGTAACCTACTTCCTTTGTTTTCGGATTGCATTTCCTTAGGATTCTTCCAATGAATCTCAGTCTGGCATCTGCTTTACCGACAATCAACATTATATGATCATTCCATTTTAAATCACTCCTAATGCGTACTCCCAGATAATTTATGGTATTAACTGCTTCCAGTTGCTGACCTGCTATTTTGTAGCTAAATGATAAAGGATCTATCTTTCTGTTTATTCGCAGCACATTACACTTGTCTACATTGAGATTCAATTGCCATTCCCTGCACCATGCGTCAATTCGCTGCAGATCCTCCTGCATTTCAGTACAATTTTCCATTGTTACAACCTCTCGATACACCACAGCATCATCTGCAAAAAGCCTCAGTGAACTTCCGATGTCATCCACCAGGTCATTTATGTATACTGTGAATAGCAACGGTCCTATGACACTCCCCTGCGGCACACCTGAAATCACAGTTACTTCGGAAGACTTCTCTCCATTGAGAATGACATGCTGCGTCCTGTTATCTAGGAACTCCTCAATCCAATCACACAATTGGCCTGATAGTCCATATGCTCTTACTTTGTTCATTAAACGACTGTGGGGAACTGTATCGAACGCCTTGCGGAAGTCAAGAAACACGGCATCTACCTGTGAACCCGTGTCTATGGCCCTCTGAGTCTCGTGGACGAATAGCGCGAGCTGGGTTTCACATGACCGTCTTGTACAGTGCAATCTTCCTCTGTGAAACAACTTTGGAAAAAGACATTTAGTATTTCGGCCTTTAGTCTGTCATCCTCTGTTTCAGTACCATTTTGGTCACAGAGTGTCTGGACATTTTGTTTTGATCCACCTACCGCTTTGACATAAGACCAAAATTTCTTAGGATTTTCTGCCAAGTCAGTACATAGAACTTTACTTTCGAATTCATTGAACGCCTCTCGCATAGCTCTCTTCACACTACATTTCGCTTCGCGTAATTTTTGTTTGTTTGCAAGGCTTTGGCTATGTTTATGTTTGCTGTTAAGTTCCCTTTGCTTCCGCAGCAGTTTTCTAACTCGGTTGTTGAACCACGGTGGCTCTTTTCCATCTCTTATGATCTTGCTTGGCACATACTCATCTAACGCATATTGTACGATGGTTTTGAACTTTGTCCACTGATCCTCAACACTATCAGTACTTGAGACAAAACTTTTGTGTTGAGCCAACAGGTAGTCTGAAATCTGCTTTTTGTCACTTTTTCTGAACAGAAAAATCTTCCTACCCTTTTTAATATTCCTATTTACGGCTGAAATCATCGATGCCGTAACCGCTTTATGATCACTGATTCCCTGTTCTGCGTTAACTTTTTCAAATACACTCCTGGAAATTGAAATAAGAACACCGTGAATTCATTGTCCCAGGAAGGGGAAACTTTATTGACACATTCCTGGGGTCAGATACATCACATGATCACACTGACAGAACCACAGGCACATAGACACAGGCAACAGCACATGCACAATGTCGGCACTAGTACAGCGTATATCCACCTTTCGCAGCAATGCAGGCTGCTATTCTCCAATCGAGACGATCGTAGAGATGCTGGATGTAGTCCTGTGGAACGGCTTGCCATGCCATTTCCACCTGGCGCCTCAGTTGGACCAGCGTTCGTGCTGGACGTGCAGACCGCGTGAGACGACGCTTCATCCAGTCCCAAACATGCTCAATGGGGGACAGATCCGGAGATCTTGCTGTCCAGGGTAGTTGACTTACACCTTCTAGAGCACGTTGGGTGGCACGGGATACATGCGGACGTGCATTGTCCTGTTGGAACAGCAAGTTCCCTTGCCGGTCTAGGAATGGTAGAACGATGGGTTCGATGATGGTTTGGATGTACCGTGCACTATTCAGTGTCCCCTCGACGATCACCAGTGGTGTACGGCCAGTGTAGGAGATCGCTCCCCACACCATGATGCCGGGTGTTGGCCCTGTGTGCCTCGGTCGTATGCAGTCCTGATTGTGGCGCTCACCTGCACGGCGCCAAACACGCATACGACCATCATTGGCACCAAGGCAGAAGCGACTCTCATCGCTGAAGACGACACGTCTCCATTCGTCCCTCCATTCACGACTGTCGCGACACCACTGGAGGCGGGCTGCACGATGTTGGGGCGTGAGCGGAAGACGGCCTAACGGTGTGCGGGACCGTAGCCCAGCTTCATGGAGACGGTTGCGAATGGTCCTCGCCGATACCCCAGGAGCAACAGTGTCCCTAATTTGCTGGGAAGTGGCGGTGCGGTCCCCTACGGCACTGCGTAGGATCCTACGGTCTTGGCGTGCATCCGTGCGTCGCTGCGGTCCGGTCCCAGGTCGACGGGCACGTGCACCTTCCGCCGACCACTGGCGACAACATCGATGTACTGTGGAGACCTCACGCCCCACGTGTTGAGCAATTCGGCGGTACGTCCACCCGGCCTCCCGCATGCCCACTATACGCCCTCGCTCAAAGTCCGTCAACTGCACATACGGTTCACGTCCACGCTGTCGCGGCATGCTACCAGTGTTAAAGACTGCGATGGAGCTCCGTATGCCACGGCAAACTGGCTGACACTGACGGCGGCGGTGCACAAATGCTACGCAGCTAGCGCCATTCGACGGCCAACACCGCGGTTCCTGGTGTGTCCGCTGTGCCGTGCGTGTGATCATTGCTTGTACAGCCCTCTCGCAGTGTCCGGAGCAAGTATGGTGGGTCTGACACACCGGTGTCAATGTGTTCTTTTTTCCATTTCCAGGAGTGTAGTTCGGGTCTGTTTGTCACCAGAAGGTCTAATATGTTATCGCCACGAGTCGGTTCTCTGTTTAACTGCTCAAGGTAGTTTTCAGATAAAGCACTTAAAAAAATTTCACTGTATCAACCCTATCTGGTACGGATCCCACACTGCTGAGCAGTATTCAAGCAGTGGGCGAACAAGCGTATTGTAACCTACTTCCTTTGTTTTCGGATTGCATTTCCTTAGGATTCTTCCAATTAATCTCAGTCTGGCATCTGCTATGTGAGCTCAAAATGGAGGCAGAGATCCGGCAAAATCTTAACTAGAGTCATTTAAAGGGCAGGGTGGGGACAATGGAAACCTCACATCAACTTTTTATTTCAGAGGACGTATATTGTTATATAACATAAAATTTCGTTTCATATAATTAAGTGCCCAACATCCTTTAGAAGTTCTTAAAGGTAGCTAACGTTTTGCGATTCTGACCTTAGTTAGTAGATTCGTGTTATTATAAAGCAGGATGAGAAACGCGAGCCGCACCAATGGGCTACTACATTCAGCAACATGTCGCGCGCAGGTCTCAATTTGACAATAACTGTCTTAAACTGTCTTTTATGTGGTCAGTTTTTGTGCCGTCTTTGTGCCTGCTTCCTTGGTGGGAGCATGTATTGCCACGCACTCGTTACGACGTGTTAAAATCTTGCCCTAGCTTCAGACTTTCTATTACCTGTATTCGTGAAGCGACAACGTTCTACTGTTTTCGTAACTATTGCATCACATATTAAGTCTAGAATTATGTTGTTATGAAATGTACACTGATGACGTTTTCGTGTTTTTGCGGTAAGTACGGCTTTTCCCCACCAGAAACGGCCACTGCTCATGAAAATAATTGTACTGTGCGCTGGAGTCAGTGGGCGAAGAGCGCGAATTTATAACAGCGTGTTCTGTCGCCAAGAACAGGAGCGGCGCTGTGCATTGTTCAAGGCAGCGTCGCAGGCCGGCCTACGGCTGCCCTGCCCCTAGTTCCGTAGCCAAATTGAAATTTACGCCCCCTAATGAGGGGGTGATACTGTGCATGCAGCGGAGCGCGAGCTGCTTGCGAACTTGGCTGCCGGAAAGACGGCCGAGGAATGTGGATGTGGTCCGCCCGCGAGGAGCCGCTGCGGGCGTCGCGATATATTCCAATTAGCGTCGTGCAGGTTGGCAGCACTGCGTGTAGACCACGCCAGCCAGCTCCGCAGTGTTGGCGGCTCCGTTTCTGCTGGGTGTACGCCGGTCCGCAGCTCGTGGTCGTGCGGTAGCGTTCTCGCTTCCCGCGCCCGGGTTCTCGGGTTCGATTCCCGGCGGGGTCAGGGATTTTCTCTGCCTCGTGATGACTGGATGTTGTGTGATGTCCTTAGGTTAGTTAGGTTTAAGTAGTTCTAAGTTCTAGGGGACTGATGACCATAGCTGTTAAGTCCCATAGTGCTCAGAGACATTTGAACCACACCATTTGGTGTACGCCGCTGCTCCAGTAGTGCCAACTTGTATGATCACAAAAGTCTCTGTACCAAGTGAGAGTAGACGCTACAATATGGCTTGGTGTAACGCACAACTAAGAAACTAACAGGAACTTCCACACGGAGTTTGTGATGTTTTGAAACTTACTGACAAATTAAAACATTGTCGGAATGGGATACGAACCTGAAGCCTTCATAGTGTGAGCAATTCTCTTACAGACTACACTGTTGAGGTACGACTCACGTCCCGTACTTACATTCTTATAGTACCTTTCTGCTACTTTCAGAATTTCAGAGTTCTTTGACACTGCTTACTGGAGTAATACACCTGCAAGAGAGGATATGTTTGGTATGTTGGAGACATTTACTGAAGTACCACCCTAAGGCGAAGATTCTACCAGTTCCTCTACGTCAGCTGGTGAAACTGTTGCTCTGAGGGTGGGTTGTTAGTTGTGAATGGATAGCTTAGTTGGTAGTTTATAGCCAATTAAAGCAAGACAAGCCCCTCGTACAGTTTTAATCCATCACGTACTTTAAAGAAACAATCACTTTTCACCACAGTCCAAAAAGGTGAGGAATTTGTAGAAATATTTATTGTGAATTTACCTTGAAAGGTGCCTGTGTATTTGGCAGTTTCATTTCTTCCTATTATATGTTGTTTCTATATTTATCTTTGCTATTCTCTTATGCGGGTCTCCTATAGTCAGTTATGATTAATCGATACAAGCACTGCAGTGACCTCTTTGCATAGTAACTGCAGTGATTTTAAATCTTTGGGTGATTTCGAGAGGTTAGTCTAGACAAGTGGCTCCCAACGTGAGGGTAATTACCCCCTGAGGGGTAAACTGAAATTTTCTGAGGGGTAAAAACTAAACGATTCGATTCCGTTTCAGTCATGAAACTAAATTATTTTCTAAATATCATTACTATTATCACTATTTTGAAAGACTTTGACACTGATTATGTAAGTTTTCAATAGTCACTTTCCCTCAATTACAAGCATTAATGCAGTGACGGTTACAGGTTCCTCACATTGTCCATCCCCAACACACACATGTTGTGCTTTGTTCCATTCATTGCTGACGATATAAGTGTGGTAAAAAATGCTAAATATTTTAAGAGAATGTCTTCTCTAAGTTGTAGATAGTACCTGCAGTAGTCTAGAAATTGCTTCATTTCTCGCTTCGAAACAGATAAATGAATTAATTGACAGCATGAGACAGCAGTAACTACATAAGGGCTACTATAGTGCTGTAGGCAGTTTCATTGTTATTATTATTACTAGTTACGCAAAAAGTAATAATAGCTTCAAGTCATCCAGTTGAAGCTTCTTTATTTAAATGAGTGTGGCTGTACTCAAATTGCTGAACGATTGAGAAGATGAAATTTGTAAGTTATATAATTCTGAAACAGCTGAGTAAAACTGAACATACTGCGCCTACTTTCTCTTTACTTTTTCTTATTATGTCTACACTGACCCACAATGTTCTAGCCCAACGCAATCTGACTGCTCAAAAATAATTACAACCTAAGAAGCAATCCTTACAATAATCTAAACATATCATTAAGCACTCACCTCACAAAAATCTTCATTATGCAGACTACCAGTTAAATAAAATATTCTAACTGCTAAAGCCACTAACTCCTAATAGGCATGTGGTTAGCAAAGGAAAGATTTTGTTGCAAACCAAATTATGTACTTTTTTTACCTTAATAATGTGACATCCAGTTCAGACACGAATATAAATCGTCATTGACATCTAGTACATAGGTATATAATCATGAATAATATTCAGTCTCCAAGCCGAACATGTACAGATCGTTAGTCTACGCTAACACTTCAGATCTCTACCCTCCACCAATGCTAACTTCTCACATATAACATCCATCACTGCTGGCTGTTCACCTCCAACGCCCAACAGTCCCTCCTGCTGGCGGCTAATTTCCAACTGCCCAACAGTACTGGCGATTAACTTCCAAAACCGAGTCCAACTAGCCACAGAGTCTCTTACAAATAAAGCGCAGTCAGAGATCCAATGCAAAGCACTACACAGCGCTGGCAACACAGAAGCAGCCCACTTACACAGTTTCTGCCATTTCAGAAGTAAGGAGTGCAGCAGTGAAGTGATTTACAAACAGCAAATTTAGAGGAGTTGTGGGTTGCACTTGCGATGCAGCAAGAATTGCTTCGTCATTCATTCTAAAGCCCACCCAACCCCTTCCCCCCTTCCCCTCACACATACACACACTAACTAAATAGCACCCACATTTCATCATTTAACATTATAAAATTGTTCCTAGGAAAGTCTTTCATTCTGCAGTTTAGATAGGTGCTAAAGCTGATGTTAATGTGAGGGGGGGGGGCAAGAGATGGCTGAGGGGGCGGGGGTCTAGCTAATGTATGATTGCACTCACGGATAATGGTCTAAGAAAGGTTGAGAACTACTGTTCTAGTCTGTGCTGTATTCTGATGATGAGAGAAACAACGCTGTTGTCTGTTAAAGATCCATACTGCCTTGGAAATTGGGAGAGGCTATGGCGATTTATTTCCCATGCTAAAACTCTCTGAGAGTGCCGAGGTTAGGGTACGTTCATTAATCATGTGAGCACAAAATAGGGGTAGAGATCCGGCGAAATCTCAACAAGTCTCATTTAAAGGGCAGAATGCGCACAATGGAAATCTCACATAAACTTTTTAATTCCAAGGACATATATTGTTTCATAGGATAAAATTTCGTTTCATACAGGGTGGTGCACGAAATGTATTACCAATTGTTTCTTTCACAATTTACGACGCAAATTAGATATCCCGCTGGGATCTATACAGCAGTACCAGCAGAGCTTGTGAAAACAAATGAGTTACGAAATGACGTGTAATTCGCGATACTGCCTCTAGGAGACTAGTAAGAGCAGCAATGGGTGACAATGGAAGACTGACGACACAGCAACGAACGGCTATTGTGTTACTTTTTCATGAAACGAAAAGCCTTGTTGTGACTCAGAGACGTTTTCGACAACAGTTTAACACACGATGGGTCACTTGCAAGAAGACCATCCACAGGTTGTACGATAAATTTGTACAGGCAGAAACAGTATTGGAAGCGAAGCGACCTCGGCCTAAACCTGTTTGTTCGCTGGAGAATATGGAAGTGGTACGAGTTGCTCTACAGAGAAGTCCCGGAAAATCGTGTAGAAAGGCAGCAATGCAACTGGAAATATCCAGACGCTCCGTTCAACGCATTCTTACAAGTGACCTCCATATGTAACCACACAAGACGACCTCTGCACAGAAGGTCACTGAAGAACACAAGCAGCAGAGACTACTGTTTGCTCAGTGGGCGGAAGATAGGGAAGAAACTCTCAACAACGTTTGGTTTTCAGACGAGGCGCATTTTCATTTAGACGGTGTGGTTAACAAACAAAATGTACGCTTTACGATTTTGGGCCACTGAAAACCCACAAGTGCTTCATGAACGACAACATTGTGCTCCGAGGATTACAGCGTGGGCAGCAATTTCCAGTCGCGGACTTATTGGACCGTTTTTCTTTGAAGACACTGAACAGCGAGCGTTATTTGAGCATGGTTCGCAATAGCTTCATTTCACAGCTTCTTGCTACTGCCTTGCCCTTCAGCACGCAGTGGTTCATGCAAGATGGAGCAAGGCCACATACTGCAAACACTGTGTTGGAGTTTTTACCCGAGCATTTCGACATGCGGATCATTTCACTCAGGTTTACAGGTCGCTCCAATGACGGACGAAATGGGCCCCCCATTAGTCCAGACGTCACGATCCATGTGACTTTTTTCTTTGGGGGTACCGAAGGGAAAAACTTTTCCCGAAACGTCCACGTGATTTAATGGACTACAGAAGACTTATTCTTCAAGCTTGCAGTGAAATTACGGAAGACATGTGACGTAGGGTAATCACTAACTTCAGTGATCGTTTGAAGCAAGTTAGGAAACGAAATGGTGGACATATTTAGCATGTGCTGAGTTAGAACAAATCTCCATGGACGGCTCTTCATTGTAGTATATGTTCTTTTCAGATTGTATTGACAATAAAGTTTATATTCAAAAACAAAATGGTAACACATTTCGTGGGCCACCCTGTATGATTAAGTGGCCACCAGTCTTTGTTTTATGTAATTAAGTGCCCACCAGTCTTTATGGCCTCTCTGAAATGAACTGAATGCTTTACATGTGTGCATACCCGGGAGTCTCCTATTTGAATCACATGAGCCACACAAGTGTCAGATTTCATTCAAGGGGTTCTCTGAGGCTCCTGTCGAAGTCACTGCGTGCTTGTCTGTGAGTCAGTGCATATAAAACCGATATTACTGTATTCAACATGAATTTGTATCACTACTTCTACAATTCGTGCATTATGCATGCCGACAAGTTGAAACTGACAGGAGAGCAAGTAGTTGCTCGTTTGTGGTTTGTGGCAGGAAGTAAATCTGAAGTTTACCGACAAGAATGATCTTAGTGATCATATGAAGGGAGTTACGAAACGACATCGACAAACCTCGATGGGTTGTAGACGGTGTCGTGAGAAACAAACTGAGGATCGAACCTGTGTAGCGTCGAATTTACAGGCGCTGGCGCCAGCTGCTAGACCACCCCAACGGCAGCAAACGTAGCTTTGTATGCTGACGGACTGTAGGCGGAACTTGTCGCGATGTTGTTTGTTCAGTGTTGACGACTGACTGTCACGATCGCCAGTGGAGAAGATCAAACTAGCTGCAGCGTAGACATACCTCGTCTGCTATGAATGCAATGCTCCTTGCCTCATTGGATGACAGTTTCGGATACGGGTTTCCATCTGCAGTTTAATTTAAGTACATAAAACGTGTTTGAAATAGTAATTTATTAATTCCATGAAACGGTTTTCGAACATTTTCAGAATATTCTGCAGGTGGTATACAGGAAGCTAATAGCCATTTCAGGCATAATGGGGGGGGGGGGGGGGGGTGCTGGCTCTGTGAAAAGAAGACAGAACGTCCTTAATGCATCGCTATGAATATTGTTTATCCGGCGATTTACATCCAAAATTTAGTTCGGTACTCACTGTGACAGTATGGGTTGCTTTTGTTGTTAATATTCATCTTTCTGTTTTCACTGTAATGGCCAGTTGGTACCACAGCAATCACTTTGACAGAACATGTACGCATATACACTCTGATAACGAAACGTTTGCCAGCATCGGGCATATGCTATACAACTGTTATTTATTATAAAGATCTTGACACAGGCAAACTTTAGTCAGAGATATTATTTTTCTTTGTTTGCATGCATTAAAGTCGATGTATGGGCAAATAGTTTAATTAAAATTAAATTGTTTTTGTTTGCCCTTACATACATTAAAGTAATGTGTTTTTAGTAGCGTGTTAGAAACACTGTTTCATACACTTTATACACTGGTGTCCAAAATTAAAGCAACAAAGAGAATTTTTACAAGGTTGGTTTATTTTGCCGTAAAACGGCATAAACAGGTGATAGTAAAGTAGGAACAATGTAAAGAAAACAGAGCGCAAACAACTACAACATGCGTAACGGTAGACAAAAATGCCCTTTGTTTTTTTCCAAATTAACTGATTTGCACGCACATTCCGACAACTGATTAATGTGCTCAGTATGGGGTGTGACCACCTCGGGCAGCCATACACGACGGACAACGACGGGTCATGCAGTGAATGTCATTAATCTCATGTTAGGCTATAACGCCCATTCATCCTGCAGAGCTGATCCCCGGTCTTGGGAAGTGGTTGGTGGATGCTGACGTGATGCAAAACGTCTCCGCAGTGCATATCAGACACACTCTATGGAATTCAAATCGGAAGAGCAAGTAGGTCACGCCATGCATGCATTATCTTCAGTTTCCAAGAAAACATATGAGGTCGAGCATTATTGTCCGTCAATGCAAAGTCCGGGCCCACAGCACCTTAAAACACACATGAGATCTCGTCACGATACCTGATAGCAGTTAAACCGTACCGATTCACCCGCACAATTGCATGAAGAACTGTTCCAGTTGTCACCATAACCGCTACGCACACCCTTGGGGACCCTCCTCGATATCGGTCTCTTTCCACAATGTTTGGGTCCAGAAATCGTATTCCATGTTTCCTTGAGAGGCGAAGCCGTCGAGAATCACTCTCCAGACCAAATCGGGACTCATCTGTGAGATGAGAATTGGACCGCTGTTCGACGGCACAAGTGGCATGTTGACGACTCCGCTCTAGCCGTTCCCCTCCTCGCTAGAACGCGTTCAGTGGATCCTTCGAGGTCAGATGCCAGTTGCCGTGCAGTGCCAAGGCAGTTTCGGTCTCTAAAATGTCACCACATCTGAGAAACAACAGAAGGATTAACTTCAAGCCATCGGGCCACATGAGTTTGCGACTGTCCTGCTTCCATTCTTCCTATGCCCCCGACCGCAGAGAATCTGGTAGGCATCTTCTCTGTGCCATATTGAACCGTCTGGAACTGCACACAGCGATTGTGGGTGTGGGACTACCCGACAAATACTATCCAGTTTGAAACTTCCTGGCAGATTAAAACTGTGTGCCCGACCGAGACTCGAACTCGGGACCTTTGCCTTTCGCGGGCAAGTGCTCTACCAACTGAGCTACCGAAGCACGACTCACGCCCGGTACTCACAGCTTTACTTCTGCCAGTACCTCGTCTCCTACCTTCCGCGAAAGGCAAAGGTCCCGAGTTCGAGTCTCGGTCGGGCACACAGTTTTAATCTGCCAGGAAGTTTCATATCAGCGCACACTCCGCTGCAGAGTGAAAATCTCATTCTGGCCACTATCCAGTTTGACGGGTGCCCTGTCGTCATCGCTGGCGTTGTTGTCTGTTGACAGGAATGCCCTCTCCCGTGCAGAGCACATTCATACGGACATCTGTTGGCAGTTTGCATGATTATATCGTGACTTAGACACAGGAAGTGGAAACAGCAATCTGTTGCTCTAATTTTGGACACCAGTGAGAGTAAAACATGTTTTTATTAAAATGTTTTGATTAAAGTTTAAAACAAACAAAAAAAATCAATTTTAGCTATCTTTATCTGACAGTAGGATAAACCTCATGGGAGGGGGCAGGGCGTTCTACCACATCTCACTAAGGTGGTGGGGTCAAAATCTTAAAGAATTAATGGACGTCCCCTTACACGGCATTGGTTAGTTGCTATTATTCCCTGCTTAGGCTTGGTGCAATGTTCCTGAGCATTGTATAATGGATGTCCATGTGTTGCTTGTATTTAGTTGAATGGGAGCTGCTTATAGAACTCTCAATCATCTTTCCTCTTCGCATGTAGAAAACTCAATGTTCTTTTCCTCATATAAAGCATAAAATACATTTTTGGTTGTTGAAGGAGCATGAGGTGCGAACATGATATTTTGTTAGCTTGTCGTTAATATGAATGTTGCACTTGTAGGCTTCAGTGCCTATGTCGCTTTGTATGTTTGTTTATTTGTGTGCTGAGAGAATGCTAAAATCTGTATTGCTGTAAATGTTTCGCGATTAGAAGCGTTTTGTTGATTGTTGCTGTTTGTCAAACATTGTGGTATATGATCTTGTCGACTACTGTGGTGTTATGTAGGAATGAGAATCAGCATTTAGTTGCACACTCTGATGATTTAATTACTTTTGTACATCATTGGTGAAACAGGGTCATAGTGCAGCTGCGTGCTACAACCTGAAGGCTGACACATGTATCAGTCGCCGGCCGGGGTGGCCAGGTGGTTCTAGGTGCTGCAGTGCAGAACCGCGTGACTGCTACGGTCGCAGGTTCGAATCCTGCCTCGGGGATGGATGTGTGTGATGTCCTTAGGTTAGTTAGGTTTAAGTAGTTCTAAGTTTCTAGGGGACTGATGACCTCAGAAATTAAGTCCCGTAGTGCTCAGAGCCATTTGAACCATGTAGCAGTCTGGTTCACTGTCCTTGCAAGTCAGTACTTCGCAGTATACAAGATATGCAGGCTCCTCTCATTCTGTTGGACTGACTGCGTGAAAATATGTGTGTATGTGTGTGTGTGTGTGTGTGTGTGTGTGTGTGTGTGTGTGTGTGTGTGTGTGATTATTTCCATTCGGTTTTATGAGTCAGGTAGCGTTTCCAAATTGTTTCTCTGGGATATCAGAATCATACATTTTGCATATCATGAAAGTGTCAGTCCTTGATTATCACTACTTATGTAAATAGTCTTCCTTTTCTAAACTCACACATATCTTTCAACCTCTGCTCTCTAATGTCACAGCATTTGACAAGAGACCTAATGTTTGTGTTCCTGATATATTAACCATGCCAGTTGCTGTCGCGAAGATAATATCATATGCCAACAGTGACGATAGTTGTATTTTGAAAAACTAAGCATCGTCGCCATCTGTGATTCACTATAGTTAATCAAAAGACAGGATTTAATTACGTTCATCAAAATCGATGTTTTTTGTAGCCCTGCAACTGTGTCATTCATGGTTTAAATAATGAAAAATGGACCACTTACTTATTTTTTCGTGCATATCACAACGAGTTATGAGAATTTATTGTCATTTCAAAGGACATTTGATTACATAATTTTTGTGATGTTTTCATGTCTGATTTCCTACCTGTGCTGCTGCTACTGAACATCCTGTTAACTGCTTAATTTTTATTTGGCTCTATGTCTTTCAGAATAAAACTTATGTCGTCTGAAAGGAGAAATCTTTTTTAGTGTTTTGTCATTTGGCAACCATTAGTGAGTTGTTTCAGTCGTTTCATAAACTTGAAAAGAGTTAGTTTTTTGTATTGTTCACCAGTCAATAAATTAAAAATTTTACCAAATTATTTCTTTGTGTCTCTGGATGTTCTGGAAAATAACTGCAAGTGCACACCTGGGACATATTTTATTAGATTCACCACATCAATAATAACAACAAAATAAATGGAAATCGTGCTTTACTTTAACCTCGTACAGTTTTGCGGCAGCTTCATACTAGCGAAGTTGCTAAATTTCAGGCAAAATCGTTCATTAGACGTAACTCCGTAACTAACCTTTTGAAGACCTATATTTATATGAAATTTTTTCGTTAGTTTTACTTGTAGAATAACATATTAAAATATTTGCATATCTTCAGGTATCAGCCTATATAGAAAAGAAATGTACCCAGAACAAAACCCTGTGGCACTACCAACTTTACATAACCACAGACAGATTCAAGACCAGGAGATAAAAATGGCAATCAAACTTATGACAGGCAGAGGACAGTAGAGAATTTCTAGGAGTAACTTTGAGGTCTACTCGTATAAATGAAGTAAATAGTACTAGTCTCACGATCAGAGTTTTATGCAGCAATAGACGTCTCACTTTTGATCAAAATTGGGCTTTTTCAAATAGGGGAAATCCAAGTTTGCGCGTTATGCAAACAGCTTATGTTTCTAATGCCTAAACATGTCTCTGCACCTTTGGTCATCGCCAGTGGGTAGGTTGATTCAGTTCTAAATAGAGGAAACATTTTAAGCAATAATTATTACACCGGAAATTAAGCAAAAAATTAAATTTAGTACACTTTGTAAGGAAGCACACTCTTATGTTAAAAATCTCAAAGTCATAATATACGTTGTTTGCATAAAAGGCGAACCTAAATTCCCATACTGACACTGTTTGCATAATAGCCAAACCTACAGTCTCCTTATTTAGTATGCAAACAGTAATTTTATATGTTCAGATTAATACAGGTTTCCCAATGTACGAACTGTATCAACTTTCACTTGTTCACTAGGGCGTACACAGAAGATAGCATCATGATGGATTTGATGTTTCTTCTTTGGGAAATACTCATCGTTGTGGTATCTTGAGGACTACAGGAGTCATCCTGAACACTCGGAAAATTACTGAAACGTGCTTGGGAAAGGATGCGACTGATATTGCTGGTTGTAGACATCTTGATTTCTAAAGCCTTTCGTTACTGGAGGTAAAAATAGTTTCTAAGGGACCCAGAAGAAGCATGAGACATTAACGATAAGCCAGACAGGCAATTCTCCAATTTATTACAGCATCGATTTACCGCGGCATCACATCGACATGTTATGTAAACAGGCGTTTCCATTAATATGTCACTTCGCACTGACTTTCTGATGAACAGGTGAGTATATGAAATTACTGACTTGGGATACAAAATAATGAAACAGGTGGGCTGCTTGTCAGTCTTATGAGTACTGTTTACTAAACATATAAAGTGCTTCACGCACAGATTGTGCCGTATTTACAAGGCTGTAGCAGGAAATTCAGTAGCTGCCTTTATCAAATACAGTCGCACTACCTGAGGGTAGCCCAGCGAGGTGGCGTAAGTGGTTAGCACACTGGCCTCGCGTTCGGGAGGACGATGGTTCAAACCATCGTCAAGCCATCCTGATTTAGGTTACCCGTGACATCTCTAAATCGGTCCAGGCAAATACCAGGGTGGTTCCTTTTAAAGGGCACAGTCCGACGTTCTTCCCTATCTATCCGTAATCCGATGGGACTGATGACTTCGCTATTTGGTCCCCTCCTCCAAATCAATCAACCAACCAACCCACCTGAGGTGAAGTCACTCCCCTGAGGTCGAAGAGATTTTATAAGTCCCGGAACTTAAGAAAACGTCAACAAATAATCGAACCACACTGCACACATTTAGTCCAGACCGCACTGCGTATTCCCTTCTATACAAATTTTCTGCTTCTTTTTTGCGGAGAAGACTCAGTTGTTGGCAATTCAGATTAATTCAGCAGAGAATAACTTTTGAATTTTCCTAAACTCAAGTATGGTATGGTGGAGGTACGTATAACGTGAGGAGCAATAGGCGGAAGTTGCTGAAACCAACTCTATACTCGAGGGATAGCACTTTCTTATCGCTCTGCCGAGATGAGGTCGCTGCCTATACCATGTGGACGAAAACACTTTTAATCTTACCACTTTAGTTTGCATCTCTTTTCTTACCTACATGATAGCTTGAAATTTTTAGAATGTTACAGAGTTTTTTCTCTATATATTTTAGCTGAACGTCACAAAAATAGAATCATTACGGGTATGATCCATTTAAAAAGAAACAAAAGTGGTATAATAAAATACTAAGCAAATAAATCAGAGCATAGAACTTCTATGCATAATTACATGTGGATGGATACGTTACGTACTAACTGTTCAACTTAGTAGAGTTGGAGAGTACAATGACCCCGCTCCCCTTTCACTAGACTACCTTCAGGTCTGAGTTGTTTCTTAGGAAATATGAAAATACCTAAAATGCCCTGTTATGTGTAATACAATAAATTGATCTTCAGAAAGCAAACCGTGTGGGCTCTTAAGTACTCGGAAAAATAAGAGGGAGGGGAAGTCACTTCAATGCCTCGCATTACAAATATAGCACATGATAATGATTATTAACACTTATGAGGAAGTAAATGGTAGCCAGCAGTGTGTAGCCTTAACTTGTTTTCGGAAGCATTCAGGTAACTCATAAGTGATGCGCATATGCCCTTAACCGTAAAATCCTATGATCCCAGAAACACTATACAAATGCATATAATAAAAACAAGGCCGGTAAATATCACTTTTCCCACAGTAGAACATACTCCAAATATTATAATTACTATGAACAAAACACTGGGGCATTCACAAATAAACGCTATAAACTTTCAATGCATAGATCATGTGTACAATTAATTATTTGTTGTTACTCTTTATCACTTCTGCAGTAACAATACTTCTACAAAAAGCAGCACGTGCAACATTTTGTAAAAAGAATAACAGTTGTGTTACTGGGGAAAGCAACATTAACTTCACTTTAAATGCCTTTGACAACTGCAAAAGAAACCAAATGTATCTGAAATTCCGTTTGTGTAACAACTTGCAATGTAAGTTTAAATTGCATCAGTGTTAGTTTCAGGTCGACTTACATTAATATCCAGTCCAATGTCAAACAAAATAACTTGCAGTTACTAGAAATTTGGGTTGAAGCTTTTGGATGTAAGAAATAAAGGATATTGACTTAAAAATCAGGGATTTTTCACAAAAAAGGGTCAGTTCATAAATACTTCGAAATGAAACGTTACGTACCAATTTCAGCTGCATTATAATTAGTTTCATTTAACAGAATGAGATAATTACTGAAATTCATAAAATAAACTAACTTACATACTTTTAACAGTACATGCATTAGATGTGACAATACGTGCAAATAACTTTTAATAGAACTACCTTATTTTCTCCACCCATACTTCACATTTTACCTAAGAAACTTTAAAACTGCACTGTCTAATTTTACCTCGCAATGGAACTCTCTGCAAGACATGTTCACATTTACAGTAATTAGGAGCTCACTTTTAGTCACATCTACTGAACACCTGTTTCTGAGCACTTGTTAGACATTAAGGAGGAAATGCGTTCAACAAATGCATTTGATCCAGGAGTGCTCATTACAAAAGACACACATTATTCTAATTCTATTAATTTCTGTTTTCCTTTATGACTAGTAAACAGTGACGATCATTTGTTTGAAGCATTATCTATACTCTCCAAAATACTAGCAAGACAGCTGCCAACAAGGCAAAACCACTGATACAGTTCCTCTTTCTCTAGATCTTCGCAGTGGTCTGCAGATCTAGAAAAATGATTAGGCATTTTCAGAATAACATTTTCTTTGTCTGCATCACGGCAATTATTTCCACGGCTCATTCTATTACGGACTATATAGCTGAGCAATTTGAGTTCACAATTCCTCAGCGTGCGTCATGAAGCAGCTTATAAATACATTTGCGCTTATCGTAATTGACATCAGTTTGGTCTGCAGTACAGGCAGTAATCTTATCTAAAGGGAAGCTAGCTTCATTAACTACCTTAATGACACACTCATGAAATGAACTTCCGGTTTCATTGGCACTTTTATAAAAGTCCAACAAATTGCTTTGTTCACCACATGTAGCTGTGAAGTACCGTATCTCACACACAGAGGAAAGATTTTACGATTATATTGCTGGCATCTGCTGCAATTGAAAATAAATAGTTGTTAGAAACCAGTTGGGTCAGGACATCGTTTAGAGACTTTGAAGTCAGTACAAATTGTTCCAAACTTTCCCCCTTCGTTTGTCTCTACACAAAACACTGTTAGCAACACCGTAATTCACACAAAAATGAGATATTGTTAGGAGTGGCCCCCAGGGAAGTGTAACAGGACCACTGTGGTTCTCTGTGTACATAAATGATTTGGTGGAGAGTGTGTGCAGATATCTGCTATTGTTTACTGCTGATGCTGTGGTGTACGATAAGGTGTCGGAGTTGATTGCCTGTAGGAACATGCAAGATGACTTAAACAAAATTTCTAGTTGGTGTGATGAATGACAGTTATCTCCGAATGTGAAAAAATGTAAGTTAATTCTTTTGAGTATACAGCGTTAGTAGCGTCTTGCTTGATACAGTGACGTCGTTTAAACATCTGGGCGTAAAGTTGTAAAGCGATTTGAAAGGGAACGAGCACGTGAGGACTGTGGTAGGGAAGCGATTGGTCGACTTGGGTTTATTTGGGAGAATTTTAGTGTGGTTACTTTGTACATGAGACCGCGTGTAGGACGCTGGTGCGACCTATTCTTGAGTACTGCTCGAGTGTACGGGATCCGTATCATGCCGATTAAAGGAAGACATTGAAACAATTCAGGGGCTCGCTGCTAGATTTGTCACCGATAGTTTTGAACAACACGCAAGTGTTACGGAGAAGCGTTGGGTAATCCAATGGAATCCCTGGAGAGAAGGCGACGTTCTCTTAGAGGAACGCTACTGAGAAAATTTAGAGGACCAGCATTCGAAGCTGACTGCCGAACGATTCTACTGTCGCGAACGTATATTGTTCGTAAGATAAGATATGCAAAATTAGGGCTCATATAGAGAAATATAGTTAGTCGTTTTTCCCCCGCTTTATTCGCTAGTGGGACAGGAAAGGAAATGACTAGTAATGATACCGGGTACCCTCCGCCATGCGCCGTACGGTGGATTTCAGAATATCTATGTAGATGTAGATGCAGATAAGTTTATGCGAACAATCCATGCTGGTGTAACTGTGGTTATCTTTTACTGCGTGAGACACAATAGTTAGTTCTGCTGCAGGCACCTCACCTCGCTGTGTTTGAGAGGTCACTTGATTAGAAAAGTACGAATCTAGATGTTTCTTTTTACTTTGTGATCTTGTATTTCTTTTATGGATTTCAATTCTAGCATGTTGCTTAAGATGTGATCCACTGCCATGAGTTACAGAGAATTCACACGGATAGATGGAACACAGGGTCTTATGGCGTTCTACGGTAACAGATTTCACCCACGTGTATGACGATTCCCAGCTATTTTGATAGAACGTAACTCGTTGAACTTTCTCCAGAGAAGTTGTATCGACTGTAATTTTCTCAGAACCTGACATCTTAACACACCCTGACATTGGTTTGGGTATTTAAATAGGACCCTTTGAGCACTCTGTAGCAAGAACTTTTTGATGCACTCTGAAGAGACAAAGGAACTGTTAGGGCACCCTCGAGCACGCAGAAGTGCCGCAGCACTACGTGGCACAGACTTGACTAATGGTTCAAATTGCTCTAAGCACTTTGGGACTTAACATCTTAGGTCATAAGTCCCCTATACTTAGAACTACTTAAACCTAACTAACCTAAGGACATCACACACGTCGAAGCCCGAGGCAGGATTCAAACCTGCGACCGTAGCAGCAGCGCGGTTCTGGACACAAGCGCCTAGAACCGCTCGGCCACCACGGCCGTCCTTGACTAATGTCTGAAGTAGTGCTGGAGGAAACTGACGCCATGAATCTTTCAGAGCTGTTCATAAATCCGTCAGAGTACCGGGGGGGGTGGAGGGGGGGAGGGGGGAGGGGGGTAGGATCTCTTCCGAACAGCATGTTGTAAGGCATCCCAGATATGCCCAGTAATGTTCATGTCAGGAGAGTCTGGTGGCCAGCGGAAGTGTTTAAACTCAGAAGACTGTTCCTGAAGTCACTCTGTAGCTATCCTGGACGTGTGGGGTGTCGCATTGTCCTGGTGGAATTGGCCAAGTCCTTCGGAATGCACAAAGGACATGAATGGATACAGGTGACCAAACAGGATGCTTACGTAGGTATCACCTGTCAGAGTGAGTCTTATATCACTCCAACTGCACACGCCCCACACCACTACAGAGCTTTCACCTGGTGACAAGCAGGGTCCATGGATTCATTAAGTTATCTCCGTACCCGTACACGTCCGTCCGCGCGATACAATCTAAAACGAGACTAGTCCGACCAGGCAACATGTTTCCAGTCATCAACAGTCTAGTGTCGGTGCTGGCGGGCTCAGGCGCGTCGTAAAGTTTTGTGTCGTGCAGTCATCAAGGATACACGAGTGGGCCTTGGGCTCCGAAAGCCCATGTCGATGTTTCGTTGAATGGTTCAAACGCCGACACTTGTAAATGGCGGCAGCATTGAAATTTGCAGCAATTTCGGAAGGGTTGCACTTTTGCACTTGGGTCACGTTGAACGATTCTCTTCGTTCGACGTTGGTCCTATTCTTGCAGGATCTTTTTCCTGCCAGCGATGTCGGAGGTCTGACATTTTACTGGATTCCTGATATTCACGGTACACTCGTGAAACAGTACCACGGGAAAATCCCCACTTCATCGCTACCTCGGAGTTGCTGTGTCCCATCGCTCATGCGCCGACTATAACACCACGTTCAAACTCATCGTAGCAGCAGTTACCGATATAACAACAGCGCCAGACACTTGTTGTCTTATATAGGCGTTGCCGACCGCAGCATCGTATTCTGCCTGTTTGCAAATCTCTGTATTTGAATGCGCATGACTGTACCAGTTTCTTTGGCGCTTCGGTGTACAATAAAGTTAGAAAGCTGAAATAGGTCTGCATTAGTGTAAGGATACTACAGCAATTAACATTCACATCTTACAACAAATATTTGCTACACTTTTATGACGAGAGAGAAGAGTCAGTTGCATTAACTACTCCAAAGATTTTTATCAACCTCTGAGAAAGTCTAACTGTAGGGGTTTTGTGTACCTACGTCGGAAAAGCTGCATACCAGAATCGTATCTCGGTATATGTGTGGCTACTATGTTGACGTGTGCTTTAGCACCTCTTCATGACCTCCAATCAACTTAATAATAATCGCAAAGATTATTTATTAGCACATAAAGATAAGCCATGTTTTCCATGTCATTTTGTCGTTACTATGTACAGTAGATTATAAACCTTTTGCCCACCACACAGCTTCTAAAAATTTCCATTTCACATACGTCGAATTTAAACGTACAATACATACATAAAGATCGGTCAATACCGTATTATACTGTGCCATAATATTGTTCAATAACCACATCAATAGTCACGAACTAGAATGGCTTGTCAGCTCCAACACGTCACCTTGTCTCGTATGAATGCTCTACAATAAGCCGGCACGCCCCAAACCCTACCCAAACTAAACATTTACGCTAATGCTTCTTAGGTCTCTTGCCAATAGTATATAAAGAAACTACTGTTACCTTTACGTAATTAGATTCTTAGCTAAAACACTCTGCCTCGTGGCGATACATCCGTTTAGATATCACAAAACACATTTCATACAATTAACAAAAATCTTGTACCTTATCTACATTAGTTGACAAGAGTTATTTTCTCTTATTGTGATTATTGACATGTACTGCACATAGTGGCGGCTTGTGGTAAATTACTTCGCAGTTGCACTATTCAGCTACCAGATGGCACGAGCATGTGCATCGTCACATTAGCGCAGTTGTTACTGTGGCTGTTACTATTACTCGCGCCCGTTTGCATGTTGCACTCTGCTGTGCACAGATGGCGCGCTCATGCGTTTGCAGTGCTTAATGTGATGCGACATACTGAGACATTACAAGAGGCACACACAGCTAAAGATAACTGTGCTCACATTGTTGGAACTGAAGTCCATAGATAAGAATGTAACAGTGTAAATCACAAATTGTAAGATTAAAAATACTGACAATACAAAAATTCATTTTGAAGGAAATCCTTTAAACGGTGATAACTAGTAAAAAAAGGTTATTCTCAACCTTTAGTGTAGATAAGGTAGCCATGTACTTGAAGAAGAGTAAATGAAGTCCGCATGTAGATAAGATCCGCGTGCAGGAAACTAATAGCTATCCGTCGCGAGTGTACATTGCAATGCCAGAATGAAACAACTGCTAAATCAAGCAACTATTAGACAACAGCGACCTGGCATAAAAAGGAATCCCAACAAATGGAAAGGCAAAAAGTAAATAAATAGAAATTAAATGCTATGTAGTTTATTCAAAGACATTGTAGTCGAAGCTTGCACAAAAATTATGTGGTAGAACAACCGGAAAGGAAAAAGTAAGACAGACAAGTTGGTGGGATGATACCACAGTCCAAACAGTCAGAAGAAAAAAATGGAGCATGGAGAAAGTGGTGGAAAACTAAAAATGACAAGGACCATAAAAGATATATAGAGTAAAAGAAGAAGTGCAAAGAAATAGTGGAAACAGCAAAGAAAAACGCATGGGAAGAGTTTACAAAAAAATTTGAAGAAGATGCGAGGAGGAATAAGAAAATGTTCTATAAAATGATGAAAAATAAAAGGAATTCTTCGGAAATACCAGTAAAAATGGAAACAGAGCATGGTACTGTGATTGAAGATCTAGGGAATATAAAAGATCTCTGGAGAGAACAGTTTAAGAAACTGTTAAACGCTGAGGAGCAGGTACACGAGGCAACAACAGATAACAGAGAAACAAAGAGAAGTTTGGAAGCAGAATTAGAACAAATTACACGGGAAGAAATGGAAATAGCTGTGAAGAAAATGAATGGGGGGAAAGCCCCAGGAGGACCTGACGAAGTATCAGTGGACACGATAAGAGCAGCAGGTCCATGGGAATGCAGTGGCTGTACAGAGGACTATCCAGTGTGTGGAGAAATAGTACAATAGCTGACGATTGGAGAAGAGGAGAGATTGTTTCCATCTTTAAAAAAGGCAATAAAAGACCCTATAAAAACTGGAGAGGAATAACCCTTATGAGTCATACAGCCAAGATTTTTTAAAGAATTTTACAAAATCGAATAAGTGAAACGATAGAGAAGGAGCCGAGTGAAAAACAGTATGGGTTTAGGAAAGGAAGAAGCACGATCGACCTGATATTTTCTATCCGTCAACTGATGGAAAAAAGATGGGAGTATAACAAAAAGATGACAATGGTTTTTATACACATAGAGAAGGCATATGACTCAGTCAACAGGGAAATACTCTGGGAAGAAATGAAGATAGATATAGAAGATGGGTACATTAATCTAATAAAGACAATGTACAGAGGACACAATTGTCGAATTATAACACCATTGGGGAACTCTGAATACTTCGAAATAAGACAAGAACTTCAACAAGGAAGTAATCCATCTCCTGCACTTTTTAATGTTGTGATGAAGGGAATGAATAGCCTAGTAAAAGATATAGTAAAAGAAAAAGACAAAAAGATTATTTTTGCAGGTGATATGATAATATGGGGTGATAAAGAGGTAGATGTGCAGTTAAAACTTGATGCGTGGAAGGAAATAATGAAAAGATACGGATTAAAAATAAATAAAGATAAGAGTGAAGTAATGGTATTTGGAAGAGACAAAGGGATCAACAGAAATATTACTTTGAATGGAGAACCCCTCCAAGTGGTAGACAGTTTCACTTATTTCGGGAGAAATATCTAATGATGGAAGAATAACCAACGAAATTAATAGGAGGTTACAGAAGGGAGGCAATTTCTACCAAACAATAAAACACCTGATTTGGAATAAGGAAGTTTCAGAAAAAGCAAAACTCCTTATGTATAAGAGCTATTACTTCCCTATTGTCACCTATCTAGGAGAAACATGGACAATGACAGAAAGGGACTAGAGCAGACTGCAAGCAGGGGAAATGAAATTCCTCAGAGCAGTTAAGGGAAAAACAAGAATGGACAGAGTAAGGACAGTGGATAATAGAAATGAACTTGAACAAGAAAGTATGAGAGAAGAAATTGAAAAAAAAATATTAAGATGGTACAGGCATATTAAGAGGATGCGTGGGCAGAACACGGTGGAAACGGGAGTGAGAATATCTGTGGAAAGGAGAGGTGTGAACTGGCAGCAAGTGGAGGAAGAAAAGTGGTGGGAGGACCGAGCCAAACGGAGAGGACTCGTCAGCACTCAGACCTGGCAGTAGCTGGAGCGGGATCCGGATATAGATAGATAGATAAATAAAAGAGCAGGGATAAGAGACATCATAAGGCATCTGAAATTTCTTGGGGAAATATATATATTAATGGAAAACGGTCTGATCATTTTGCAACTATTGGGGATATTTTTTAAATTATTAAAAATGTCAATGTCTTCAAGCATACAAAAACGGCATACATTAGGAATATGATAACAGATGCTGGGATTTTGATCTGTGCATCCTAATGTATGTTCACAGGCTTTTAAATGAGAACCAAAATCCCTTTTATTACAGCTATGTTACATTATTGTCTGTAGCAGAGACCTGCGCCACTATTCGTTTTGTGAGCACCAGACTTGCTCATCTGAAGAGTTACTGTGTAATGTATTCAGGTACTTATTTAGTTGTATTCAGCAGTTATTCTGATTTCTAAATTGTTTTCCTAGTATTATACTATGTACTTTTCCCTTCTTCTTAAACTGATGAGTTGGTGATGAGCTCTTTTAATCACTCGAAACCGGCAACGACAGCACCTGAGTGACCATAGGCCGAAATACACTGTAAAAAAGCTTTACAAGGCGGTCCTTGAGTTTGCTTAAGAAAGTACGCCTAATCTGCGTGTTACAGAGTAGCTGGGTCTTTATTTTTATGCCAGTGGTCATTCAGCCACACGTGTTTGGTGCTGTTTACGAGTTGTTTTTAAAATTTTCTGTTTCTGCAGTAGAATTTATAAAATGACGTTTTCAATAGCTACAGTGATCTTAACGAGAGTCTCGTAATATTTTAAGGTAAGTGATCATCGTCGAACTGTATTCCGAAATAGGACTGATAACAACAATGCAGTAATAACAGTAGTTAGCAAACATAATTCATGAAGTTGTAGAAAATTCGATGCTAAAGTGAAATGAATGGGAAAAGCCTCAGACAATCAGAATTTGAAATAAAAACTGGTGTAAGACAAGGAGGTGACTCCACCGTTTGGTTGAGTTTTAGAAAAAAAAATTGCAAGCACATGGACTTAAGAGGTCATATACCACAAAACCTTTCCAAAATTGTTCCAAAAATTTCCAGGGTTTAAAGGGAGATGTTCAGTATTTTCAGAAAATCTGACAAAAGTCGTTACTCAAATAAATCTTATGTAAGAAATAGCCGTTCGAACGGGTCTCGGAATATAGGCTGAAAAACAAAGATTATGAGAAACACAAAAAATTTACCAAAACACACAGGAATACAAACAGGAAAATAGGGCAAGTAGATAAATTTAAATTTATAGGAGAAACCGTTGAGCAGAAAGGTGTAGAGACATAAACGATAGGTTTGGAATGACCATTCGTTTCAAAAAATACTTTTTGCAACGATAAATACCCCTCGAGAAATATAAAACTGAAAAAAGAAACTTCACAGTCTGTATAGATATGTAAATGCTCAACAGTGAACTCTCAATCTAAATACACAGCAAATGCCAGAAGTAATGGCAAGGCGGAAGAACTTAAACTGCTTTGGACACCTACAACGAATGATGATGACACACCAGCAAAACAATTTTTTCGCGACCTTTTTTCCCGAATCTGCCACGTAACTAATATGAAATCAGAGTTAAAAAGTCTTATCATATAAGAATAATTAATCCTCATGGAGTGATGAGGTGTGCTCATATATCAGTACCAGTGGCCGAAAGTGCCTGATGAACGTAGTTTACATTGTAATACGAATTATCGTGGTTCCTCTAAATAAAAGGCCACTCTAGAAGCATACTGAGTTGAACTGCAAGTGAGCGATAGAGCATCAGGTCACGTAGGCCAACAGGAAGGCCCACCTTCAGAGCGAGCTCCGAAATAGTGATAACTGACAGCTGCTCAGGTCAATGCCACTTGTGCATCTGATCTGTCTTTGAGAAGACACCACTGAGCACTGGGTGCTAAAGTCACAATACAGAAGATAAACACAGCTGTTCTGTTAAGGACCTACCTCACTGGCCATAGAAAAATACATCGAGAGAGAGAGCAGGATTGAGTTATTCAGCACCAAATGTTAGGGAACTTTGTAATGGTTAACTGCCTGAAATTGGAATCGCGGAGGGTACCAACTTCTTAGCATCTTTTTACTGGTCGATGATCGGAATATCCATAGTGAAGTCAATCAAAATTACTTAAAGGATGGAAATGTGAAAACACGAGTCTTCCCTTTCGGAAGTAGTAGGAACGAAATCAGTTCTTCACCGGGAGACTTCTTCTCAGGCAGAGCACTTCTGCGCCAAACTTCTTCATCGCCAGCCTCCACCTCCAGGAGCTGACCTCACCAGGCGAGCGACTCTTCATGGAGACGAGATGAGGGACTTAGAAATATTTCAAGCTAAGCTGCTGATGCAAGTTATTGATGCAAAACCAGTGACTGGTTTTGCGGCTACTTCAGCCGCTATCTGCAGAGTAACAGGGTGCGATCTAGCTGCGATAGCGAGACGAACAATAGGGATATTCAAATCATTTCTACTGAAGTTTAGTAACTTTCAAGCGTCATTCTGAAGACTCGCTTGAAGATTTTACAATCAATATGCTTTCAATAGCGGCCACAGGTAAAAACACAAACTCTTCTGTAGCACTTCCTGCACATTAATAGTAACAGTTCATCAATCACAATACAACTTTGAGAATATTGCTCTTTTATACTGAGACGCGGTTAACAGATTCAGATCCCTAACTCTTTACCCAAATTTTCCACGGTGACATAGTGTTTGTCAGGTGATTTATTGCACACTTTCACGAAAAAAACTAAATCAATTGCGATTCTTGTTTAAATTCATAGTTAATGAATTCTTTGTTCATTATTTTGGAGGGCCTACGTTCTATTTATTTCAAATTAACAGCGCCAATCTATATGGATCAAAACTTTAAAAATTCGCTAGCAAAATATTCCTCTAGTTCTTATAAGGCAAGTCAACAAAAGCATAGAGTACAGAAAGGAGAAGAAATTAGAAAGGACCATTATCAAAGAATCAGGTATATGACAACGAATATTTTGAAGAGTGAAATGAATAATTTAGGATATTTTGAAGACATAGGAAAATCAGGAACAGCAGGCAGAGAATATGAAAGATCTTAAAAAGTGGATAACATCAAGGAAAGAAAAAATGGAACTGAAGTTGTAATGCGATCCCATTTTGTCGGTTGGATGACAAATTAATAACAATATGTCTCCAATAACAAGTTAGGTAACGTAGACTATTTGCACTCAAGTCACTTTATGGGCTGCGCTGCGCTTCTTCTGCTATTTTACAATGGCTTTTTTGTATACTACACATATACTTGAATGTGATATTAAGGTAGCATTTATGTTAGTTAATATCGTAATTAATTGCTGTAATGGTAATTAATCCTGGTAAATAATTATCTTTGGTATCTTCCTTCCGAATGCTCCTTACTGTATGCCACAAATTGGATTGCAGTTGCTTCTGAATTAGCTTTGTCTTTCTTGCCATGAATCCCATGCTTCACAACAAAAGGTCAGGATTGCTACCCACGTTGTTTTGCTTTGTCTTACTCAAATTCACCAAAATGTTTCAAGTTTTTGTTTTTGCACCATATGTACTACCTAAATTTATCAATTTTGTTACACGTGGGAAAGTCAAGTAAGCTGACAGACTTCAAATCTCTAGCAAGTAGCCACATGTCAAGCCTAAATGTTTCATCGTGCCGTTCATATAATTCAAACCACCTTTTTGCACCAGTTTGTAAGCAAAAGTGCGCGCGGCCTAACTACCTTCTTCTTCTGTAGCTCCTCAACTACTGCTCAGACCTCATCAGTTAAATTATAATATTGTGTTTTGCGATAAGTTAAATTTCTGGAATGTTATTCGATTTCAAAATACCAATGTCAGTTAAGATGACAAAATGCATGGAAAAGGGAGATGACGAGCGTCAACTTCTCTATCAACTTCTATTAATGAATTTATCAATTCATTCGAATATTTAGTCAAACCCTCAGACTTTTTAACAAATATTTCGCGTTTCTATTGTGCTATAATTAAAATTTCTGACACCCTGAAATCTTTGCATATCAGCAAAATGGGAAGAGCGAAGAAAAATAAAATCGAAGAAGGAGAGACATAGCAACAATAAAAAAATAAAAATAAACATCGAATTTCAGAGCTAACTCTGAGAGGACAAGCGCAGGAAGGTTTTTGAAAGAACTTTAAAACAGATGGTAGGCCAAGTTTTCTAAGAGAGTAAGTTGTTTAATTGCCTCAGTTACTGTTCTATTGACATGCCTTCCAGTTTGAGTGACTGAGTGCTTCCAAAAGTGGAATAAAGAAACTATTTCAAACAGTGCAATATTTTCGATGCATCGCTAACATGTTTACATGCTATATTACTATATCTTTAATGATGCTTAAATATAAAAATTATATTATTTGTTGTTGAGGTATATCGTTTGTTATCTTATAGGATCTGTTCGTCACAATATATGCATTATATTTTCTAACAAGCTCAGCTACTGAGCTCGAAACTAGGAAAAAATATTGTTGTGTTTAACAGGATAGTTCTTAGAAGATTCTGCCAATATTTTATTGTTTAAAATGTCGAAACGAAATATTAGTAGCCATGAATATACATATATTTATTAGTGGTTTCCTCCTGAATCACCCAAGTTACTAAAGAAAGTATGATTTTTATTGGGACGGTGTATTTCTCTTTAAGCAGTCTTCGAAAGTCTTTGTGGTGACTTTGTTGAGTTTTCAATCCCAAGATTGTGTGGTATCAATTCTTCGTATCCATTCCACTCTGTTCCCTCATAGTCTTTTATCCATTTATCCATTTTCCAATTTGAGTCAGCTCCTGCATCATATCTGATCTGTCTCGAGGACTGCAGTCTAAGTTGTCCATCTCCTCTCTTGTCTTATTCATTCTGTCCTTTACATTAACAAGAAAACTAGAAGTGGCCAGTTAATTGATCTATTCTTACCCTTATGTTTGTGATAGAGACATTTTTTCACCTTTTCTCCTAAGAATTTGCTTATTTATTAGCTTTACTACCTACAAATTTTTTATTATCCTCCATTACCAAGTTCCAAATGCCTTGTAGCATGCACCAATAGTTCATGTTTCCGAGTCAGAGAAGACCTGCCTGCAGTCACAACTCTTAATAAATCTTTTTTCTTTTTTCTGTAAGTTTGGATTACTTGGTGAAAGTAACATCTTTTTATTGCGATAGGCTGTATTTAACTGTGCAACTACATTTTTATGTAGGCTGAATTTTTAAATCTGTGATGATTTTACTTCCTACGTAGTTAAAGTGGTACATTAGTATCTCTAATGTTCACCGAGATATGTTAGCACTTCACACCACTATATCAGTCTTCTCTGTATTAATTTTCATGTCGTACTTCTGTTTCAAGTTAATGTCATTCTTCCTAAGTTTTTGATCAGCTGCACTTTGTTTTACTCAGTGACAGGTATATAGTCAGCAAATATTGTCGTTTTGATTCCCACTTCAGTAATTTGTACCTTTCCTATATCCTCTTTACATTCCTCAATGACTTTCCGATACAAAGGGGAACGACGCTGATGAGAACTTACGCCCAAAATTACTTCTTTCTGTGTGAAGCCTATTAGTCAAGTTAACGAGGACCAAGAAGTGTCGACTGGACGAAAAAATAACGCAGTCGCAAATTTTTGTACAGTGGTAGGACGAAGTGTCATGAACAACATACAAAATACTCTGACTGGTAGGGTGGAAGAGTGAGGGTTAAAGAGGATTTAAAGGTAACTTTCTATTTTAATTCATTTTTTAAATTTTTTTAATGTATCCGGAACTGTTGCTTAGAGTGAAAAATTTTCACAGTAGAAATTACACCACTTGAAAGTCCCTACAGAGATAGGTGACATTCATTATTTTCTAGGACTGTTAGTTTCTGCGTTGTTGGGGATGTAAGAATGGCAGATTTTAAAAATAATGTTTTACTGGTATATAACTAATGTTTATTGTTAAAAATGGAGTGGGTTAATAACAAATATTAAAAGTACCACATTTAAGTGAAGTATAGCCTCTATTAACGAATAAATTGTGTACTAGTGGTGTAACGGGGTGGAAAGGCGAAGTGAAGATTAGAAGCGTGAGGGAACTAGGTCGCCGGATTGTGTAGGTGTACTTCCCTCCTTACTAGATCTGCAAAATGAAGAGCTAGCAGGGAATTCCCCATTCTCTCTGCCGCACTACGTCACAAAAGCCACTATAGGGTATATCATAAAATTATACCGACCCTTCCGCCGCTTACCTTGTGAATCATGCAGGCTTACCACGGATTGTTTATTTTCCACAAAGTGCATTAAAATTACATGCAATAAAGATATGAATGACTGATAATAGTGAATGGGCAGAATTCACGTAAATTAATGTACACTGTTCCACAATTCTATAGGAAAAATTGATTCCCAGTCATCCTGTACGGCAGCTGTAGCGATATTTCAGGAAAGGCGATTTACCCCACCACGAGCGCTGCCCATTTGTCGGTTTATCGTCAGCCTGTACCTGCTAGTGGAATTATTCTCCGTTTATTAGATGAGTATTTAATTCATCTTGTCAGTATTTTCGACCTGTGCAACAAAGTCTCAGAGTGGGATGTTCTCTACTTGTAAGGGTTCCGGCTACATTTGTTGTAGGGATTATGGCATACTTTTTAAAATCTTCTGGAATTTCTCTGGTTTCATGTATTACCGAGATCAGTTTAAATATGCAGACGTGTCTTTCGTCACCAAATACCAGTATCATGTCTCCAGTCACTTCATCAGATGCTGGTGCGAAAAAAGCTTTCGCAATAGTATACGATAAACAGGCTGGCAGCAGGTATCGACTAATGCGCCAAACAAGGGAAAGCAATCCCCACATGCCAGCCTTCCAGAATTGTGACTATATGGTGATTTGGATCGGTTCCTGAAGGCGTGCTCGTATAGCGATAAGCAGGAAATACTGGTTCGAGTCTCGGTCCGTCACAAATTTTCATGTGTCGCAAACAGCTGATGTCAATGCATAGTCACGGAATGTGGAACTATTTTCTTATAGAATTTTTTATTTGTTCGCGATCAGTTACCCTATGGAGCGCGGGAAGAACGACTGCTAAAATGCCCTGTGCTTGTTGTACTTAGTCTTAAGTTGTAATAGCCGATTACTCCTCTAATTTATTTCTACATTCCTCACCAATTTTTGAAACTTTGAAAGCGGGATTTCATGGAATAGTTGGCGTCTGTCGTCAAGCATCCGTCATCTCAGGTGTTTCAGCATTTCCGTTACACTCTCCGTAGTCTGTGACGATTCGTGCTGCCCTTCTTTGGGTATGTTCATTGTCCTCCAATAGAATGTGTCCCACACACTTGAGAAATAATCTGGGACGCGTAACACGAGTGTTTGCAAGCAGTCATCTCTGTAGACTGACAGGAAGTTCCACTGTCATACCAATTACACGAAGACTGCCAACTGCTTTAACTGCGACTAAACGTATGAAATATTCCATTTACGTCCCTGCAGTTGTTCCACTCAGGTATCTGTGCAAGAACCGATCAGAGAGCTTCCATTCGAAGACCGCACAGTCCAGAATGATTATGTCAATCAGGCAAAATCAGTTTTGGTAAAACATCGTGTCCTCCTGCGTGAAGAGGTCCGTAACTGCCTGCGGCACATCGTCTTGCTATAGGAACCGGCTAGCTTTCAAGGACTTTTTTAAGGGACAGAAGGCTTGATAATCACATGAGGAGAGCTTAAGACTATAGATCGAGTGCCCGAGTGTGTACCACAGGAGCTGGCGTAGTGGGTGATGCTGCCTCCCTCCCGCCCCGCCACCCAGGTCGACCGGTGCCTTGTATCGAATCCCGATCAGAACGGAACTTGCCTTAACATTTCACAACGGTGGTTTTGGGCTTACATGGTGTTCTACACACATTCTTCATTCTTCGATTGATGTTTACCGGTGTTTATCCTATGGCAGCCTAGAAAAAAAAGAACAACAGCACTTTGGTCCCGTCAGGGCGAATTTGGTAATAGATTTGCCAAAGTTCACGTTTTACCGCGTCGGAAAGACATGAATGCCATACGAACCATACATGAAGGTGCTTCCATACCAGCGATGGAGTCGCGCTACATTGCATATACGCTGCTGCAACGCCCTCAAACGGAAACTTTGTAATCGCCCCTTGTAACTGACTGATCCTAACTGTGACTCCCTGTTATTAAAGTCATATAGTATTTATCGAAATAATCAGCAAAAATCAGCATAAAAGAAATATAATTTCCTTAAATGATTTCAGGTGCTTCTTGCCCTTCTTCAGCAGGCCGTACAGAAAAATACACCACAAACAAGTAAAAGTTAGATAAGAATATTAAAATCGAGGACGAAAAGTTTTAAAAATTTTAAAAACTTAAAGATGGTACAAATTTATAACCGTTGTATTATTTGCGAGTGTCAATAATAAGATACATGCAACATACTGCAGTGTTCCTCAAAAACGCAAGAACAATAAGTAATACAATAATGAATCCATTAATACGATAAGAGCTCAGAGATACTTACATAGTGCCTGAACAAACATGGTATAAAGAGCCAAACAACAATAACAGATCTAGAGCGAATTACCGTACGATACGCATTTATTGAGGTTGGTCTCAGGGTGAGGGTAAAAATATGATTAAATAATACTACAAAATCTTACACAACTATATTTGTCTTAAGGCATAAAGAAAAATGCAAGTGCGTATAAGCAGCGTAATAAGCAATATATGACGATGGAGGTAATCGTCGAAAGCTTCGTTCTCATATTACTTTCCTCTACGGGGAGGACATCGCACGCCAGGTTCGTCAACTGGAGAAGCTGCGCGTCAAATATGCACAGTTGCGGAGTAATTTGGCATTCCTGCAACGCTGTCGCGATAAGGAGATTGTGCCTAAGTTTGCTGTGGTTAAACACCATATCAAGTCGGTTGGAATGAAGAATATATTACAGAAGACAAGTCGGGCGATCGTCAGAGAAAGATTACGGCACACAAGGTACGAGCTGGATCTTAATGCACGAAGCTTATACAGTTGCCATCTTTTGTTATCTACAGTTCTCTCGCCGTTTGACTGGGAGTGGGTCGATATGACGACGGCTGCTCATCAAAGAGCTCATCTTAGCAATACATCTGCTAGACAAGTAAAGAAATTTGAGCGTCTTGTAGCTGTGCAAAGATCAGTCAGCGCATGAAACAGCACGCATTGTTGTCAACCTGTCGGGCAAGAACCTGGACAAAGGAGCCATCTCGGCCCTTAATAAAGGTTTGAACTTTGCTCCTACACCACGTACTATACCCATCGTGGATCTTATCAGTGGAGTAGAACAGGCTGTGCGGCATCTTGCACAGGACGACGCCGACGAAGTGAGACTTGTTACCAGTCGCTTTTTGGCCTCAGCTAAGCCTCCCAGGTCTAACATCAGTAGAGAGGAGAGGGAGGGCCTCTGTTTACTTCAGAAGGATGAAGATCTTGTCATACTACCAGCTGACAAAGGAAATGCCACCGTGGTCCTTAATACTACCGAATATCATAGAAAAATGACTTCACTGTTGGAGGACAGTACGTATAAGTGTCTTGAACGGGACCCAACTTTGACGTACAGCAGAAAAACCATGAAGTTACTGAAGAATTCCGGGCTTCCAGACGATATTACAAAAAATCTCAGAGTCCGAGCTCCTAGACCGCCCAGGTTGTACGGACTACCGAAGCTCCATAAGGATAATGTTCCCATGAGACCTATTGTCAGTGCAATTGGTTCTCCTACTTATAAGCTGGCCAAATACCTAACAAAGTTGATGACTCCTATAGTTGGCCGGTGTGAACATCACATCAGAAACTCCCAGATGTTCACTGAGAAAATCAAAGATATTAGAGTTGGTCCAAATGACATTTTAGTCAGCCTGGATGTGGTGTCGCTGTTCACAAAAGTTCCTGTGGAGGACACTTTGAAAATGCTGGCGGATCTTTTTCCTCCTGAAACTATAAAGTTGTTCCGGCACGTGATGACGACCACCTACTTCTTGTATGGTAATAAATTTTATGAAATGGCAGACGGTATGGCAATGGGCTCTCCGTTGTCTCCATCACTGGCTAACTTTTTTATGGAGAATTTTGAAGAACGTGCACTAAATTCGGCTCCCCTCCGTCGATCCTTATTTTATCGTTACGTTGACGATACATTTATGATCTGGCCACACGGCGAAGAAGCTCTCGAAGAATTCACTGAACACATGAACAGCATCCATTCGAACATCCAGTTCACTGTCGAGATAGAGAAGGAAGGGAGACTGCCTTTCTTAGACGTTTTAGTACAACGACAGACGGACGGGCGTCTTGGCCACTCTGTATACCGTAAGTCGACGCATACCGATTTATACCTGAACGCACAGAGTTTCCATCACCCTGCTCAGAAGAGAGCCGTTTTGAACACTTTGGTATATAGAGCCAAAACTGTTTCTGACGAGGACCACTTAAGGTCCGAGATTAATCACCTGAAGAACGTGTTCCGAAAGAACGGCTATGGTGCACGCGATATAAAGGCAGCGTTCTCCAAAAGAAGGAAACGTGATAATGCTGCTACCTCACAGGATGAAACACCGGTTGCGGTTCTTCCTTTTTGTGGCGCAATTTCCAGCAAAATAGGAAGAGTCCTGCGTAGACGTGGTATAAGACCGATTTTTCGTCCTCCTAAGAAAATTAAGGAGATGATGCGCCCTGTTAAGGACAATCTCGGCCTCAGGGTCCCTGGAGTTTATAATATACCCTGTGAGTGTGGAAGCAATTATATAGGTCAGACTATTCGTACCGTTTCCGACCGCTGTGCAGAACACCGACGCCATATTAAAAATAGAGAGCTGGAGAAATCGGCAATTGCGGAGCATAGCCTCACGAACAAACACAAAATATTGTTCGATGAAACTAAAATTCTGTCCCATGCCTCCACGTACTGGGATTCTGTTATTAAGGAGGCTGTTGAAATAAGAATGAGCCAAAAGAACTTTAACCGCGATAGCGGATACCATCTGAGCTGTGCGTGGAAACGAGCGCTTGATGCAGAGAAGCAGCAGAGGCGTTCCTTCCAAGGTTTACGTTCAAACGGAAGCGGTGGCGCCACCGGCGCACACAGTGACACCGTCTGAGACAGCAGCACGTAATCGCCGACCAATCAGAAGCCGACCAATCAGAAGCCGTCTTCGGGCTATATAGAGGCTACCATAGCAGCAGTGGAGACAGTCAGCTCCTGACGATGACGATGGAGGTAATCGTCGAAAGCTCGAGATTTTATCTAGAACTGACGCGGCAAGAATACCGAGAATATTTTATACATAAGTGCCGCCGCGAAAAACTTCGTTCTCATAATATATAAAAAGCCTAATGATAGATAAACTAAATTAATACAATGACAAGTGGCGTTATGGATGGGAAATGTGGAAACTAATCTCTAAACAGTAGCAGTGAGGCCAGTAGAACGCTAGCAGGGAACCTGCCAGAAGAAAAGAAGAGGCAAAGAAGCGTGGGCACAATTTATTATATTATACACCGATCGGCCAGCACATTATGACCGCCTACCTAATAGGCGTATGTCCAACTTTGGCACAGATAACAGCAGCGACGTGTCGTGTCGTGGAAGCAGTGAGGTCTTTGTAGGTCTCTGGAGGGAACCGACACAATATCTTCACACACAATTCACCTAATTCCCGTAAATTCTGGGGAGGAGGGCGATGAGCTCTGACGCCCCATACAATCACATCCCAGTTTTTTTTCGATCGGGTTCAGATATGGTGAGTTGGGGTGCCATAACATCTATTGGAGCTCCCCACAGCGTTCCTCTTGCCATTCCATCACACTCTTGGGCATGTGGAATGGCGCATTATCTTGCTGGAAAATGCCACTGCTGTCGGGAAACATGATCTTATTGAAGGGGCGTACGCGATCTGCAACCAGCGTGCGATACACCTTTATCGTCATGGTGCCTTGCACGAGCTACACTGCGCCCATGTGCAGGTCATAACGGAGCTACCGCTAAGATGTCTCCGTCTCGTATCGGCATGATGAAGAAGGTATCGGGAGTCATCAGACCATGCAACGCTTTTCCACTGCGCCAATGTCCAGTGCCGATGGACAAGTGCCGTTTCAGTCGTAGTTGCCGATGTCGTAGTGTTAACATTGCCACATGTACGGGACGTCGGCTGCTGAGGCCTATCGTCAGGAGTGTTCGGTGCATTCTGTGCTCAGGCACACTTGTATCCTGCCCAGCATCAAAGTCTTATGTTAGTTCCGCCACAATTGCAAGCCTGTCCTGTTTTACCGGTCTGTCCAGCCTACGTCATCCGACATCTGTAATGAGGTTGTAATGTTCTACACTCCTGGAAATTGAAATAAGAACACCGTGAATTCATTGTCCCAGGAAGGGGAAACTTTATTGACACATTCCTGGGGTCAGATACATCACATGATCACACTGACAGAACCACAGGCACATAGACACAGGCAACAGAGCATGCACAATGTCGGCACTAGTACAGTGTATATCCACCTTTCGCAGCAATGCAGGCTGCTATTCTCCCATGGAGACGATCGTAGAGATGCTGGATGTAGTCCTGTGGAACGGCTTGCCATGCCATTTCCACCTGGCGCCTCAGTTGGACCAGCGTTCGTGCTGGACGTGCAGACCGCGTGAGACGACGCTTCATCCAGTCCCAAACATGCTCAATGGGGGACAGATCCGGAGATCTTGCTGGCCAGGGTAGTTGACTTACACCTTCTAGAGCACGTTGGGTGGCACGGGATACATGCGGACGTGCATTGTCCTGTTGCAACAGCAAGTTCCCTTGCCGGTCTAGGAATGGTAGAACGATGAGTTCGATGACGGTTTGGATGTACCGTGCACTATTCAGTGTCCCCTCGACGATCACCAGTGGTGTACGGCCAGTGTAGGAGATCGCTCCCCACACCATGATGCCGGGTGTTGGCCCTGTGTGCCTCGGTCGTATGCAGTCCTGATTGTGGCGCTCACCTGCACGGCGCCAAACACGCATACGACCATCATTGGCACCAAGGCAGAAGCGACTCTCATCGCTGAAGACGACACGTCTCCATTCGTCCCTCCATTCACGCCTGTCGCGACACCACTGGAGGCGGGCTGCACGATGTTGGGGCGTGAGCGGAAGACGGCCTAACGGTGTGCGGGACCGTAGCCCAGCTTCATGGAGACGGTTGCGAATGGTCCTCGCCGATACCCCAGGAGCAACAGTGTCCCTAATTTGCTGGGAAGTGGCGGTGCGGTCCCCTACGGCACTGCGTAGGATCCTACGGTCTTGGCGTGCATCCGTGCGTCGCTGCGGTCCGGTCCCAGGTCGACGGGCACGTGCACCTTCCGCCGACCACTGGCGACATCATCGATGTACTGTGGAGACCTCACGCCCCACGTGTTGAGCAATTCGGCGGTACGTCCACCCGGCCTCCCGCATGCCCACTATACGCCCTCGCTCAAAGTCCGTCAACTGCACATACGGTTCACGTCCACGCTGTCGCGGCATGCTACCAGTGTTAAAGACTGCGATGGAGCTCCGTATGCCACGGCAAACTGGCTGACACTGACGGCGGCGGTGCACAAATGCTGCGCAGCTAGCGCCATTCGACGGCCAACACGGCGGTTCCTGGTGTGTCCGCTGTGCCGTGCGTGTGATCATTGCTTGTACAGCCCTCTCGCAGTGTCCGAAGCAAGTATGGTGGGTCTGACACACCGGTGTCAATGTGTTCTTTTTTCCTTTTCCAGGAGTGTATTATAAAGTTTTGTGTTTTTTTTTGTTTGAAAATGAATATGCAGTGCGTAATGTTTCTCTTACGCAAATTTACTGTGTGATGTGTTGTTGAGCAATCCCTCTGAAATTTACGCACGCTCATGAACACCGAGTTCTATGGCCCTGTACAAGAAAAAAGGTCAAAATTCCCTGTGCAAATAAACAACCAAATAAATTTTCCTTAGCTCTTGAGTCGCAACAAATGTAATCTTAGTATTCTGTTCTTTTCACCGCACATCGAAGTGGAATGCCGGCCGTAAAATAGGTTCTTACTAATAATATCAGTAGATTGGTTGATAAATGAATAACGTTGCAAAGGTTCAGTGAAAATACTGGATATTGGCTCAGCGCTGTGCAATGCCTCCCGCATTGAAGCTGTTACAATGCTGATTCCAGCATATTAATATTTTCCTGACTCTGATTGAAAAAGGATTTCTTTAAAAACTATTTATTGGATTTAAATCAACACGACATGGAAGACGATGAGGTACTGTTAAGGGGGTATCCTAAGGCCAAATGCTTCAGTTTGAAAATTGTATTCAAAGTAAAGTTTGTCCTTCACAAAATCTGATATGAAACGTTTTACGATAACTTCAAAATCGGTGAATTTCTCAACTGTTCTACAATTTTCACTTACTGTCGTAATTAAAAACATTTGGATTGTTACATGACAAAATTTCATTACTTTACAAGTTTCTTCCAATTGCTTTACCTTTGAGTTAGAGTATCATTCATCACTTCACTTTATAAAAACTGTATTATGCTGCTTCCATAGACCAACAACTACACTCTCACAGATGGCCACTAGCTTTAAGCCTTACATACTACGTGCAACAGAGTGAAACGGCAACTGCTACTGCACTCCGCGCGCCCCTACTTAACAATCGATTCTGCCACTCAGGCAACATCTTTGGCTCAGTAGTGTAAAAAATGCAATCTCTTCTGCATATGACAATCGTTTCAGGTAATTTTTTTTTAAGCTTTGTTAGAAAATCGTACTCCACGTACAAGTGGGCCCCTCACAAGGTGTGGTCGCCTAACCTCACGGCGTCTGCTCGTAGCTTCACCTTGCTTTCGACAAGTGCTGAAGACCTCCACAACACTCCTCGAACACCCGACAAGTCGCGCAGTTTCCGAAATGCTCGTGCCGAGCCTCAGGGGAATCACAGTCCGTCCTCGGTCAAACTCAGACAGATCGCGTGTCTTCCCCATTCTATACACGGACATAACGCTGACTGATACACGCGCATTGTGCGTGAGTCTGACTAGAAGGCATTCTTCGCCTGGATGGGTTTATATCGATAGTACGTCAGTGGCCATGATTTTCTGGGTGATCAGTATAGTAGAACAAGTAGAAGGGGTTCAAAATGGTTCAAATGGCTCTGAGCACTACGGGACTTAACATCTATGGTCATCAGTCCCCTAGAACTTAGAACTACTTAAACCTAACTAACCTAAGGACAGCACACAACACCCAGCCATCACGAGGCAGAGAAAATCCCTGACCACGCCGGGAATCGAACCCGGGAACCCGGGCGTGGGAAGCGAGAACGCTACCGCACGACCACGAGATGCGGGCTAGTAGAATATATACGTTTTGTGAAATAACTGTAACTAGTGGAACTTACACTGTTGTGTAGAACTGTTTGTTTCGTAACACGTCACTGAACTAGTGTAAACACGTCCACGGCATGATAGCAGGAAATAAACAGCGCGCGAGATGCACACCGGGCGAGAAACAATTACCGCAGTAAAGGGAGAAGCTATATGGGGTCAGTAGCTAAAACGAAGAACTGTTGGAGAAAGGAAACGTGAACATCGTTGTATAGTTTTGTTATAGTGGTACAACTAGCACAGAAATGCATACAAACCCCTAAATACTCTTCCAGAAGGAAGTACAACTAGCGACATTCACATAAGCTGTGTGAAATAAGTACAGTAGATATGACTTTCTGACCGTGAATGACTAAAAGTGCTTATTAACCGTAAATACCACTTGTAATTATAGAGTACAACATTTCTAATTTTAAGAATGGATGTATGTAGGACACTGCAAATCCCCACCTGAGGCTTGTAGATGGTCTAGTATCTGCAACAATAAACGGTTAACTACCTGGAAATGTAAATGGTTATACACTTAAAACTGAAAATGCTACGCTATTTAGAATGGTAAATGTCTAACATCCTAAAATTATAGATGATCAGCTTACTAAACATCTGTGTGAAGAAGTTAAAAAAACTAACTATATGTAAGAGATGTACCAACAGTAAAATGCTGACTAATTGTAGCTGTGAGCAGCTGTTTAGACGTGACTGTATAAAGCTAACAAAAAGCAACTAAATGCAGTACTGTACAGCCAAGATATAGTGTGTAAAATACTACTACAAATTATTAGTTATAAATAGCAAATTAGTGACCATCTCAGTACAGCCACTTACTAGAAATTATCGAAACTAACGTACCGACTGCAACCTACTGACTGCAACTTGCTGAATATAACTGCAAAAATGTTGATGTAAGAACGACTTTAACTTACCAAACGACAATATTTTACCCAAGAAAATTAATAGGCTCATACAATCAACTGTCTACACCTAGGAAAACCAATTGTATACCAGAGGCTGATTGTTACGGCAGTGCAGCCCTAATTGACCAACTGTCAGAAAAACGTGAGCAGGTGGAGTTTTGAAATTTCGGAGGAGGGGAGGGAGGGTGGCAACGAAAGTGAGGAGAACTGGGGGGAGAGAATGGGCAGATTACTTCCAAATAAAAAGAAAGGGAGGAAGAAAGAGATAATCTAAACTGTATATACTAAACTGTGTGAACAAAACATAACTTGTATGTGTGATTGGTGGGGATCGGGTGGGGAGGGGGTGGGGGGGGAGGAAGAGGTGTGACTCGGTGGTGAACCGGGTGAGATGGGACTGATGGAGTGGGATGTGGGGTGGCGGGGTAGGAGTGAGAGACGCGGGAAATGTGATGAATCCGAAAAAATTGGCTTATAACAGCTGAATTATTACTATTGATAAGGTGTAACAATCATAATAATTAGTTGCAACATGACAATACCAACGTTCTGCATATGATTGAAAACAACATACTAACTGTAATTTGTGAAATGTAACCTACTCATTATAACTGTAATGTATTTATTGTGGCACCAATTAATTCTATCTATGAAGGTTGACAGGTCCCTAAAAGCAATTATATGCACGAGAGGAATTAATTGTGTGATAACAAAGCACCAATTATGAAAACAATACAAGGAAAAAGACACAAAACTAACTGATGAAACTGTGTGAGCGGTAACAAGACAAGCTTCATATTTGTGTTATGTGGAGTGCACAGCTTTACTCGTACATTTATGAACATTGAGAGCTACTATTAAGGCTTTGTCTTGACTTGTAGACTTATCAGTATCTCTTTGAATATTTGTGCAGCTTTTTAAAGACATAACTTTATTTTAAATAGCTGCATAAGCAGCAGAAAATGTGCGATTGCTGTTAACAAACACTGCCATTTCATTAATACACAACATGAACAATAAAGATCGCT